>NC_087203.1:98611408-98648908 GCF_015104395.2 Macrobrachium nipponense
CGGAGATGCTGCTGGCATCCTCGGGTCTGTTGGACCGAACCACGCTGCTGACCCTTCTCAGTGCCACGGCAGGTACGACGACCTTGCGCCCTCATTTTTATCTCTCTTCTCACCTGAAATGCATTCTTCGTTTCGCTAGCTGTTTATAAACGTTTTTAAGAAGCACTTGAATGTTAGATTCGAGCTCTGATGATGCTGAAACTTATAGTAAAATTTAAGACAGGCTTTGGATCAAATGAGCTTGTTAGCTTAAGAGCCTCAGAAATGTTTTTCATCTATTGGGTGTTTTATGTGTTTGATGTTCTCATGTTACTTTTTTTTTATCTTCCCCACTGCTTTCAGTGTGAAATGACTCAGTGTGTTGTTTTTTTTTTCTCTCAATATATTTCATGTAGAGATATTAGCCAGGTTGCAACCTCCGGGCAAATCTTTTCAACTCAACCTTCTTTTAGCGAATTCAGGTAACTTGTTTCCTTGGTGTTTACACGATCCTTCACAATCACTCACTGCCAATAAAGGTAAGGTAGTTGAAGTACGAGCAAAAATTAAACTTAACTTTGTGAGAAGTCAAGGGAGCTAGAATTTACGGATTATTTCCATAGGAAATGAATAAGCATTAAGATGAATTAATACTGTTAAGGGAATTACTTGGATTATGATATTCAAATTGGAGAATATTACCTGCTAGTATTCTCGGAAAAATAGATGGAATATGTAAGCATAAAATAAATAAAATAAATGTGGCGAGTTTGATCCTTTTGTTTTTTGCTGTAAATCTGCGAGGCAGGATTGACCTGGTTTCAACTGAAAAAACAAAAGACTAATGGACTTATGAATATTCTGGAAATTAAAATTATACCAGAAGTCTAGAAATTGTACCCTTCTGTCAAAGAAATTTTTCCTGTCGTCTCGTCTGTTTAATTGTTATGTAGACAAGTTTTAAAAGCATAAAATTTTACTATAGCTTTAAAGGCAAAACAAGGAAAGTAAAACCAGATGCAAATACAAGTTTTCTCTAAAATAGTTATATGAAGCACAATGATTTATAAGAACTATTTGAAAATATTCGATTGCAATCGGCAATATACAGATGGAGTTAGGATCTGATGTTTATCCCCGGAGTTTTTAAAGTTATTTGGATTAGATACAAAAATACGACAGATTTGCCAGAAATTTTTGAATTTTCCTTAAACCATACGTTATTTAAGGCTCATCTTAAATGCATCAGGAATTCCGTCGAAATATTCAATATTATTTATGTGAAACTTCAGGATATGAAGTGATATTTACTCATTTCTATAAAAAAAAAAATGTATACTCAACAAAAAATACAGGTTCTTTTTGAACTCCAGGGCCCGGTTTACCACATCTTGTTAAACCAGGTAAATAAAAGTCTGCTTTAATTTACAAACTGACTTTGTACGTTGATAGCTGCCTTACAACGGGGCGCCATAACCGACAGATTTATGAATCGTGAAAACTGCTCGGGCATTGCGCATGATATCACCATATAAAAAGGTAATTGAGTCACTTGGCAAAAAGTAAAAGTTGACACAAAATGTTGCCTCCACGTTTCCTGCTTCTGGTACCATAACTGTTTACTAAAGCTCCTCTTCGCAACTGCCCCAAAGTCCTTCTCAACCTTTCCTGCCCTTCTTATGCCCTAAATTCAACGCTAAATAGTATTGAAGTAGATACTGGTATGATAATGAATTAAGATGATATGATGATATAATTAACTGAAGCATTTTCAGGTTTACAAATAATGTTTAGATATCAGTAGTTAGTACCTTAACACGTCTAGATACTTTACTTTACACATTTTGCCAAGTTCAGGCACTTGCAAATGTATTTACAGCAGCCTCTTTTTATAACGTTGTTGTATATGTGTTGGAGTTAACCGATGTCAAAAATAAATATTTTTCTTATTTAATTTTCTCTTTTCTTACCAACTGGTGTCTTTAATCCCAAGATTCAAAGGTTTCATTACTCAGAGGAGTTGGTAACCTGTCGGAGAAGCTATTTTCTATTTATATTCTGCTTGGAAATCTCTAAATCTCTCTCTCTCTCTCCTCCTCTCTCTCTCTCTCTCTGTGTGTGTCCTTTAAGTGTGCTCTGTGTGATTTCGCATACAGACTATTAAACTTCCTTACCGTACATAGTGGCTTCAAGAATTTTTTTGGTCATTGTAGGTATGAGCTTTTATTGTCAAATAACAAATCACGTATGGTTCAATTTCAGCTCAAGGTTTCCTTTTGGTCCTGGTGTATTGTACTAAACTTCTCTCTCTCTCTCTCTCTCTCTCTCTCTCTCTCTCTCATAGATATATATATATATATATATATATATATATATATATATATATATATATATATATATATCTATCTATCTATCTATCTATCTATATATATATCTATATATATAGATATAATAGATATATATATATATATATATATATATATATATATATATATATATATATATATTTCTGTGTTTGTATAAAAATATATTTCCGAATAGCAAGCCAGGAATAACCGATTTAGATCAACCTCACTATACCCTGGGACTAACTAATTCACAAAGGGAATTATATATGAATTGCTCCTACCCAGATTAGGATTCAAACCTATTCCAGGTCTGAGTTCTCCACATAACAAACTTGTATTAGTTAGAATCTTGATTCTAATAGTAGTACTGTACTCGCCTTATTCTTTGGTGTAAGTTATTCTCAAGACATGGTGAATTTGATATTAATGGGTTATTTTTGGCCTAATGTTTGAAAATAAAAGATTTCCTGTACAACTGGTAACAAAACTGCCGAGTAAATATCAAGTTCACTTTACCTCTGGTCATTCGCTCAGCGTATGCAACTTTATACATTTAATCATTTCATTTGTTTCCATTACACAGTTTACTTATGACTGTATAATATTTTCTTGTCTTAGCAGTCTCTCTTTTCATAGGAATAAGGCAAAAGAGAAGAGTGTTTTTACCACACCTAACATGTATTGCTATCATATTTTCATAAGAAAAATCAACATCTGAAAAGAAGTTGTCATCAAACCCAAGGCATTCAGAGGAAGATCTTTGGGTAACTTAAAGACCAACGGCTGTTGCTATATCTTGAGCATCATTATCTCATCAAACGATTTGCTTTTCCCTCAGCTGGCCAAAGGCAGCCATCACTCTTGCAGCCAGACCTCCTTCAGGCAGAATACATAACAGACAGGATCATCACCCCCACGAAGTATCGAGGACCTCCTTCTAGAGAGTGTGGCATACAGTGTGATACGCCAGTATCAGATAGGTAAGTCCAACTTTCATAGCAGTTTTTTTCACTCCGCAGTTTCCAAAAGTTCCGGATGTAGGGCTGAAGACTACAATGCTTGCCTTAAACATCACAGAATCCTCTATCTAATGGTTATGGTTTGTGGTTCAGTTTAGAACTGAATATTTGTTTTTTTAATTTTCAGCAAGATTTCTGAGTATGTCCTCAATATTACTTCTCCCATTGATAAGCTTAATAACCTCTCTGGAAACATTAAGATCCGTAGTTATATAAATATAGATAAATAACAGAATTGAGGATCATCTTTTATTAAAAGAGATTAAAAACCCTGCTCCTGGGTGTTCCGTGTTGTGATACATTCCGTCAGATATCTTCAGCTTAAACAGAGAAAGAACTTTGAATCTGAAAGTCAAGTATCTCAAAATTCATCTAGAAACAGTTGTTTCATTTTTCAGGTGATATCCTTAAACTAACTTAATTTCACTGTTTCATCAGTTAATTCTCTTCATTTTTCCTGTTGACTTTGTGTAGATATTCATAGGTTTAAAAAAAACTGTTTGGCCTTTCAGAAGCAGTCCCAGACGGGATACGAAAAGGAAAGGCAGCAGAAGAAACAAATCTCCCTCGACCTCCTTGCCGAGGGACAGTGGCCACAGCAGCGACGCCAGACCTGCCTGGGGACACAACCATAGCGACAGACCTTACAGGAAACAGTCTGAAAAGGATCCATACTCTGGGAGAAGGCTCAGAAGGAGGATTACGAGGTATGTTGGCGGGACTCTCCTCTAATGACCTTTGCCCTTTTGTGAGAGTTTTCATTTCAACTTTTGTATCAGTGGTACGGATGTGCCCCTCAAAGGTATGCCGGATAAACATAATTTTGCTAATTCTAATGGTTAAACGTAAAAAGGAGAAAAAAAAAATAAAAGCAGTGAGATGGTTTTCATCAGCTGAGGAGTTTGGCCGAATTTGATGAAGGTTCCTCCTGCAAAGGATTGTTTGTGTAGATATGAACCTTGCTGATGCAAAAGAACCTGGAAATTCTAAGCTCTTTCTGCGACCTGAAATGAATTAGTTAATGCTTTCAGGTATGCGATGTAGTTGCTACTTATTATGGAGGAAATAGCAATCATATGATTGCTATGGATTGTTTGATTTTAGAGTTGGCATTTTTATTGCTTAATGTTTTCAAAAAAAAGTAATTCACATACGCTGATAGTTACGATTTGTTATTAGCTTTGCGAAAAGTCATCTCTTTTACGTCATCAAAATTTTATAAAATTTCTACTTGTTTTTTCCTCCGTTATTTTAATTTTTCTTACCTTTCTCGTACGGCGAATGCCTTTCCCTGGAATTTTTACCAGTGCCAGCTCAGTCAGCAGAGCTCTGAAAACACTTCAGGGGTCATTAATATTCGAAATCAGGAGTTAACTACTATTCGCTGATTCCAGGTCACTCAGTCGTTGCGATCGGGACACCGCCACAGAGGAGAGCGACCTTCCACAGCCTCAGCGTCGCCGTCGGAAGACTTGGGATAAATCAAGACAAGAGTCCTTGTCGTCTGACCTGTCTCGGTAAGTATTACGAATGGTGTTACTATTGCTCGTCTTACTACCTTTATCGTAACTGCAGGATATGGTCTTTTTTTTCCCCTCATGTTCTTGAGTGACATTGATATCTCATTATTTTAAATATTTATTTAAATAATTTAGCAATTAATTAATCAGATTAATCAAGGCTAACTGGTTTATTTTCATAGTCATTAAAGAAATTGCTTCATCTGAAGAAACAAAAGGTTTCACTTGATTATTGTTAAGGTATCTTTTTTTTTTATTTATTCATGCATTGGGGGACATTACCCAACAATTACTAAACGAAAGGGCCTCGTTCTACTATCCAACCATTTGTAGTAAATCAATCAATTCGTCAAATCCCTTTCATTTACCACACGATTTTACAATGGAATATTATTTTCCACTCCCCGCTAGTTCACCATCGCCAAGAGACAGGGTTCGAACGAACAGGTCTTCGCCAGCATCCGGGAGGAAATGGCCGCCAATTAAAGGTTCCATTACTCCCAGTTTACCTCGTCCTCTGACTCCCGAGATGGCAAAGGTAAGTGCGCATGTCACTCAATTCACTGCAGGTACGCTCATGAAGAGTTGAAGATTAGAGAGAGGAAGAAAATCAAGTTTTACTTATTATCTTTAAGTTTTATTACACCTTGGCCGTTGTTTACTGGGAAGTTATTGTGAATGTTTCATTCTCGTCACATTCGAAGATTTTTGCTGCTGAACTGGTTAAATAAAATCTGTAACATATTGCAACACGTTATCGTAAGTGTTCCGTCCTCGTAACATTCGAAGATTTTCTCTGCTGAATGTAGAAATCATTGGTTAAGTCAAACAGTTACCGTAAATGTTCTGTTCTCATAACATTCGAAGATTTTTTTGCCGCTGAAGTTAGAAACCATTGGTAAGTCAAATTTATGTGGTACCGCAGCAGTGAAGTCGAATTAAATGCGCTTATAACTTTAAATATAACGGGAGTTTGGTGCAGAGTACAAGCAAATAACGGTGCAAAAGGACAAGCAAATAATCTTTGTTCAATGTACTGTTTCTTGGACAGGCTCCTCCCACACCAAGCTCGCAGTCTATCATAGAAAAAGAGGAAGAGGAGAGAGATGACAACGATGATGTCGTGACAGCTCCAGTCATCAGTGCCTTGCCGGAGAGCAGGTCGTCATCGCCTCCAGTTCCTGCTCTGATCAAGAAACTCACAGGTGATTTTATGATAGGGAAATGTTAATGAGAATTTTATTTATAGATTTGAAGTTTTTTTTTACAGAAGACCTTGGATGAGTCATAATTTTAATTACTGATTACAGATTTGCTTCTTGGAAGTACAATTTAACAAGATATAAAGGAGAAAATATTGATGATTTTATTTTTTGGCATATTGCATCGTTTTTAACCTTTCTGAAACCTTCAGAATGTTCAACCTCAGCAGTCTTTGAATTAATGCTGTTTATGATACTAGGGCCAGGCGAAAGGATCAAAACAGTAAATTACTTGCGTTAAGTACTTTGGATATTATGAAAACTGAGAACACATTTAAACTTAGATAATCATTTCAATTAGTGAACCATAAAAAATTCTCATTGATAGCTCAAGTTGTTACTAGATAAAAAAAATAGCAGACTCTTATATTGACACTGATGTAAATGCTGAATTTAATATTCACTCTAATTCTTAAAATGTAATCTTTTTGCTTTTTAAATCTCACCAGTCCTTAATATATGTTTTTTATAAATATATGAGTAATCAAACAAAATCTGAACTGCCATATATCTTTACAATCCTGAAAAAATAGCCACGGTGCATGAGTTCTTAATACTGTTCAGCATGTTTCATTTTATATACGAGAAATATTTGAAAATCTGAAATGCCATTTCTCTGTTGCAAGCCCCACAAATTTTCCTTGGTTAACTCATTTTTATGCAAAGAATTTATAAATCCTTTATGGGTTCCAATAGATAAAATATGTATTGCATGATTTTGTTCACCACCAGGTGCGAGTTTTTTCGACGTTCCCGAATACCCTCCAGGGGCTGAGCCTCCTGGTTCGCAGAGCAGTTTAGTTCCTTTAACAGGCAAAGGGAATCCGAAGGCCCAGAGGAAAAAATCACCGAGTGTTACTCCTGTGCTGCCTGAAATCCCGACCTCGAGGCCGCCATCAAAGCCTCCCTCGCCGAGGAGCTCGCCTTCGGAGGGCGGCAGTCTTAGTGAGAGGCCCAGCAGTTCTACTTTACAACCTCCGGCGGGTAAACAAATCCTGAATTTTTCATTACATATTTTAAAGGGTGGGTTTTAGTTTGGTTATTATTCATTTTGCTCTTAGTCTGTTATAACTTTTTCCATAAGTACTTTTTTATGGGTAAATAAATATTCAAGATTTTCTCCTTTATAACTTTTGTAGTCATTTCATGGTTTTCTGACTTATATTCATGAAATGTAGCTCGGAAACTTAATTTATTTGGTAGGATCAACATTTTTTTGTGTATTTTTCCATCTGGCGATAGGTAAAGGGATTTAGATACATTTTGGAGTTATTTTTAATGGATTTCTTTCTTCCAGTGCTAGTTGGTAAAATGTATTTTTGGAAGTTCTGAGTTTACTGTTCAGTAACTAGATACCATCTGAACTTTTGGAATCAGTGCTGTTGTGGAATTTCCTCCCACTTGTGTGTGTAGAAACCTCTTGGATAACTTTTAAAATCGATGGCTGTATTGGCCATGTTTTTCTATTAGATATTTTAAAACCCTCTCTCAGACTATAATCAAGTGAGCCTAAGGCACCATAAACAATCCACTAATTCCTAATTATTTGGTTAATTATTTGATATTTAACAAAAGAAATATATACTGCTCCAAAATATTGAAATTGTATGTGAAGCTAAACTTTTTTTTTATAATTATTAAGAGTAATAGGACTGGAGTGAATATTATTAATAGTAATAACTAAGAGTAATAATACTGAAGTCAATGTCAGTAGTATCGAAGATAAACTGAGATTGAGATGACGAAAAATAACAAAAGTATAAATCTAGTTCGAAGTTGATAGTGATTAAAATTATGGGATTAGTACTGGCAATAAGAATGGCTATTGTTGGTGATGGCAGCTTGCATCGCTTTTTAAGTTCTCCAAATTCTCAGGGTCTGCTCCAAACTGCACATACTGCTTTTATACATTATGTTCTTTAAAGGTCACTGACCCTTTCTTGCATGCAGTAGACTATTGATTTCCTAAGAACAGTTTTACTCATTATAGTTTTTCTTGTTACCATCAGATTAAGATAATATGCGTTACTTTGAAAAGAGGTCATTTTGTCTAATAACATGCAAAGGACCTTCAACTTGAGGATAAGTAATGGAGGATCGAACATCAGATTACAGTAATCAGGTCCTAGTAAGAGTAAGATGCTCTTAATAAGATGAATGGTTGTATTCGCTATCCTGCAAGGCAGAAATTACAAGGTTCATCGTTATGGAAAGTAGTAAAGAATTTGAAGTTTAAAGACTGAATTTAATATCTGATTATGCAGTGATTGTATGAAGTGAAAATGATTAAGGATATTCTCGTAAGGTAGATATGGAACCATGCAGTTGAAGTTATACTGAATATTACGAGGTTGCTTTGGGGATTAGAGGAAGTGTAAAGGAATGTGATATAATGGCCTAATATCGTCAGTCCAGACGAAAAATTCAATTTGTTTATTGTTTATTTTTCCTTATTTATTCATTTACTTTTGTGTGGTTGCTGAAAATTATCTATCGTTTTTAAATCAATAGATTGAGCTTAGATATATTTTATCAAGGTACTATTTGCCCCAAGTTAGCAACTTTTGCCAAGGAGTCTATTTCCGATAGTGAGTCGTCAAAGTATGTTTTGTCCTTAGCCTTAATCTCCCTTTCAGGTGGCTTAAAAGTGGAGGGTCTCAACGGGTCGGACAGTAGTGGAGCAGGTTCTCCTCACTCTCGGCCGCCCACGCCCAGAAGACTGCCGCCCATGACGCCCACAAAGAGTGACGGCAGTCCTAGGTCGTCCTTAGCGACCCCAGTATTTCGCTCTTCCTCTCCTCCCGTACCTGCTGTTGCCAAAAGACTGTCAGCTCAGTTGCGGTCTGCTAAAAGTGCAGAAGAACCCAGTAAGTGTGAGATCAAGAAAACTCCATCTCTTATTAAGATAAATACTATTCGTGTGGAACAAGCCTAAAAAGTATTTTGACTTAAAATTCAAGCTTCCTAAGAATATGTTCACTTGAAGGAAGTGACAGAAGATAACAGAAAATACAGAAAGAAGAGATCATTTATTAGAAAGATAAACGAGAAATTAAGTAAATGGTTAGATAAATAGGTAGAAATATAAATGAATTGTGAAAATACAATGAGTAGTAGGGTAGAGAGTTTCATTAGTAAATTTGGTAAGTTCATTAATTCATGGTGAATTCCTAAGTACACTGAATCCCTAGTTCTCTGATGACCTTGCTTGCAAAGCTTTGCAACACAATACTTTACAGTAAGTAATTCCTTTGCCTCATGCAGGCGTTGGAGAAAAACAGTTAACGCCTGTAGAGACGCCGGGGTCGCCTCGTGTAGCTTCTTCTCCAGGGGCATCTCCTGCATCTGCAACGACGTCAGGTATGTAGGATATCGAAGAAGAGTGGCAAAACTGAACTAAAGATGTAGGACAGACAGGGAAGTATAGGGAGTCGAGAACAGATGGGTAAATCGCATACATTAGATAAGGTCATAGGTGTTAACGATATCAGCCTAAGATAAGCAGACAGCCATAAAGATCAGGTCATGTATGTGCACACCACAGGATAACACTGTTTTTTGGGCAGCGCTGAATAATCTCATAGATCCCAGTTCTTGGTTTTTGGCCTAAACTATATACAGTATTCCATTTCCCATATATATTCCAGTATTTTTGGGAAAACGCTTATTAAGCTGAGGCAGAAGGAGAACTCGAGAAGTTTTTTGAAATTAGATGACACTGCCAAAATAAACTGCTCTTTTGAAGAAGCGTAGCTAGGACAAGTTGGAATGTAGGAAAGCAATAATCTTTCATAAGTGGCTGAGGAGGCTGTTTTTCTGAAAAACATTGTGTCAACATAACATACAAAGAAAGTCCTCAGCATTTCCCAGATGTTTATAATGCCAATGAAAACGCATCTTTTACTATATCCCTTAAAAATAATGCTAAATTAATTACCTTTAGATACAATATGAACATTATTTTTCAACTAATCCCCGTTGCCTACTAAACATCTGGTAATTTAAGACTGTTTTTGATGTAGCAGTTCATCCAGCTTTATGTTAATTACAATTTACATAAACCTGAGTGAATTACAGAGAGGGAGAATTGGTCTCTTCATTTCCTCTTTATTTACGGTCATTAACATAAGTCAGAGTGAATTACAGAGAAGAGAGAGAGAGAGAGAGAGAGAGAGAGAGAGAGAGAGAGAGAGAATTGGTCTGTTCATTTCTTCTTTACATACTGTACCTTGATATTTCAGTTCGAAAAAGTGAGCCTGTTTTGAAATGTATTACTAATTTGTAAAATTGCTAATTGATGATATTCATTATTTTCTGATTTTTTATGATCTTGCAAAATTCCACTAAGTAGAAACATACACACTTGGTTTGCAGTAGAGAACAAACCCGACACCACATACATCTGAAACACAGTGTCACCCGATTTAATAGCATAATATTTACTGTAATGAACATGTAAATAGAATTTCCTTGAGGAGATTATAACTGACAGCAATTTCCCCCCCTTCACACTGGAGGTGGAAAGAGAGGCCGACATCGCCTGGTCCACGTGAAGCAAACGTCAGAGGGTAGATAGTGGTAGTAGAAAAGTAGATCGATCGTAGATTTGCCCCAGTAGATGAATACGAGACCCGGCATATAACTCAGTGAAGGGACGATGCCATAAAAAAATCATTTATTTTGTTTTATTTGTGAATGATACCTAGATAGAAACGGCTGGATATCATTGTTCATTGAGCTTCGTTTTGGTTTCTTATTTTTGTTGTCGTTTTGTTATGTTAATGTTGTTGTTGTTGTTGTTGTCGTTGTTGTTGTTGTTGTTGGCTCAGATGTCTTTCTTGTCATAGTGGGAGGGAAGGAAAAATGTTATGTGCTGATTCTGTGCGAAAATCTAGTTATTAGTCAACAGGTTATTTCGGGCCGCAATAACACCACCATAAGCTGCTAGGTCTTTAATAATTCATTGATTAGAAGCACACAAATGGTTTCATTCTCAATACTGCAGTTATTGCACCTAATACCTTCACGTGCTTACATTTGCCTTTAGTTGTAATTCAGAATGACAGGATGGTTGGAGAGTTGAATGCATAGATGTCATTGGATGGTGCCCTTGTGTCCATAGTGTGTGAGAGATTAGGTTGCGATTACATGAATTTAAGAGAATCCACGATTTAACTTTCATGTTGGAGTTTCTAACAAAGTCTTATGAACTTCAGGCTCAACAAGCTGACTATTGCTAAGAGCTACTTGGACTTTCACGTTATAAGAAATGGAGTTCTGTTAGATCAAGTACAAAAAAGCAAGTATTAAAGCCATGTCAACGAGCTACATTATATGCCTTTTACTCTGTTTCGTTCTGTTGTTTCGCCTACGTGTATTGCTGCTTTTCGTTCATATAAGTATTTAGGAGAGAACCTTGTTCGTTGTTTCTGCCATATGCTGAAGTGTGATAAGCGCTGTATTGTAAAGAATTAAAAGACCAGTCATTTGTTTTTATCAAACTGGACTTTGACAACGATAGCAAGCTTTAAGACAGTGACCAAATTGTCAATTTTTTTTTCTTTTTTACTAAAATGCAACGGCATCACAAGGCTCAGCACAGAAGACTGACTTTACACTTGATTGAAAGTAGTGCTTTCACATAAATGCTGTTCTGCTTACCGCTTGGGACTGGTTATCAGAACGAAATTGTGTACAGTTCCTTATCTCAAGCTTAAAATTGGGTTGATTTGATGCGGTGTCGGTTTCATAAACTTCTCTCGAAGCATATCTGATGTAATATCGTTTCAGTTGCTTTCATTTAAACCTAATGATTGAATATTTCTTTTCAGTTACTTCAACCTTAATATATCTGGTTGCTTGCCGTTTTACTTACATATACTTTAATTAGTCTGAATTATGTTTTGTGATGGTTCATTCTGATTTATTTTCTCTCTCTTCTTTACAAGGAATATTCTTATACTGTATTAATATGATTTTACTCCCTAACTAACAAATAAAGTTAGTTTCAGATTTATTCAAGTAATCTCTGTTGTATAAGGAATCAAAAGATTTTTTTATTTAAATGCAACCATTTTTTCCCCAGCTTTTTGTATCGCTGATGGCGTGATTAGATCATATTTCTTTTGGTTTGATGACACTGAGTTTTGTCAGTTGACTTTAGAACGAAGTGAAAGTTTGTTCTTCCTGTAAATATGGTTCTAAGGAAACAAGACGTTCCATAGGGATGTCCTTCTTGTACAGACAGCCAAGATTCTTGAAGACAGAGCTTCTGAAGATCGGGACTGTAACTAATCTCCATCTGATTTGAAATCATTTCCCGAAATATTTCTGTTCGTTGTTTTAGCCCGATTCAGGATTCCTTGCGGTAGCAGTTAACCAGAAAGACTCATGAAAATACTCATAAACTGTTCTTACCAGTGACAGCCATAATACAGTCATTGTCTCTGTCTTGAGTTGATTGCTTACTGCATTCCCCCAGTTCCTTGTGACCCTCCTGAGCTCTGCCTAGATGTACAGTATTATTATCTCCCAAGCTCTGTCTGAATGCCTCTATATAACTTTCACAAGTTTGTGTTCATGCCTTAATTTCCTCAAGCTCTGTCTTAGTGGCTTCGTGTCTGTATAAAGATTCGTAATCTTAACTATCTCTTAATTATATCCTCATAGCTTCAAGAATTACTAGAATGATCTGTTTTAGAACAATGACATCTTAGTATAAATGTTGTCTTCTGAGAAGTCTGAATTAGCCTATTATTGCAAGTACTGTCTTATCTAGTTTTAGCAATAAAAGAGCTTAGTTCTTTTTCTGCACATCATTAAAAATAAACTAATTACATAGACTATTTTACTATTAAAATTTACAATTAATGCACAATTCGATACATTAGCCAATTCATAGCTTTAAATAGTCAATGTACAGTATAATAATGTCTCTGCATCTTCCTTATGATGTTGAATGTTGCTGTTCTTCAAGTATGTTCATTATTCTGACAAACATTTGACTCATTTCACCTTTCATTCATCTACAGTGTATAGGCTTTTCAACATAACTCATTTCACTAGTAGGGATTTTAAAGCATTATCATATTTACCTTTACTTTATGATATCCATCATAATCATCTTTATTTTATTATTATTATTATTATTATTATTATTATTATTATTATTATTATTATTATTATTATTATTATTATTATTATTATTATTATTATTATTATCCAGGAAATAAATCCTCACTACAGGAAAGTTTTAGAAGGAACTTTAATTGAAGCATGGCTTTATTTCACGTTTGTGTTCATTTGTATTGTACGCTCTCTTAATTTCAGTATCCTGCGCTAGTTCTCTATGTTTTAAACGGTTAGAAGCAATATGAAGACCTTATTTAAGCTTATGTCAAAATATTACCTTGAAAAACCGAAACATTGTTTACTGTAAGGGCTATGTTTTAGTGTATACTGCCGGGGATTTTAACTTTTTGCAAAGGACTAAAAATTCTTGTATTTTCCAGTGAACTTTGAATAAAATGCCAGTCACAAAGAACTGGATTCGTGTCAAGGCACATGAAATTTACGAGCTCATTGTCATTATTTAACTATAGGTAAGGTAATGAACTAATGATGCCTTCCTTGTCATGTTAGCTTGACCTCTCAAGGTCACTCATCCGGGGATGTAAACTTTTCTGTTTGGAAAGTCAAAAAGAGGAGCAAGTCTTGTTCCACGATTCTTCTCTTGGAGGCTAGAGTTAATTACCCTTGAATTGAAGGTGCTCCTTGGATATTGGCTTATTAATGATTCCCCTGCTTTCTTTTTCTTAACCTTTACGTTATGACTAGCTGGAATTTCTATCTAGAATGTTTTTTTATACATAAATTTTAGTCATTCTTAACCACTGTCAATGAAATTTGTCTGCCTACTTGTTTTTAATTAGTCTTACATTTTATTTTAATTTTATCTGATCTTTTTTGTTCATGTCCTAATTTTATCATTTTAATAAACCTTTAAAGCAGTATTCACTTTTCATTTCATCCGATTTTTGGTCATATTCAAGTTTTGTTATCTTGATAGGACTTCAAAGGGGTACTTATTTTTCGTATTATTTGATAATTTTTTTCATGTCCAAATTTTCTAATTTTTATAGAACTCAGCTGATTTTATGCTCATTATCACAATTATCATTTCATGCGCCATTAACATTTTATTTAACCTTATTTACTGTGATCTTGATCATTTATCCCATTTCAAAGGTTGGTTACATTGTTAACATTAGCTACTTTGCTCATCTACCACATTCACAATCATTACTAGTATATTGTCATCACCATCCTGCTATCCATAGTCAGTTTCTTCGTATCATATTATTATTTACTATTTAAAGTCAGTGCGATAACGAGTATTTTCTGCTTTGGCGTTGTAGGCGTATCGTCTCGGCCCGGAAGTGCAACCTCCGGGCACGAGGAAGACGTCCGGACAGTAAGCGTGACCTCCTCAGGTTACGAGTCTGGCAGGAGGTCTTCAGGAGAACCTCGATCCCTTTCAGAGCCTCTCGTTTCTCCCGACAAATGGGTCATTTTAAAGAGTCTCTCTTCTCTTCGCCAAGTAAGTACTATATACATGCTTTCTGCAAATGCTGGTGCGTGTATGTGTGTTACATTTTTTCTACATATTTTTTTATATTGTAAAGGTCATCATATGAAAAGTCAGTGCTGTAGTATGAGCACAGTAGTAGTAATAGAAAAGAGAATGAAAGGAGAGAATTGGAAGTAAAATTCCGAAATTTCTCAAATATATGCATTCAGTTCAGTTATGCTTGGAGAAGAAAACAAATACAACAATTCTTCAATATACTATAGAATAATCACTGATGTATGTATTGCTATCCAGTCGAGAAGAGTATTAAAAGTGGAAGTAACTAATCTCGTCCCTTTTTTACTTTCTACAGAACTTGTGGAGGCGCCATCAGGAGCTATCCCAACAGCCAGATTCGGACGGCTCATGCTGACAGAACGCGGCCACACCGGTGACTACCAAAAATTTCCCCCAATCTCCGGCACTGACTGAGGAGGAGGAACCAGCGGAAACAGAAGGAGCTATAACCGATCCTTCATCAAAAAGACTTCCACCTGTTGTGTCCTTCCAGACACATACTAAATTTATTCCTTTGCCATCTTTCCCTGGTCATCACCAATCAGAACCTACTGAAAAACCATTGTCTTTGGACTTTGAATATCCAATCCCTCCTCGTCTGTCTTCGTCTCAGGAGTCTGCTTCATCCCAAGAGTCCCTCAATGAAGAGTCTCAGTCTGACCCCACCATGTCCCAAGACTCCCTGGAGCAGCAGTCAAATGTTGCTACTTCGCCCGAACCCAGAGAGGATCAATCAGACTCCTCTTCCTCTCCATCCAAGTCCTCTACTGACCCTCCATCTGCTTCATCAGACACTGTGGACAACCCATCTGAAAGTTCTGTCCTTCCAGATAGTTCAGAACTTATTTTGGAAAGCTCAGAAGCTGTTGCTGACAGTTCAGAGGCTCTTGCAGACAGTGCAGAAGAAAATATCCCTCCACCACCCAAACGTAAGACTGCAGTCTGTCATACGATAACTACTCCTGTTCCTGAGACTCCTGGTCCCCAGTCAGATCCCTCCCTCCCTCCAAGACGACACGGTCCATCTCCCCCTCCAAAATATCCTAGTGTCCTTCAGCCTCCCCAGACTCTAGGAATTTTAAGCTAAGGAATTTCCATCATTCCTAATCATTTTTTCACCGGTGTGGCCACTTTCAGATCCATCTCTGCTTTTAGCCAGTTGGACAATAACTCATTCTACAATTACTGTATTTTTAATAGCCGTTTAAAGTCTCATCTTTTACAGAGTTTAAAAACAATGTTCTAGTAATTCTCTTTATTTCTCTTGTGGGAACATCACAGACTCCCAAGATGTTCCGAAAGAAGTTATGCTGAAAGCTCACAAATTTCTGGCTTCAGATTTAGTTGATCATAAGTGACCTCTCAGACAATAACCATTACATTAAAGGTTTTCTGCTTGATTGAAAAAGAGCAGGTGAGAAATATTTTACAGTATTTTCTCTAGATGAATATTAATTATATCATAATGATATGATCTCTTGTTTTACCTAATGTGCCACACACACACAAATAAGGCCAAATTAGGTAAGATTTATGGACCTCATTCTTGGGCAAAGCTGGGAAGGCTGTTCCCAGTAGAGCCTGAGAGAATAAGGTTATGTTCCTTTGTAAGTTATGCAGCACGGTAACAGCTTAGCCACTGGTAAGTTTGGCACTAAGGATCACAAAGATAATTTATCTAGCTGAAATTACATTGGACTAAGTACAGAATGTACCATTAAAGTCATTGATAGCTGATACTTCAGTTTTTTCCTGCTGATTCTGCTGACGAGGAAATTACCAATTTTAAGCTGTTACTGTGCATTTCTTGAATATAGACAATTTCCCACAAGCCCCATCCCGTGAGGCACCCTTTGTGTAATCTCTTCCATATTACCATCAGGGTTGCTTGTATACTTCCCCCATATAGATGCGTTGATTCAAAGAGGAGTACATGACTCGAACGAAACTATTACAAGTTATTACTTTCCGTAATAACTGGGACCGTGTCATTTATTCTTATGCTCTGCCCTTGGACCAATAGCATCGTCTCTACCGCCTCTCTTGCCAAGCAGTCGAATGTGTATATTTCTGGACCTTTTGAAATCGCATTGTACGTGTTAAGACTTATCACTGAAATCGTGTTTATTTTAGATTTAAATATACTACTGTGCTTCATTTTCAAAGAAATGTTCTGCGTCTGTTTCATCCTCAGATTGAATGTGTCTCACTTTTAGCTTTTTCTTCTGCCGAAGATTTCAGTATTTATTTCGTGATATTGTCTGTAGTATCTACATTTCAAAAAAATTTATGTAATGTATGCAAGCATATCGATCTTTTTCAAGAAAATTTACATAGTAGTGCTTTCTTATATAGTAAATTTCATAGCTAAATATTGTGTATTCAAAGGATTAGTTTAAACATTATGAGTATGTATTTCTGTAGCTTTCTCACATATTGGCATATGCTAGATTTGTAGAGTTCTGCTTTGTAATTGATTTTTGCTTTTAATCATTCAAATGATGAAGAACAGTGGATATGTATCATGACTTCATTAAACACTGGAAATAGTTTATTGTTAAAGTAACTTGGAAATCAAAAAGCGAGTTTTTGTGAAAATGCTTAGCCTACTGTGTTTTCTATCCAATGGTGTATGGTTTGTATATTGTAAAAACGGGTGAATAAGTATTGTAATGATATGTAAATTCCATGTACAATAGCTGTGAATGTGTAAAAAAATAAGTAAAACTGTAAAGAAGGAGAGGTTGGGTTTGAGACACTCATGTGCGTATGTAAATAGACCCCACATGTAAATTGTCAGAAAATGAACAATTCCATGGATCATCAATAAGCTCTTGGCTACTTTGCAATTAGAGCACTTCCTCCTCTATGGTTAAACATAGACTTGTATTCCTCTTAGTTGTATTTTCAAATTTAAAAAATTTCATAAAGGTAATGTAGGAAACTACTTTTGTATCTTGCAAATATCTGAGTTCGAATCCCTAAATTCCTCGGATATGGTAAATATATAATCATGATATTTGTCATTTCTGTTTGGAGAAGAAAAACATTTGCCTGAGAAGGGAATTGTAAAGATTCTTCATAATGATTAAATTAGAATCATTTATATATTATCATACAAAAAATGCATATTTGAATCTACTGTGT
Source organism: Macrobrachium nipponense (assembly GCF_015104395.2). Classification (NCBI taxonomy): domain Eukaryota; kingdom Metazoa; phylum Arthropoda; class Malacostraca; order Decapoda; family Palaemonidae; genus Macrobrachium; species Macrobrachium nipponense. Next base: position 98,629,331 of record NC_087203.1, read on the forward strand.
ATTGCATTCAAGACATTTCAAAATTCGTGACGTTGTATAGCAGCATTTTTGCATAGCATGCTGTTTACCAGGCCTTACCAAAATAATTCAGTGGTTTTTTTTATCAAAGGCAGAATCATCTGTAAAGTTTTAAAGAAATGTTGGAAAATTCAATAAATATCATGCAATAAAATCTATCGTAATTTCCAGTAAAATTATAAATGGATTAGCTGATGGTAATAATCCTTACTGTTAGGTTTAACATATTTTGAAAATACGCTTTATGGGTTCTTTAAGGGACTTTTTAACGAAAAATGGAAAACTGAAAACAAGGCATTCAACGATAAATGTCCACACATCTATAATTTACAGTGAAAGTCTAGTCATTAGTTTAAGTTACATAAAATTGAAAAATAGCCAAGAGCGATGATTCATTGTAAAATGAAGATGACAACCCAAAATGTCTATTTTTGTAATGTATTTAGTAAAGTCGATCTCGAAAGGATTTCGTTTTTGTGACCTGCAGAAAATTTACCTCCTTGATTACTGTTTCATACCTTTTACTACTTTGCTAGTTCTCTCTCTCTCTCTCTCTCTCTCTCTCTCTCTCTCTCTCTCTCTCTCTCTCTCTCATCTCTCTCTCTCTCTCTCTTGTTTAGGGGTTAGCTGACGAAAATGAGGAGGCGGAGAGGTAGGTCTGTATGTATTTGTATTATGCGTAATATGGGTCTCCTTGCCAATGTTATTCAGAGTTCAAAATTAGATTGCTTCACATTCATGAAGCATGTTTATCGTGTTCAGTACTCCCTTAGTACCATAACATGACAACAGAAACAATATCCTTAATTTGGTGATAAGGTTCATCAATAAATAGCTTTATACGGTAGACATATCTATTGAATAGCTATATCTATTGAATACTATATCTATTGAATAGATATGCATCATTTATGGAAATCAGGAACAGTAAAAACAAATTCTTCTGCTTGACTAAGGATCACTTTGATTCTACGCTTAAACAAAGGATTGAAAGTTTGACCCAATTGTTCAGAACCGCAGATCATCTGGCTGAAAAATTCTGATATTCACGACCAAAGAAAATGAAAATTATCAAATTTGTTAATGGGAAGACTAAGGTATTGTTTGCAATATGAACCTTATAGTCCCGCAGCCCAGACCATTGAGATACAACGAACGAGATACCGACTGTAACCCCTACTGGTATTTAGGTGTAGACTTGTAAGCTGTGAAACTGACCGTCTGTGTGCCGAAATATATGGGTGGCTTACTTAACAAGCACTACTGATTACTTGTTAGATTTTGGGTCTAGATCCAATATATGAGATACCAGATAAAACTAATATATAATATATCTGCAGACTCTACTGATCATAGAATGACCAGTGACAGACATTTTGGAGGGTGGGTTCCCCCTGACAGACGCACTGAAAAGGGGGGTTTAATTGGATCTAGATCCAACTTAGGAGATACCGAGTAAAATTTATACTACAATAGCACTGCACGACCTAGAATACTACGCTGGTAATGACAGACATTTTAGTTGACAGACAAAGAGTGGGGAGGGGGGGGGAGACAGGATCTGCATCCAACACTGGAGATACCAAGTAAAATTTGTACTACAATAGCACTGCACATCCTAGAATGCCGTGATGGTAATGACAGACATTTTAGTGGATGGTTTCCCCCTGACAGACACCCCACAACGAGTGGGGAGGGAGAGGGGGAGAGGATCTGCATCCAACATGGAGATACCAAGTAAAATTTGTACTACAATAGCACTGCACATCCTAGAATGCTGTGATGGTAATACCAGACATTTTAGTGGATGGTTACCCCCTGACAGACACCCCAGAATGAGTGGGGAAGGGGAGGGGGAGGGGAATACAGGAACGCATCCAACATTGGAGATACCAACTAAAATTTGTACTACAGTAGCACTTCATATCCTAGAATGCTGTGATGGTAATGACGGACATTTTAGTGGGTGATTTCCCCCTGACAGACACACCCTAACAGGTGGGCAGGGGGAAGGGCAAGCCTCGATAATTAATGTCTAGACTAGTATAGTAGGCTACTATTGACCTGTATTATACATTATCGTGATATATTTAATAAATATTCTTATCCTTTCTATATCCTTTGTATTTATCTAACACAGTGGTTCCCAACCTTTGGCACTTTGAGGAACCCCTGAGACAATTTTCCTCATCCCAAGGAACCCCAATATATATATATATATATATATAATATATTATATATATATATATATATATATATATATATATAAGTCATATCACATTACGGGATTCATATACAAATATAGAGCTACATATGTCCTTTAATATCTATCGCTCTACCTCGGAATCAATATATTTTCATAGTTATTTAAGCGAAGGGGAATTTTTTAGTTGATAAGAGATTTGCCTGCTCACCGGCACGAACCATTGACACCTTCAAATCAAGATGACAGTGAAGCTTAAACCGCAATGCCACCCGCAAGAGGATATAAGTTTATGCCGCCTGCCACCTCAAATACCTGTCGCTATCAGGTATTCGTAGTTTTTGGAGACTGCATCAACCCCCTCGACCTCGGTAGCGTTTTATTGCATTTGACAGCACATAGCCATTATATAAGTCATATCACATTACCATGATTCATATACAAATATCGAGCTACAAATGTCCTTTAATATCTAATTCGCTCTACCTCGGAATCAATATATTTTCATATATGTTTAATCGAAGGGGAATTTTTTAGTCGATAAGAGATTTGCCGGCTCACGGGCGCGAACCATCGACAAATCTTTTATCGACAAAAAAATTCCCCTTCGATTAAATATATATGAAAATATATTAATTCCGAGGTAGAGCGAAATAGATATTAAAGGACATTTGTAGCTCGATATATATATATATATATATATATATAATATATATATATATATATATATATATATATATATATATATATAAGCATTTGTAACAATTACTTTTAGTAAAACAGAGGAAAAAATCTCGCACGATATGTTACGATAAAATAAATGATAGGACTACGATTTCTCACGCCATGTTTAACGAAGAAAAATATATACTTATAAATAACAAATAATTAAATAAAACATGAATTCTCACGGAACCCTAAGGTTCCGCCAAGCCCCGGTTGAGGATAGCTGATGTAGCACAAAAATTATTTATTTGTTTCATATAAATAACAGTCATCTGTAGGCCTATAATAATTCAGTCATATTATTATTTTGTCAAGCAAGCAACTGACTTCAATTACAGTACTCGCTTTAGCTTTGTTAACGAGATGAAAATTAATGTAGCGGTGGCTGGAAGACTGGCACTGTAAAGTAGCATATAAGTTCTTATCATTATTAGAGTTATTGCTGTAAAATGTCTATGTACATAAAATTTGTTAAAAAGAGTAATACGCGCCCATTAAATAGATAGTAATATATATGTAATATATACGCTATAGTCAGGGTACTGATCATAATAATTGTGCTATATCCTACTCAGTTTGTTTTATCGAAGAAGGACTACCTTCTTTTGGTTTCAACTGACTTTCATACTAATGAAATCATGGATACATTTTTGTATTATCAGTTTTATGAATGAATATTGTATTATAGTCGATTTTTTTTCGGCTGGTGTAAAATTCGTCAGATATAATACACCTGGCTGAGGAAGGACACAGAGGATGTTTTTTAAACAATCTCTCCACACACCAAGTTATTTCGAACATTTCCATTCTCTCAAAAAGATTATGAACAAATATAAGAGCAAACTAGACCAAAAGAAAATAATCACCTAGCATTAATGTAAAGAAAACAAGAGAAATGAAAAATTAGTGCTATTGTCAATTTTTTCTATCGTTAATGTTTAATGAGTAAGTGTTTAGCGAATTGTTAGGGTTTAGTGAGTAAGCGTTTAGTGAATGTTTATGAGTAAGTGTTTGATGAATGTTTAGGATTTAGTGATTGTTTAATGTGTCAGTATTCAGTGAATGTTTACTGAGTCTTTAGGGTTTAGTGAATGTTATTGAATGTTTATTGTGTATGTATTCAGTGAATGTTTTGTCTTTAGGGTTTCAGTGAATGTTTTGTGAATGTTAAGTGAGCGTTAAGTGAATGACTTGTGAATGGTAGTGTTTAGTGAATATTTAGTGTGTAAGTATTCAGTGAGTGTTTAGGGTTTTAGTGAATGTTTTGCGAATGTTAAGTGAGCGTTTAGTGAATGTCTTGTGAATGTTAGTGTTTAGCAAATGTTTAGTGTGTAAGTGTTTACTAAGTTTTTAATGATTGGATGTTCATTCACTGTTTAGTATTTATTAAGTATTTAGGGTTTGGTAAGCATTTAGTATTTAATGAGTGCTTAGGGTTTAGTGAGTGTTTAGTGTTTAATTAATGTTTAGGATTAAGTGAGTGTTTAGTGAATGTTTACCGAGTGTTTGGGCTATAATGTATTTAGTAAATTTTTTAAGTGTTTTTTGTTTTTAAACAAAAAAGGGGGGGGGGGTGTTTTTTAGATGAGCATTTAGTGTATAGTGAGTGCCTAGTGAGCGTTGGGTATTCAATGTTTTGTGTTACTGAATGTGTGTATTTTAAGTGAGGGTGTGTGTGTGAGTGCATGGTAAGTGTGTATGTGTGTGTGCGTGTGTATGGTGAATGTATGCAAGTGTGAGTGCTTACTGAGTAAGTGCATTGTGAGTGTTAGTGTTTAGTGATTGTACTACATTACTATTTAGTTAGTGCTTCGCTACTGTATGCAAAGAAAGTCCTGTATTTACACAGGAACCATTTATGCTTGACACTGCTTAGATCCAAGAGCAGATGCTTAGGCCTTGACCACAATGGTTGGAGTGCTTAGGCCTGTTTTCGTAAGGTAATTTTTCTCTGTGAAATTGGGTCGAATAATAATAATAATAATAATAATAATAATAATAATAATAATAATAATAATAATAATAATAAAAGATTAAAATGTAATAGTAATGAAATATAGTAATAAGACCTGGACCGAGACCTTTCAATATGACCTTCCGAAGTCACTCTCGGCAGGGAGATCGCTACGCCAGTGATTGACCCCCTATGCCTTGCACACAGCTGACACATTTGCACATTCGGTTGTCCGATTTTTATGACTGTTTGAGGCGCATTATAAATCATATTAGCAATGGTAAATACATTGAACAGACGTGAGGATATAATATTGAGTTAATGCCTGTCTAATGGATATAATGAACAATTAAAGTAAAAATATTACTAGGGAGAAAATTAGCCGAATAATGGTCGTCAAAGCCAGCATCGATAGAATGTATTGAAACATTATATAGGCTGCCTGTGGTGCCTGCCGGCGGGAAGTTAAGAGACAAACACAATCAGCTGGCTTTAAACATCAAACTGCGTAAGTATCATTTTTATTTGAGTTTAGATTTTCTTCCCTGAAGATATATGGTACCTGATACTTGGTGATAGCGTACAGATCAGTTTAAGTGAGGCAGCCGAAAATAAGTGGATTAGATAATTTAGGAGTCAGGAGCTCCAAGTTGTATGATCGTCAACTTCGGGAGAGGGAGCAGAATGGGTGAAAATGTTTTAATGTTTATAGTTAGCCGCCTATACTGAACAATTCATTCACATTTCCGTTTCCAGTAATTATTTGTGGTGTGATACAGCATCTCTTTGTGAATGTGCGGGTGTTAAAACGGCTCTTTATGATGGGACTTTGGTCTTAATATCAATCGAACTCCCATATGTGATAAAAATTTCATTTCATCCACACGAACTAACAGCAACTAAAGAAATATTCAGTTATGGTAAGACATGTTGGGCTACGAACCTCGACATGGCTGCAGCACCCTAACTATAGGCAAAAAAAGAAAATTACCAAAGACGCTATTAAAACGAGAATACTAATGTTACATTTCGTTTTTTAGAGGAATTGAGAGTGGCTCTATATGACTGATTTAATTGTTCAAAACTGGCTCAGCACACATACTTGTAGCTGTTGTCACTTGTGACCCCCTCCCATTCAGATATACTACTTTGTGTGAAGTAATAACTCTACACCAAAGAATAGTACTAATATTATATATATATATATATATATATATATATATATATATATATATATATATATGTGTGTGTGTGTGTGTGTGTGTGTGTGTGTGTGTGTGTGTGTGGTGTGTGTGAAACTATAGAAAGTAGACCAAGCCTAGTAAGTCTCATACATAGTTTTTTATATAGATGTGATGGAATTAATGAAGTGAAATATTCCATATGTCAATAGGAATTTTAGAAAATAACTCCGGCAGTAATTCTTATCCTGAAACATTACAATAATTCTTGAATTTTTTGCCTTGTACATTTTATCAGGCTCACGATTTTCAGATAATTACCATATTCCTAATATTAATATTGCCCTAAGATTGATTTTGAATCATTTCAAGGTTTCCCATCTCTCCCTTCCAATCGTAGGTTATGTCTGTGAAGGGGTAACCACCTACTAAAATGTCTGTCATTACCATCACGGCATTCTAGGTTGTGCAGTGTTATTGTAGTACAAATTTTACTTGGTATCTCCAGTGTTGGATGCAGATCCTGTCTTCCCCTCCCCACTCGTTGTGGGGCGTCTGTCAGGGAGTAACCACCCACTAAAATGTCTGTCATTACCAGCACAATATTCTAGGATGTGCAGTGCTATTGTAGTATAAATTTTACTCGGTATCTCCTAAGTTGGATCTAGATCCAATTAAATCCCCCTTTTCAGTGAGTCTGTCAGGGGGAACCCACCCTCCAAAATGTCTGTCACTGGTCATTCTATGATCAGTAGAGTCTGCAGATATATTATATATTAGTTTTATCTGGTATCTCATATATTGGATCTAGACCCAAAATCTAACAAGTAATCAGTAGTGCTTGTTAAGTAAGCCACCCATATATTTTCAGCAGACGGTCAGTTTCACAGCTTACAAGTCTACACCTAAATACCAGTAGGGGTTACAGTCGGTATCTCGTTCGTTGTATCTCAATGGTCCGGGCTGCCGCTCTATTAGTCACCCATAAATGAATAACAAGGTCTGGTCGTTTGTTTAGCCAAAGAACATTACCCAATATAATATCAACTGTTGTTCCTAACATCAAGGTTTATCAACCTTGGGTCACGATGACAAAAAATGCGAACATGGCAACTCTACCATAGTCTTGCTCTGCGTAAGCACAGAATTGGTTCTTCATTCGTTGTATTTGTGTTTGGTAAGTGCTACCTAATACAGTTCATGTGTTTGCGTTAGAGAAATACTTCCGGCAAAGCAACTAATGCTTTAGAAAATTCTGTTTTGTGTATTCAAGGGGATTCATCACTTGCTGTGGAGTAAGTAGTATTCATAGATTTTGTGAATAATGTTCCAGAGGCAAACACCTGTTGTTTGTAAAGCAGAGAAAGGTCAGTATGCTAATATTGAAGTCGAAGGCTTATATTGCTTTGGTTAGTGAATAAGATAACTGTCAAGTTGACAGGTAAACGTAAATAGTAAAAGTTGCATGTAGGATAATAATTTTGTTCGATGGCAAAAATCCTTGAAATGGCCCTAACACAATCGTTTTAACATGCCTCTAGGATAGAGAGAAAGGGAGTAGGGATCTTTGTTTTTAACCTCATTACTAAAAGTGTGTATCATCTTTATATCTGAAGTGCCATACTTTGTATTTATACCCATTGGTATAGCCTACCAACACCCTGATGAGAGAACTTTTTTTACAGGTTATTCTTAGGAGGAGTAGACACATTGGACGCATGTCCTCTTCCAGGGGAGTTTGAATTTTTATTTTGACCACGAAAATAGTCGTGATGGCAGTGATTTTAGAGAAATGATAGAAATATTATAGTTTGTTATTTAAATTAAGAGGCGAGCAATACATAACCATCTAGTATCTGCTATTCCAGTAACCATTGGAGCTCTCTCTCTCTCTCTCTCTCTCTCTCTCACACAACACACACACACACACACACACAGTAGAGAGGTTTATTAATGTCTTAAACATATGCAGTAAACCTTATGACGTTATGATATTTTACCAACGCGAAAAAAATCATTGCTGTATGCTTAAAGTACAGGTTTTATAGAATGAAGACTATGCAACTTGTCTTTTGTTGTTCACGATTGAAATCCGTATCCATCGTTAATGGCCTGAAATTTTGGTATTTAGGATCAGGTTGTTGGCTAAATGTTAATTTAGATTAGGCTGACTTAAGGACCACAAGCCCAACCTTAACCCTTTCCAGTCTTGGGGCGGCTGGGAGCAGCCATCAATCCCTCTCATACTAGGTATTGAGGGCTGCTCAAAGCAGCCCAACCCAAAACCGTAAATATCTTTGTAATAACTTGATATAGCGTCCCCTAAACTTAACCAATCCAAGGACTGTTTTCTGTGCTTGATAGCTATATATCAAAGAAAATCTAATTCCCCAAATTCAGTCCATAATCTACCTCCGAAAATAATTTTCAAAACTACGCCAAAAACTTGGCTTCTTTCCGGCGAGACTACCTCATTTCTTCTCCCACGCCTCAGTGGTGTGGTTGGTATGGTGTTGGCGTCCCACCTCGGTGGTCGCGGATTCGCTTCTCGGCCATTCCATTGAGGAGTGAGAGATGTGTATTTCTGGTGATAGAAGTTCACTCTCTACGTGGTTCGAAAGTCACGTAAAACCGTTGGTCCCGTTGCTGAATAACCACTGGTTCCATGCAACATAAAAACACCTTACAAACAAACAAGCAATACCTCATTTCTCCCGCGAGTTTCCCAGGTGAAAGTCGCCTTTCGCTACTTCTAACTAGCTTCATTTCCTCACGTGTTTGTAACACTGTCACCAAGTCGCCCTACATCCCTAAATATGATTTAATAAGTAACTGGTGCTCTTCCCTCAGATCCAATGTATAATTTTTTGACTGAGGAACAACATTTTCACTGTAATCCATATTTCTAAAAGGAAAAGAAAGTCAGTCAGTCATCATCCGATAAGGTAGCTGCGTTCATTCACATGATGAAGTCGAGAGCATCTTCTCTCCGGAAATCAGAATGATGCCAGTTAGTAAATTACCAAAGAATTATTTCTAATTTTACAGAAATAAATCCTTTATAAAGGCTCACACACACACACATATATATAGTAGTGTTATTCAATTTGAAATAAAAATGCATAAAATAGAAAATTACTGAGAAAACCATAAAATAAAACTTAATGACAATCCTGATGATAAGGCAACATTATCGTACAGGCGATTATAATGGTCCAGGTATATTTACAACTATACTCTGTTTTTTTTCATCTGTCCATCCTTCTGTGGTGTTTTTGTATGGTAACACTGCGTCCCGGGCTTTAGTTAGTTACATTCAGCTTACATTCAACGATTATAATAAGATCCTATTTCGAATATTAAAGGTGTAATTCGCATACAGTAAATTATTAAAACACTTTTCAGTTGCAAATGTACACCCAGATATCCTTTTATTTACCTAAAACTTACAAATAGCGTAACTATCTTAAGCCCGGGACGCAGTGTTACCATACAAAAGCACCACAGGCAGATGGACAGATGAAAAAAAACAGAGTATAGTATGTGAATCCATATACCCCACCCTACATACCCGGCTGACCAACTTTCTTGATAGACGATGTAAATATGAGAGAGAGAGAGAGAGAGAGAGAGAGAGAGAGAGAGAGAGAGAGAGATGTCCACCTGTGAAGTTTATGCAGCATGCTATATATATATATATATATATATATATATATATATATATATATATATATATACGTATGTATTTATATGTGGTGTATGTATATGTGTGCGTATGCATCATGTGTGTATGTCCACGCACTCGACATGTAGGGCAAAATTATGGGAAAATTAGTAAGGTTACATGGGTCAAAAGTTCGTCAACAACAGTGCTTTGCTTCCCCCAGGACCCACTGGCTTTCCTTAATACCTACTTCTATGTTTATCGGTCTTCTTGAAGGGTTCACCCACTGACTTATTATATATGAGTAATTGGAACTTGTCCTGTATAACTGAATATGCTTCACTGATAACGTGTGTACAGACACGTAATATTTACAAATTTCACGGAAATTATGTATATAATTAAGTCTTTATTATAAATTATGTAGGTTAAACATATTTATATAATAGTTATTTTGTCAAAGGAAAGATGTGAGTATAAAATCAGTGTATCTATTGGTAAATGTCTCATGTCCATCTTCAACTCGTAGTAGAGAATTTCATTAGTAATACAGGCGGAGACATTTCTGACCATATCAGGAACACACACACACACACACACACACACACATATCAGCCTTTTCTAAGTTTTTGCCCATATAATCTGGAATATTGGAATAGCTTGACATTTGTTCTTCAGACATCGAATACCGTGATGGAAATTGCTGTTTTTATAATAACGAAGTTATTATGAACAAGGGAAGCAACATCTCATCCGATTCGTTTCTCGACGAAAATGAGTGTCATCCAGCGAAGAGATGCACACTCCTCTTCATTTTCATTTATTTCATTTTTACCATCGAATTATTTTAATCCATTGCCGACTTGAGGGAATGATTTTCATTTTATTTTCATAATTTATAAAAGATATAACCGAAAAATAGTATACAACATAAAAGTCACACAAAAGTCTGGAAATAATACTGCTATATTTTATTACTGACTCGTCAAAATGAATAACTGAAATTTTTTCTACTATGATGCGTCATTCAATCCATTTCGCCCAGTCTCTCTCTCTCTCTATGCCTGGACCGTGGCCTAAAGATACCTACACACCCACAAATATTCACTTTCCCACTTACATACGTAAGAGAAAACACAAAAACAGACACACATGTATATATATATATATATATATATATATATATATATATATATATATATATATATATATATATATTTTGATATATTTAGTAGGAAGCCAACTAAAATTTCAGTAGGCTTCCTACAACATAATATTTGAGTACACGGATAGTGTTTAACTTTGTATATATATAATATATATATATATATATATAATATATATATATATATATATATATATATATATATATTGCTCCGTTTATTGAACGCCTCGCCTTCCCAGCAGTTTTTTAATATTAGTTATAAAGGAAGCAGCCATGCCTTCTCCTAAAGCAACTGATGTGGGAGAGAGAGAGCATGTCGTAGGGAGGTATTTTCCGGTCTGACGGAAGCTTAGGGTAAGAGAGGCAAGTCACAAGAAGTAGCTAGGCTTCGAGATGGTATCTTAGGGGCCTCTACCATAAGACCTCTTTTTCCTTCCCAATTTGTGGCTGGTTTGTTGTGATCACTTCCAGGCAGTCCCGAGGCGATGTATGGAAGCCCCAAGTCATTAAGTGAGAACCAGTATCTATCTCAGTCCTCTGCAGTCTTGTGACCCCAGGACAGATGTCCAGCGGCCAGCCTCCCAGACTTAAGCCTATCGGCTCGGCGTACTGGCGGGCACGAACCCCAGACCTGAACAAAGTCAGGCCGCATTCTTCCACAACGATACACTGAATATTGCATCCAGGTACGTCTAAAAGTGTAAACTTCAACCAGCACCTTTTACTACCATACGACTCTTGCTAATTTCATTTCCAAGTCTCATTTTTCCCACCCCTTCTACATCAAAAGCCCTTTGTGCCTCATCGGGCCATGTGCTTCCCTTTGTGACTTGTTAAAGACCAAGCTTTCAGTGCATACCTCAGTGAAACATTAGAGTTTCCTTCCCCCAGTGTTAGAGAATTAATCAGCCTTAATCAAAGCAAGAAGTCATTTTTTCTTTTATCTTTGTTTAATCTGGGATTCTTTTCCAGATTCCATGAGTCACGTGCCCAGTCTCTCTGCCCGCAAGTGTGCATTACCCAAGTTTATGAAACCCTGCTTGAATAATCCATTTTGAGCCAGCTATTCATCCATTTGTGAGAGATATATCAGTCCCTTTCTCCAGGCCAGTAAGGGCCTTTTGTAAATAAATAGCTGTAAAGTAACGAGCTGAGTTTTCTGGCGACCTATTCCTCTAGATTAATTGTCCATATAAACCAGTTTTACGGTAAGTTAAAGCAATTTCCTCTTGAAATCCCTCTAATTATTTCCGTTTACGTATATTCGCCTCTCTCAAGGCCGGGCTTAATACGTAACAATCCCCCTAATATCTATATATATATATATATATATATATATATATATATATATATATATATATATATATAAAGTACGCAATGGTTAATAATCTGTGTTGAACATAGCGAAATGAAGAAACGTACAAATAAATAGTTCACGGAGAGTATGGAGGACTCAAGACTAAGAGGAAATGACAGGGGGCGTCCAGGGAATAGTGACTCAGATTAGGAACGGGTCAAAGGAACGGGTCAAAATCGACCTTTTTAATCCATAATGGAATTTGGGTGCGCCGACTTTTTGGACGTTTAGTTTACAAGTGAAGAGGTGCTTTCACGCTTGCCGACTTGCTACAAAATCTCCCAGGCAAAACTTCATATTTTTTGCAGCTAATAATCCTTTTTTATATATAATCCTAGGCGATTTACGCACAAGAACACACACTCATGCTTAAATTACAGACACACACACAAACACACACACACACATATATATATACATACATGTGTGTGTGCGCGCGCATGCCACGGAGTGTAAGAGAGAAGTATAGGTACAGAAGAACTTCTAAAGTGATTGATATGATTTGTAACTCACATTCATTTCTATGAGATGCAAAAGGCAAAATTAAAAGAGCGACTTACAGATGGATAAATGTAACCTTATAAATACATGTACTGTATAGTATTATACTTGATTAATTCGTTTTACATGCAATTAAGCCTGGAAGATGATGTAGTGAGTCAGCAAGTGTGAAAGCACCTCTTCAGAAAGTCGGCATCCAAATTCCAGATGGGATTATAAAGGTTCTTTTTGAACACAAGGAGTTCCCATTCCTAATCAGCGTCACTATTCCCAAGACTCCTGCTGTCATCTTCCTCGTAGTCTTGAGCCCTGCAGACTCTTCGCTGCTATCCATAGTTATAGTTCACAACCCATGAACTATTCATTTGCATACTTCTTCATATCCTTATGTTCAAAATAAATTATCAACCATTCTGTAATATAGTATATCTATGTATATATATATATATATATATATATATATATATATATATATATATATATATATATATATATATATATATATATATATATATATATATATATATATGTATATATATATATATATATATATATATATATAATATATATATATATATATATATATATATACATATATATATATATATATAGTATATATATATATATATATATATATATATATATATATATATATATATATATATATATATATATATATATATATATATATATATATATATATATATGATATATATATATATAGTATATATATATAATATATATATATATATATATATATATATATATATATATATATATATATATATATATATATATATATATATATATATATATATATATATATATATATGTATATATATATATATATATATATATATATATATATATATATATATATATATATATATATATATATATATATATATATATATATATATATATATATATACGATATATATATAATATACGTGTGTTTATATATATATATATATATATATATATATATATATATATATATATATATATACACTTTTAGGGCATAGTTTCTCTCTCTACAATTTTCGTTAAAAGCAATTGCTTTAGTGGCATCAATAAGTTTCTTGCAGGTATCTTCATACGGACGAAGTGTTTTCTCCGATTCTCATTCGTCAATTTTTGGTGAAAAAATACGCAGACTTCCTTCTTCCATTTATTGAATTTTGTTTTCGCCTTATGGGATTATCAAGCGACTACTGACTTACAATCTGGCCTTTCGGCCTATTTATTTCATCGTGTGGGAAGTATGACCTTAAGGTATGGAACTGGTTAGTCTAGGAATTAACAGCTTAAGGGCGTTGTTTTGGATACAAAGAAACATAAGGACATATGTACTGTGACAATAAAAGTGAAAGTTTAAACAGTGGTTAAATAAATATTCAAAAATACAATACCATGTGCTAGTGTTTCCTTAAATGTATGTTTAAAATTTAATATGTTACATGTTGGTTTTAGATAAAAATTACAAAATTACATACAGGAATGAAAATGAACATAGAAATCTAAATACAGGAATAAAATATATATATATACATATATATATATATAATATATATATATATATATATATATATATATATATATATATATATATATATATATATATATATATATATATATATATATATATATATATATATATATATATATATTATATTATAGCATGCATAAAGGTACAAGTCAGATGATTTCTGTTTATACATAAATGTGTTTTTTAATTAAAATTTGATTGATGAGCTGTGTGTGTGACTGTGTGTCCAAATGGTCTACTTTGGTTAACTGGCTGCAGATTCGTGTTGGGTGGGTTCTCAGCGACCTGAGCAAGGATGTTACTTGGCTTTCGCTGACGCTGGGTCCCTCTCATGTCTTCTAAGGGGCGCGATGTTCTCGGTGGGTTGGGGGCGTTGTCTGGTCCCTGTTGGCATACGTATTCCTTCTCCTGCTGGAGTGTAGTATATGGTCCGATTCTTGCTGGACGTTCAAGGTCGGCTTCTGAATAGCGATGCTCACCGCTTCCGTTATTAAGAGGCGACCGTAGTTGTCTTATCTGTGCACGACCTGTATGCCTTCTATGAGCTCTTGTAGAGATGGCTTCCTGTCGTGTACATCTATGTAATGTTGAATGATGGCCCCTTGATTTCTCTGAGCCAGCAGACGTCTCCGAAGGGTCGTTTGTAGTGAGCCCGATGTAGTTTTGGCTGCGAGATTTTTACACATCTCCTCTGGACAAGTAAATTTGTAAACTACATTAGTGCACATCTCCTTCGGTCCCCCCCGGGAGCGGTGCTGTTCTCATTATTAAGCTGCTACAAGGTTGGGCTTACTATATAACCTGAGGCTTATTTTGTGTAAGGGGCTTTTGGGTTACGCCTCTGTTTATTATCCCGCGTAGCGTGCAGCAATCCTCCTTGTATGCAGACCCATAATGTACACGATGGTAAATGTATATACATACATACATACATACATACATACATACATACATACATACATACATGTGCTCACATATAGGCAGCGCGGAAATTGAAAAATCTGATCGAGTAAGTTTAAAATAATATCATCACAGTGTTTTTTATGTTGCTGTTATATGAAGAGGCTAGGGCCTATGTTAATTGCAAATAATGAAATTGAGACGATGGTATTAATTATCTTTGGTGAGTTACTCACCAAAGAAAAACTATGGGTACCGAGTTCCCGAAATAATAATAACAGGAGTCACTCACCAAAGAAAACTGTAGGTAATGGGTTACTCACTAAGAAAAACCGTAGGTAGTGAATTACTTTAAGAAGTAAAATTGTTGGTAGAGAGTTACTCTTGGGAGGAAAGCTTAGGTAGTGAGTTACTCAGAAGGAAAACTATAGGTATAAAGACACATGCCAAAGAAAACCTGTACTGTATGCAGTGAGCTATTTACGAAAGAAAAACTGTGACTCACTAATGGAGTGAGTCACTGAAGAAAATTGTAAGTACTAAATTACTCACAGAGTAAAATGGGGAATTTTGGGATAAGTCGGTATAAAAACGAAACGATGATTTAAATCTGAAAGCTTCAAGTCCACAGAGCGTGAATTGATGTGAGGTTAATTATATTATACTAACTGGTCCTTGGATGTGGAGAAGGCGGGAGATTAAACACTGTATTTGATGGTTAATATGTAACTCCCGAATAAGAAATTAACGTGGTCTTGAAACATATTCGTTTCATACTCAAGAGAGAGAGAGAGAGAGAGAGAGAGAGAGAGAGAGAGAGAGAGATGATTAGTATATCACCATGGAACTATAAACATGGAATGGACATGCGCGAAATCGCCGTGGGCAGCTGCATGCCGCCATTGCAAAGGGTGGAGAGAGAGAGAGCTAGCTTTGTATCACAATGCCCACCTCGCTATATTGGAGTGTACTCTGTTAATTTTCCATGACAATATCTTGTCCTCTATGACATCTATGTTGAAGTAAAATTAGTAGTACACATTATTCAATCTAGTCATTTCTGTTTATATCATAATACATTTAAAATAGATCTGAAATTATTAGTATTATTAATAATAAGACTGGCATTGACAAGTGATCTATAAATTAAATTATTTATATCAACAAGTGTTTTTATTTTTGTAATAATGACTGATATAAGTAAGTAAGTAAGAGACAAAAAAGATACGTACTGCAAAAAATCCCTGAGAGAGATTTCAGCAATTTATAAACACCAAGAGACAAGGCATAGTTAAAATATTTTCAGAATATTTCCTGCTATGTTTTGATAAATCGAAGTATCTCTCGTGGAATATAGAAAACCAACGAAAAATCGAGAGAGGGGAGAGTATATGAACTGGGTAACACGATTCAGAGATGGCTTCCAGGTGTTGTTGGGACGTTGTTGTCCAGGAATAATCATCGTATTTACTATGAATGCCTATTCACTGGTGAGGTTCCTCCTGACGACTGATGATGAGGTGAACAGCCCAAGGAAAAGGAACTGAACGAGAGAATTGCAGCCTTGCGAGACACCATCCAGTGCCAGAGAGAGAGCAGGTGAACTTGGACAGGATAATTCTTCAGCTGCAACAGAGGACCGAAGGGAAAAAACAGCAGCTCGAAAACAAGATCCTGAAGGACAGCAAGAAAATCATCCGCTGATGGACAAGGACAAAGGAAATTTCGCGGCAGAGAAACGATGCCCTATGTGACTGTGTAGGTTGGTGCAGAGGTTAAAGTGCCAGGTTGAGAGGCAAGAGAAACTCCTACGACAGAAGGAGAAAGTCCTGCAACTATAGACCGAAGAAGCGGCGCGGATGGCGAGGCTCATCAGGAAGAAAACGACGCAACCGAAAAAGCGCGAATCCGGCAGGAAAGACGTCGATGTGAGGTTCCAGCGCCTGCAGATGAAGTGGAAGACATGACAAAGGAAAAGGGTGGACTCCAGTGTGAAGATCAGGCTGCGTAACCCAGAGGAACGCTGACTGAGCCTTTTTTGAGGAAGGAAATCGTCGCCAATCTATTCGCTGGAGAGGGAGACTGGTGGTGTACAGGCCGAACTGAAGGACCAGCTAGAAGATAGGAGGTTCGACAGATGCGAGGAGCGAAGGAGAAATTGGTTTGCAAGCTCAAAAACCTTCATGGGAATTACAGATGCCTGGAGAAGTGCTGGATCAGCTATCCATCTTCAAGGAATGGCACGATCTAGTCTAAGCTGGACTCACGAAGACGGATCAGATTTGAAAAATTATTAGAGAATGAATATTGTACGGAAAATTTTGTTAATTTAAATAAATAAAGTTTTATTTACAAAAATGGCAATTTTCATTTACACAATAATCTTTACAGTAATATTTGGTTAATTACATAATAATACGAGTTTAACTCGAGTTTAAAGGACTTCTTTCATAAATCCATCTTTTACTATAGATTTTAGTTTATGACCATAAATATGGATCTTAGAGTCATCTGCAATAGTTTATTTTAGCTTTGAGAAAAACTAAAGGTTACTTATCTCATGAAAGTTTTTACTATACTGTATGGATAGTTTGATGTTTATTTGTAATAAGTTTGCTTTGTTTAATTGTTGAAGGAAAAGAAATGTGGAGAGAAATAATAAGTCAAAATGTTTTCTAAAGAGTTTTATTGATTCCTGAAAGAGAAAGGTAAAATGGAGGGATAATAGAAACGTTGAGGAAAATGAGAGGATTGGTGGAGGGCCAAGAGAGGGAGTATAGGATTCAGGGAAGATTGGTGGAGTGCCAGGAGAAGGAGCCAATGATTCAGAGAAGAATAGTGGAGTGCCAAAAGAAGGCGCAGAGGATTGAGAGAAGCCCCAGAAGAATTGAAAGGATTCAGTGGCATATTCTGATTCTAAGACTAACCACAGGGTTTTCTGTTTGCAAGGACGGCGGGCCAGGCCCGCCGAGCCAGCCCGGTACGGGCAGCGGGCGGGGCAGGAGGTCTGCCGAGCGCCTGGTACGGGCAGGCGGGCGGGCCGGAAGGTCTGCGAGGCAGGGCCCGGTGCGGGCAGGCGGGCGGGCGGAAGGTCTGCCAAGCGGCCTGGTACTGCCGGGCACGGGCGGGCCGGAAGGTCTGTCGAGAGGCGTACTGCGGGCGGCGGGCGGGTCCGAAAGTCTGCCGGGAAGCAGGCCCGGTGCAGGTCGGCGGGAAAGGGCAAGCGGTGCAGGCAAAACGTCTCTTTTGCCGAAGCAGGCCCGGTACAGGGCGGCGGGCGGGCCGAAAGGTCTGCCAAGCCGGCCTGGTACTGCGGGCAGGCGGGCGGGCCGAAGGTCTGCCGAAAGCAGGCCCGGTACTGCGGGGCGGCGGGCGGGCCGAAAGGTCTGCCAAGCCGGCCGGGTGTTAGCAGGCGGGCGGGCCGGAAGGGTCTGCCGAAGCAGCCCGGTAGCGGGAGGCGGGGGCGGGCCGAAAGGTCTGCCAAGCCGGCCTGGTATGCGGGGGCAGGCGGGTGCGGGCCGGAAGGTCTGCCGAAGCGGCCCGGTGCAGGCAGGCCGTTGCGGGCCGAAAAAGGTTTGCCAAGCCGGCCTGGTGACTGGGCGGGGCAGGCGGGCGGCGGAAGGTCTGGGCCGGGAAGCAGCCCGGTAAAACTCTGGCGGGCAGGCGGGCGGGCCGAAAGGTCCTGCCCAAAGCCGGGCCTGGTACTTCGGGGCAGGGCGGGCGGGCCGGAGGTTCCCCCCTGCCGGGAAGCAGGGCCCGGTACTGGCGGGCAGGCGGGCGGGCCCGAAAGGAGTCTGCCAAGCCTGCCTGTAACTGCCGGGCAGGCCCGGGCGGGCCGAAGGTCTGCCGAAGGCAGGCCCGGTACTGCGGGCAGGGCGGGCCGGGTGGCCGAAAGGTCTGCCCAAGCGGCCTGGTACTAGCGGGCAGGCCGGGCGGGCCGGGAGGTCCTGGCCGAAGGCGGCCTCGGTACTGCCGGCATGGCGGGCGGGCCAAAGTCTGCCCAAGGCCCTGGTCCTTGTACTACTGGCGGGGCAGGCGGGGCGGGTGCCGGAAAGGGTCTGCCGAAGCAGGCCCGGTACTGCGGGCAGGCGGGCGTTCCGAAAGGTCTCCAAGCCGGCCTGGTACTGCGGGCAGGCTGTCGGGCCGGAAGGTCTGCCGACCGGCCGCGGTACTGCTTGCAGGCGGCCGGCCGAAAGGTCTGCCAAGCCGGCCTGGTACTGCGGGCAGCGGCGTGCCGGAAGGTCTGCCGAAGTCAGGCCTCGTAACTGCGGGCAAGGCGGGCGTGCGAAAGGTCTGCCAAGCCGGCTGGTAACTGGGGGGGGCGCGTCGGGCGGGCCGGAAGTCTGCCGAGCAGGCCCGG
>NC_087203.1:98653908-98656408 GCF_015104395.2 Macrobrachium nipponense
ACACAGGAATCAAAATAAATCCTAAAGTGTCAAGGAAACGGATAAAAATGTAAAACAAACTTCGCAAGGATTGTCCGCAGTTCTTCGTAATGTTAGAAATACTGGGAAGCACAAGTTTCACTTATCCCCCTTGGGTCAAATACATAGTCAGACAGCAGTGTTGCCATTTCCACGGGTTTCACGCTAAATATGATATTTGTTTTTTGTGGTTTGGCTAGAGAGTTTTAAGTTTAATTAACAGCTAGTCCAGCATTTGGAGTTTTCTAATGCCCTATTTGGTATATTTCTGGGGAATTTAACTTTGTAATTCTTAAGTAATAAACATGTGCAACTTCATAATAAGGAATGCCTTTATTTTTTCGTTAACTGTATCACTGCTTTCTGCCATTTGACTTGAACCTATAAAATGTCACTGCAACATATACGATCAATAGTGGCGCGGAACTGTTGTTGCTTCAGCATTCCTAAATATGCGATTTTATCGAGACCTGGAAATCAGTTGCTCCCTCCATATTTTTGTGCCATAACTTGACTTATTGTGCCATAAGAAGCCACAGTGCTATAGCATACATTACAAAATGAGTGGATGGAAGACTGTCAGTTAAAAGATTGTTAACAGAATAGGAGACATCTCGGGATGCGAGTGTCGTTAAGTGCAAACTCTGTCGTTTGATATTAGCCCCTAAAGATTCATGCAGAGGAAAAAAAATTAGGAAATGCCCAAGTCTTTCAAAGATAGATTTGGCTGTTTTTGTAGCCGCACATGCGCCAGTTGCACACATGAAATGACTTTATGCATTACCGTATTTATTATTCCATAACTCCAAGTTGTGTACCATTCCTATGGGTATGAACGTTAGATTACGTAGGTATGAATATCCAAAATATCTGGTAGATTTAGTATGTGTATTGAATTTAACCAATTAAGGAGAATGTCTATATTAACTGTCTTTAATATAGAGTTGTGGGAACGTAGTTAATGTAGCGTAGGTCGAGTCAACGCTGGCTGGAGTGTAACATTTGCTTTGCAGAAACTAGGCTTGAAGGTCTGTGCGATATTTTCATTAGGCTACACTTCTCTAACACCATGGCTTGAGTGGGCCTAGGTCATCCTTATCTTACATAAAAATCTCGTTCTGATACAAGTGTTCGTTACAGAGTTATTGCCAAAAAACGTGCTTGCACTGTCTCTGAAACCCATAGTAGAAGTTCTTTTCAATTTTAGCTCATGCCGTATGGCCTATTCTTATAAAAATGATAATAGTTTATAATAATAAGAAAAATAGTTAATGAATGATTAAATATTTTGATTGTACATATGGACAACGCTCTTTTAAAGCCAGTTTTGTGATGTTTGTCACTTTCAACCCTTTCCGGTCTTGGGGCGGCTGGGAGCAGCCATCAATCCCTCTCATACTAGGTATTGAGGGCTGCTCACAGCAGCCCAACCCAAAACCGTAAATATCTTTGTAATAACTTGATATAGCATCCCCTAAACTTAACCAATCCGAGGACTGTTTTTTCCTCTACTTGATATCTATATATTAAAGAGAAAACCTATTTCCCCAAATTCTGTCCATAATCTACCCCCGAAAATAGTTTTCAAAACTACGCCAAAAACTCGGCTTCTTTCTGGCGAGACTACCTCATTTCTCCCGCGAGTTTCTCAGGTGAAAGTCGCCTCTCGCTACTTCTAACTGGCTTCTTTTCCTCACGTGTTTGTAACGCTGTTAGCAAGGCGCCCTACATCCCTAAATTTGATTTAATAAGTAACTGGTGCTCTTCCCTAGGATCCAATGTATAATTTTTTAACTGAGGAACAACATTTTCACTAAAAATTTTTGACTGAGGAACAATATTTTATCAACTAAAAGGAAAAGAAAAGTCAGTCATCATCCGTTTCATTCACGTGATGAAGTCGAGAACATCTCTCCGGAAATCAGAATGATGCCAGTTAGTAAAATTACCAAAGAATTATTTCTAATTTTACAGAAATAAAATCCTTTATTTGCGGGCTCACACACTTATTTAGTAATGTTATTTAATTTGAAATAAAATGCAGAAAAAAGAAAATTACTGCCTATATACCCGACTGACCAACTTTCTTGATAGACTATGTAAATATGAGAGAGAGAGGAGAGAGAGGAGAGAGAGAGATAGAGAGATGTCCACCTGTGAATTTTATGCACGCACTAATACACGCATATATATATATATATATATATCTATATATATATATATATATATATATATATATATATATATATATATATATATATATAATATATATAATATATGTATATATATATACACATATATATACGTATGTATGTATGTATGTATATGTGGTGTAAGTATGTGTGCGTATGCATCATGTGTGTATGTCCACGCACTCGACATGTAGGGCTAGATTATGGGAAAATTAGTAAGGTTACATGGGTCAAAAGTTCGTCAACAACAGCGGTTTGCTTTCCCCAGGACCCACCGGCTTTCCTTAATA
>NC_087203.1:98661408-98741408 GCF_015104395.2 Macrobrachium nipponense
CAAAGCAGCTTCATCACAGTCAGTAGAAAACTTTGAAATTTGTATTTTAGAATCTAAGTCAGATAATTTCGTGAAATGCTCTTCAAGCCTCAATTTCAGTGTAGAACGTTCAATATCACTATATGATGAAAACTGATCCTTCTTATTGTAAATTTCAGTAACGGACTTTCTAACATATTTTCGTGATTTAATCAATAACTCAGTCGTCTTGGTACCAGTTTCAGTAAGAATATAAAGCCAAATAAAGTCAAAACGGCAATGGAAATATACGTAATCTTAAAATTTAACCAAGAAAATATAAAAGTTAAATTACACCTCGTCTGACTAGCTTGGGAGCGAACCAGCAGCAATTCTTAACAACCAACATCCTCAATCCTGTCACGGTCGCCATGAGCAGAAAAAATCACTTAGAACAAACAAAACCGTTTATAAAAAAAATATTTATTTGCAATACAGGAACTAACATCTGTAGATTCTAAATCATTTTGAGAAATTTATAATATGTAGTTGGTTGTCAGTTCACTTGGAGTAGTGACTGCTTCTGGTCAGCAAACCTAGAAGCATTGGCAGATGTACTCCTGTCCCAAGCTTTCCACTCCACCTTGAGCCAGCCCTAAAAGATAGATAAATCTTTAACCACCCAATTCAAATTGGAAACCAGAATTTGTATAGAATTGTTTAAATGAAATATGAATATAATTTTTGACTACACTAAAATTTTGTTCACAATATATAAAGGCAAATCAACAAATTAAATTTACCTCCAAAACTAATCTCAATTTAATATTAATTTCTAAAATTGCAAATCAAAAGCCAACAATTTCAATCATATTTTGACCTAATTAACAAATTAAATATATGTGATGAAGGCATCACATAGAATATATGTTAAAAGGCCGAATTTCAATAAACAAGCAATTTATGGTCGACAATTGATCATTTTAATTAGAGTAGCCTATAAACAAACCTAGTTTCACGAGCAATTTTCAATTACTGTGTTCAAGGCTTTATTTATTTTTTGACTTGAGGATGATAAAAGTCACCAAGAAATGCCACTACTATTGTGCCAATCAATACAATGACCCACCTTATAGTGACTTCATAGGATGAAATAGAGAATGGATATGATAATTCCATAGCCATCACTGAGGTCGCCTCCACATTCATCAGACGAGGTGTAGAGTTAATTTAATTCTTCATGGTGTTACACTTAGTATTCATAGCACTGAACACAATGAGTCCCATCGTTGAAGAGTCCTGAAAAAAATGTCCAGCGCTACGACGAAGAATATAAATCCATAAAATATCCAAAGGTAAGGTGAGGTGAGGGAGAGTAATCACACCGTGACGGTTGGTGTTGGACTGCTTTTCCCTTCCAACAGTGACTTCGAGGTTACTTCGTAGAGTTGTTTGGCTCGGAATATTCAGAAAATTAGGTAGTTAGTAGTTATCTTTAACTCCTCTTCACTTTGGTTTGCACAACGAAGGCTGAGGTCAGTTAATTAGCACAATTTTATTTACAGTGATTTAGGAAAAATAAAGCCTCAAACATTAATTGAACAAACCGGAATTAAATTAAAACAAACAAATTAAAAGAAACAAATTCAAAGAAATTATAAAGTAAACTACGGAGATAATTACCAATTCCAAGGAATGTTTCTCCATGTAAGGTAATTACCGATCATAAAGAAAATTTCTCAATCACCCAAAAATAGCCATAAGCTTTTTACAAAATGTTATAGCAATATATATTTAAATATATATTTTATACAATGTCTGCCGAGCAGGCTTGGTGCCGGCAGGCGGGCGGGCCAGGAGGTCTGCCAAAGCAGGCCTGATGCAGGCAAGCGGGCGGGCCAGAAAGTCTGCCAAGCAGGCCTGGTGCGGGCGGGCCAGGAGGTCTGCCAAAGCATGCCCGGTGCAGGCAGGCTGGTGGGCCAAAAGGTCTGCCAAGCAGGCCTGGTGCAGGCAGGAGGGCGGTTCAGAAGATTTGCCAGCAGGCCCAGCGAGGGCAGAATGGGCGGGCCACAATGTCTGCCAAGCAATCCTGGTGCGGGCAGGCGGGCGGGGTAGAAAGTCTGCCAAGCAGGCCCGGTGTAGGCAGGCCAGAAGGTCTACCAAGCTGGCCCGGTGTGGGCAGGCGGGCGGGCCAGGAAGTCTGCCAAATCAGGCGGTGCCAGCAGGCCCGGCAGGCAGGAGGTCTGCCCAAGCAGCCCAAGGTCTGCCAAAGCAGGCCCGGCGGCGGCGCAGAAGGTCCTGCAGGGCAGGCGGGTCAAAGCAGGCCAGTGCCAAGAGTCTGCCAAAGCAGGCTGGTTGCGGGCAGGCGGGCGGGCCAGGAGGTCTGGGCCAAAGAGGCTCGGTGCAGCAGCAGCTGCCAGATGGTCTGCCAAAGCAGGCCCGGTGCAGGGCGGGCAGGAGTCTGCCAAGGCATGCCCGGTGTCCGCAGGCAGGCTGCCAAGAGGTCTTGCAGGCAGGCAGGCGGCAGGGGGCAGAAGGTCTGCTAAGGCAGGCCCGAAAAGATGCAGGCAGGCCAGAAGGTCTGCCAAAGGCCCAGGCGGGCGGCGGGCCAGGCAAAGGCAGGCCCTGCGGCAGGAAGGTCTGCCAAGCATGCCCGGTGCGGGCAGGCAGGGCGGGCCAGAAGGTCTGCCAAAGCAGGCCCGGTGCAGGCAGGCAGGCGGGCCAGAAGGTCTGCCAAAGCAGGCCCGGTGCAGGCAGGCAGGCGGGCCAGAAGGTCTGCCAAGCATGCCCAGTGCGGGCAGGCAGGCGGGCCAGGAGGTCTGCCAAAGCAGGCCCGGTGCGGGCAGGCGGGCGGGGCTAGGCCGGGCGGGCCAGAAGGTCTGCCGATGCAGGCATGGTGCGGGCAGGCGGGCGGGCCAGAAAGTCTGCCAAGCATGCCCGATGCGGGCAGGCGGGTGGGCTAGAAGGTCTGCCAAGCAGGCCTAGTGTGGGCGGGCCAGAAGGTCTGCCAAGCAGGCCTGGTGCAGGCAGGCGGGCTGGCCAGAAGGTCTTCCAATCAGGCCCGATGCGGGCAGGTGGGCGGGACAGAAGGTCTGCCAAGCCGTCCCGGTGCGGGCAAGTGTGTGGGACAGAAGGTCTGCTAAGCAGGCCCAGTACGGGCAGGCGGGGCGGGAAGGTGGGTGGGCCAGGTCTGCCCAGCAGACCCGGTGCGGGTGCAGTGTGTGCGGGCCAGAAGATCTGCCAAGCAGACCTGGTGCAGGCAGGTGGGCTAGCCAGAAGGTCTGCCAAGCAGGCCCGGCTTGTCTTGGGCAGGCGGGCGGCTAGGAAAGGTCTGCCAAGCCAAGCCCAGAGCAGGGTTGGCGGGCGGGCCAGAAGGAGGTCTGCCAAGCCAGTCCGGTGTGGGCAGGCTGGCGGGCCAGAAGGTCTGTAAAGCCGGCCCGGCGTTCGGGAAATAAAGACTTGCGGGGACAGAAGGTCTACCAAGCCGTCCCGGTGCGTGCAGGCGGACGGGCCAGAAGGTCTGCCAAGCCAGCCTGGTGCAGGCAGGTGTGCGGGCCAGAAGGTCTGCTAAGCCGGCCCAGTAGCGGACAGGCGTGGGCGGGCCAGAAGGACTGCCAAGTAGTCCTGGTGCGGGCAGGCAGGCGGGCCAGAAAGGTTTGCCAAGCAGCGTGCGGGGCAGGCAGGCGGGGCCAGAAGGTCTGCCCAGCAGGCCCAGCGCGGGCAGGCGGGGCGGGCCAGAAGGTCTGCCAAAGCAGGCCTGGTGCGAGCAGGAGGGCGGTTCAGAGTCTGCCAAGAAGCTGGCTTGGGCAGATGGTAGGGCCAGAAGGACTACTATCAGGCCTGGTGGTGGGCAGGCAGGCGGGCCAAGAAGGTCTGCCAAGCAGGCCAGGCATGGGCTGGCTGGTGGGGCCAGAAGGTCTGCCAAGCAGGACCTGGTGCGGGCAGGAGGGCAGTTCAGAAGATCTGCCAAGCAGCCCAGTTGTCGGCAGATGGCGGGCTACAATGTACTGCCAAGCAAGCCCAGTGTGGGCAGACAGGTGGGCCATGAGGTCTGCCAAAGCAGGCCTGGTGCGAGCAGGAGGGCGGTTCAGAGATCTGCCAAGAAGGCCTGGCTTGGGCAGACGGGCGGGCCAGAAGGACTACTAATCAGGCCTGGTGCGGGCAGGCAGGCGGGCCAGAAGGTCTGCCCAGCAGGCCAGGCGCGGGCTGGCGGGCGGGCCAGAAGGTCTGCTAAGCAGGCCTGGTGCAGGCAGGAGGGCGGTTCAGAAGATCTGCCAAGAAGGCCTGGCTTGGGCAGACGGGAGGGCCAGAAGGACTACTAATCAGGCCTGGTGCGGGCAGGCAGGTGGGCCAGAAGGTCTGCCAAGCAGGCCAGGTGCGGGCTGGCGGGCGGGCCAGAAGGTCTGCCAAGCAGGCCTAGTGCGGGCAGGAGGGCGGTTCAGAAGATCTGCCAAGAAGGCCCGGCGTCGGCAGATGGTGGGCTACAATGTCTGCCAAGCAAGCCCAGTGTGGGCAGACGGGTGGGCATGAGGTCTGCCAAAGCAGGCCCGGTGTGGGCAGCGGGCGGGCCAGAAGGTCTGCCAAGCAGGCCCAGTGCGGGCCGGCGGGCGGGCCAGAAGGTCTGCCAAAGCAGGCCCGGTGCGCAGGCAGGGGCGGGCCAGAAGGTCTGCCAAGTATGCCCGGTGCGGGCAGGCGGGCGGGCCAGAAGGGCTGCCAAAGCAGGCCCGTTGCAGGCAGGCGGTGGCCAGAATGTCTGCCAAGCAGGCCTCGTGCGGGCAGGTGGGCAAGCCAGAAGGTCCGCCAAAGCAGGCACGGTGCAGGCCGGCGGGGCGGCCAGGAAGGGGGGTCTACAAAAGCAGGCCCGGGTGGCTAGAAGAATCTGCCCAAGGCAGGCGGTGGGCTTGAAGGATCTTGCCAAGGCAGCCCGGTCCGGGCAGGCGGGTTGGGTTAGAGGGGGTTTCCTTTTTGGGCCAAGCTTGGCCCCCCCCCCCGGGTTGAACGGCAGGCTTGGCACTGGCCAAGTAGGTCTGCCACGGCCCAGGCCCGTGCGGGCAGGCGGGCGGCCAGAGCAGAAAGAGGTTGGCAAAGGAGCCCGGGTGCAGGCAAGGGCGGCGGCGCCAGAAGGTCTGCCAAAGCAGCAGGGTGCAGGGACCAGGCCGGCGGCCAAGAAGGGTCTACCCAGCAGGCCCGGTGCGGGCAGGCGGGTGGGCCTAAGGAAGAGGTCCTGGCCCAGGCAGGCCTGGTGGGCAGGCAGGGCGGGCGGCCAGACGTCTGCAAGCAGACCCGGTGCTGGCCGGCGGCGAGCCAGAAGGTCTTGCCAAGGCCAGCCCGGTGCAGCGCGGCGGGCGGACCAGAAGGTCTGCCAAGCCGGTCCGGTGCGGGCAGGCCCGGGCGGGCACCAGAAGTTCTGCCAAGGGCAGGCCCGGGTGCGGGCAGGCCAGGCGGGCAAATAGGTCTGCCAAGCCGGCCCGGTGCGGGGAAGAACGGCAGGCCCAGAAGGATCTGGCCAAGTCGGTCGGGTGCGAGGCAGGTGGGCGGGCCAGGGAAGGTGCCCAAAAACGGCATCCCGGTGCCGTGCAAGGCGGGCAGGCCCAGGAGGTTCTGCTAAGGACAGGCCCAGGTGTGGGCTGGGGCCGGGTGGGCCAGAATGGGTCTGCCAAGCAGGCCTCGTGCGGGCAGGTGGGCCGGGCCAAGGTCTGGCCAAAGCAGGCACGGGTTGCAGGCCCCGGCGCGGGCCAGGAAGGTCTACAGGGGGGCCAAAAGGCGGCGTTGGGTAGAAGATCTGCCGCAAGCAGGGCCCGGTGGCAGGCAGGCGGGCGGGCCAGAAGGTCTGCCAAGGCAGGCCGTTGCGTGCAGGCAGGTGGTCCTAGAAGGTCTGCAAGCAGGCGGGGGGCGGGCCACAAGGTCTGCCAACGACAAGCGCGCCCGGTGGTGGGCCAGGCGGGTGGTGAACAAGGTCTGCCAAGGCAGGCCCGGTGCAGGCAAGGCGGTCGGCCAGAAGGTCTACCAAGCCAAGACTGGTGGCCGGCAGGCCCGGACACGTGCCAAAGGTCTGGCAAAGCAGGCTGGTGCAGGCAGGCGGACAGGCACAGAAGTCGCCAGCGGAACTGGTCGAGGCAGGCGGGGGGGCCCAAAAAACCGGTCTGCCAAAGCAGGGGACTGGTGCAGGGCAGGCGGGCAGGCCAGAAGGTCTTGCCAAGCAGGCAGGCCTGGTGCGGGTGGCCAGCAGGTCTGTCAAGCAGGCAGGCGGGCGGGCCAGAAGGTCTGCCAAGCAGGCCTGGTGCAGGCAGGGGGTGTTCGGCGGGCCAGAGGGTCTGCTAAGTAGCCCCAGTGCGGGCAGGCGGGTCAGGCGTGGGGCGGGCAGGCGGGCGGGCAGGCGGGTCGGGGCCAGGTCTGCCAGCAGACCCTGTGCAGGCAGGCATGTGGGCCAAGAAGATCTGCAAAGCCGGCCCATGTGCGGGCAGGCAGGCGGGCCAGAAGGACTGCCAAGCAGACCTGGTGGCGGGTAGGCAGGCGGGCGCGTTCCAGAAGGACTACTAATCAGGCCTGGTGTGGCAGGGCAGGCGGGCCAGAGGGTCTGCCAAGCAAGCCAGGCGCGGGCAGGCGGGCGGGCAAGAAGGTCTGCCAAGCAGGCCTGTGCGGGCAGGAGGGCGGTTCAGAAGATCTGCCAAGCAGGCCCCCGGCGTGGGCAGATGGGCGGGCTACAATGTCTGCCAAGCAAGCCCGTTAGCGGGCAGGCGGGCAGGCCAGGAGGTTTGCCAAGCAGGCCCGGTGCAGGCAGGCGGGCGGGGGCCAGAAGGTCTGCCAAAGCAAGGCCCGGTGGCAGGCAGGCGGGCGGGCCAGAAGGTCTGCCAAAGCAGGCCCGGTGCAGGCAGGCGGGCGGGCCAGAAGGTCTGCCAAGCAGGCCTGGTGCAGGCAGGCGGGCGGGCCAGAAGGTCTGCCAAGCTGGCCCGGTGCGGGCAGGCGGGCGGGCCAGAAGGTCTGCCAAGCAGGCCCGGTGCGGGCAGGCGGGCTGGCCAGAAGGTCTGCCAAGCAGGCCCGGTGCGGGCAGGCGGGCGGGCCAGAAGGTCTGCCAAGCAGGCCCGGTGCGGGCAGGCGGGTGGGCTAGAAGGTCTGCCAAGCAGGTCGGGCGGGCGAGAAGGTCTGCCAAGCAGGTCTGGTGTGGGCAGGAGGGCGGTTCAGAAGATCTGCCAAGCAGGCCCGGCGTGGGCAGATGGGCGGGCTACAATGTCTGCCAAGCAAGCCCGTAGCGGGCAGGCGGGCGGGCCAGGATGTCTGCCAAAGCAGGCCCGGTGCGGGCAGGCGGGCGGGCCAGAAGGTCTGCCAAAGCAGGCCCGGTGCAGGCAGGCAGGCGGGCCAGAAGGTCTGCCAAGCAGGCCTCGTGCGGGCAGGCCAGAAGGTCTGCCAAAGCAGGCCCGGTGCAGGCAGGCGGGCGGGCCAGAAGGTCTACCAAGCAGGCCTGGTGCGGGCAGGCCGGCGGGCTAGAAGATCTGCCAAGCAGGCCCAGTGCGGGCAGGCGGGCGGGCCAGAAGGTCTGCCAAGCAGGCCCGGTGCGAGCAGGCGGGCGGGCCAGAAGGTCTGCCAAGCAGGCCTGGTGCGGGGTGGCCAGAAGGTCTGTCAAGCAGGCAGGCGGGGCGGGCCAGAAGGGTCCTGCCAAGCAGGCCTGGTGCATGGCAGGTGGGCGGGCCAGAAGGTCTGCCAAGCCAGCCCGGAGGCGGGCCAGAAGGTCTGTCCAAGCGGCCAGTCCGGTGCGGGCAGGCGTGCGGGCCAGAAGGTCTGCCAAGCCGGCCGGTGCGGGCAGGCGGCGGGCCAGAAGGTCTGCCAAGCCGGTCCGGTGCGGGCAGGCGGGCGGGCCAGAAGGTCTGCCAAGCCGGCCTGGTGCGGGCAGGTGTGCGGGCCAGAGGGGTCTGCTAAGTAGGCCCAGTGCGGGCAGGCGGGCAGGCGGGCAGGCGGGCGGGCAGGCGGGCGGGCCAGGCATGTGGGCCAGAAGATCTGCAAAGCCGGCCCAGTGCGGGCAGGCAGGCGGGCCAGAAGGACTGCCAAGCAGTCCTGGTGCGGGTAGGCAGGCGGTGGCGTTTCCAGAAGGACTACTAATCAGGCCTGGTGCGGGCAGGCAGGCGGGCCAGAGGGTCTGCCAAGCAAGCCAAGCGCGGGCAGGCGGGCGGGCAAGAAGGTCGGCCAAGCAGGCCTGGTGCGGGCAGGAGGGCGGTTCAGAAGATCTGCCAAGCAGGCCCGGCGTGGGCAGATGGGCGGGCTACAATGCTGCCAAGCAATCCCGTAGCGGGCAGGTCGGTCAGGCCAGGAGGTTTGCCAAGCAGGCCTGGTGTGGGCAGGCGGGCAGGCCAGGAGGTTTTGCCAAGCAGGCCTGTGTGGGCAGGAGGGCAGGCCAGAAGGTCTGCCAAGCAGGCCCCGGTGCAGGCAGGCGGGGGGCGGGCCAGAAGGTCTGCCAAAGCAGGCCCGGTGCAGGCAGGCGGGCGGGCCAGAAGGTCTGCCAAGCAGGCCCGGTGCAGGCAGGCGGGCGGGCCAGAAGGTCTGCCAAGCAGGCCTGGTGCAGGCAGGCGGGCGGGCCAGAAGGTCTGCCAAGCAGGCCTGGTGCAGGCAGGCGGGCGGGCCAGAAGGTCTGCCAAGCAGGCCTGGTGCAGGCAGGCGGGCGGGCCAGAAGGTCTGCCAAGCAGGCCTGGTGCAGGCAGGCGGGCGGGCCAGAAGGTCTGCCAAGCTGGCCCGGTGCGGCAGGCGGGCGGGCCAGAAGGTCTGCCAAGCAGGCCCGGTGCGGGCAGGCGGGCGGGCCAGAAGGTCTGCCAAGCAGGCCCGGTGCGGGCAGGCGGGCGGGCCAGAAGGTCTGCCAAGCTGGCCTGGTGCGGGCAGGCGGTCGGGCCAGAATCAAGTCTGCAAGCGGCCGGTGCACGGCAGGCAGGGCGGGAGCCAGAAGGTCTGCCAAGCAGGCCTGGTGCAGGCAGGCGGGCGGGCCAGAAGGTCTGCCAAGCAGGCCTGGTGCGGGCAGGCGGGCGGGCCAGAAGGTCTGCCAAGTAGGCCTGGTGCAGGCAGGCGGGCGGGCCAGAAGGTCTGCCAAGCCAGTCCGGTGCGGGCAGGCGGGCGGGCCAGAAGGTCTGCCAAGCCGGCCCGGTGCGGGCAGACGGCAGGCCAGAAGGTCTGCCAAGCCGGTCCGATGTGAGGGCAGGTGTGCGGGCCAGAGGGTCTGCTAAGTAGGCCCAGTGCGGCAGGCGGGCAGGCGGGCAGGCGGGCAGGCGGGCAGGCGGGCGGGCAGGCAGGCGGGCCAGGTCTGCCAAGCAGACCCGGTGCGGGCAGGCATGCGGGCCAGAAGATCTGCAAAGCCGGCCCAGTGCGGGCAGGCAGGTCGGGCCACAGGACATGCCAAGCAGTCCTGGTGCGGGAGTAGGGCAGGCGGGCCAGAAGGTCTGCCAAGCAGGCCCGGCGCGGGCAGGCGGGCGTTCCAGAAGGACTACTAATCAGGCCTGGTGCGGGCAGGCAGGCGGGCCAGAGGGTTGTCCAAGCAAGCCAGGCGCGGGCAGGCGGGCTGGGCAAGAAGGTCTGCCAAGCAGGCCTGGTGCGGGCAGGAGGGCGGTTCAGAAGATCTGCCAAGCAGGCCCGGCGTGGGCAGATGGGCGGGCTACAATATCTGCCAAGCAAGCCCGTAGCGGGCAGGCGGGCGCCAGGAGGTTTGCCAAGCAGGCCCGGTGTGGGCAGGTGGGCGGGCCAGAAGGTCTGCCAAAGCAGGCCCGGTGCAGGCAGGCGGGCGGGCCAAAAGGGCTGCCAAAGCAGGCCCGGTGCAGGCAGGCGGGCGGGCCAGAAGGTCTGCCAAAGCAGGCCCGGTGCAGGCAGGTGGGCGGGCCAGAAGGTCTGCCAAGCATGCCCGGTGCAGGCAGGCGGGCGGGCCAGAATGTCTGCCAAGCAGGCCTCATGCGGGCAGGTCAGAAGGTCTGCCAAAGCAGGCCACAGTGCGGGCAGTTCGGCGGGCCAGGAGGTTTGGCCAAGCAGGCCCGGTGCGGGCAGGCGGGCGGGCCAGAAGGTCTTAACCAAGCAGGCCTGGTGCGGGCAGGCCGGCAGGCCAGGATGGTTTGCCAAGCAGGCCCGGTGCGGGCAGGCGGGGCGGGCCAGAAGGTCTGCCAAAGCAGCCCAATGCAGGCAGGCGGGCGGGGCCAGAAGGTCTGACAAGCAGGCCCGGTGCAGCCGGCAGGCGGGCGGGCCAGAAGGTCTGCCAAGCAGGCCTCGTGTGGGCAGCCAGAAGGTCTGCCAAAGCAGGCACAGTGCAGGCAGGCCGGCAGGCCAGAAGGTCTACCAAGCAGGCCTGGGGTGCGGGCAGTTCGGCGGGCCAGGAGGTTTGCCAAGCAGGCCCGGTGCAGCCGGCAGGCGGGCGGGCCAGAAGGTCGGCCGAGGGCCACAGGGTCTGACAAGCAGGCCCGGTGCAGCCGGCAGGCGGGCGGGCCAGAAGGTCTTGCCAAGCATGCCCGGTGCAGGCAGCGGGAGGCGGGCCAGAATGTCTGCAAGCAGCCCTCGTGCGGGCAGGCCAGAAGGTCTGCCAAAGCAGGCACGGTGCAGGCAGGCCGGCGGGCCAGAAGGTCTACCAAGCAAGGCCTGGTGCGGGCAGGCCGGCGGGCCAGGAGGGTTTGCCAAGCAGGGCCCGGTGCGGGCAGGCGGGCGGGCCAGAAGTTTTCTCCCAAAGGCAGGCCCGGATGCAGGCAGGCGGGCGGGCCAGAAGGTTACCAAGCAGGCCTGGTGCGGGCAGGCGGGCGGGCCAGAATGTTGCCAAGCAGGCCTCATGCGGGCAGGTCAGAAGGTCTGCCAAAGCAGGCACAGTGCGGGCAGTTCGGCGGGCCAGGAGGTTTGCCAAGCAGGCCCGGTGCGGGCAGGCGGGCGGGCCAGAAGGTCTACCAAGCAGGCCTGGTGCGGGCAGGCCGGCAGGCCAGGAGGTTTGCCAAGCAGGCCCGGTGCGGGCAGCAGGGCGGGCAGGGCCAGAAGGTCTGCCAAAGCAGGCCCAATGCAGGCAGGGCGGGCGGGCCAGAAGGTCTGCCAAGCAGGCCCGGTGCAGGCAGGCGGGCGGGCCAGAAGGTCTGCCAAGCAGGCCTAGTGTGGGCGGGCCAGAAGTCTGCCAAAGCAGGCACAGTGCAGGCAGGCCGGCAGGCCAGAAGGGTCTACCAAGCAGGCCTGGTATACGGGCAGTTCGGCGGGCCAGGAGGTTTGCCAAGCAGGCCCGGTGCAGGCAGGCGGGCGGGCCAGAAGGTCTGCCAAAGCAGGCCGGTGCATAGGCTGGCCAGAAGGTCTGCCAAGCAGGCCCGGTGCAGGCAGGCGGGCGGGCCAGAAGGTCTGCCAAGCATGCCCGGTGCAGGCAGGCGGGCGGGCCAGAATGTCTGCCAAGCAGCCTCGTGCGGGCAGGCCAGAAGGTCTGCCAAAGCAGGCACAGTGCAGGCAGGCCGGCGGGCCAGAAGGTCTACCAAGCAGGCCTGGTGCGGGCAGGCGGGCGGGCCAGGAGGTTTGCCAAGCAGGCCCGGTGCGGGCAGGCGGGCGGGCCGAAGTTCTCCCAAACGCAGGCCCGGTGCAGGCAGGCTGGGCGGGCCAGAAGGTCTACCAAGCAGGCCTGGTGCGGGCAGGCAGGCGGGCCAGAAGGTTTGCCAAGCAGGCCCGGTGCGGGCAGGCGGGCGGGCCAGAAGGTCTGCCAAGCAGGCCCGGTGCGGGCAGACGGCGGGCCAGAAGGTCTGCCTAGCCGGTCCAGTGCGGGCAGGCGGGCGGGCCAGAAGGTCTGCCAAGCCGTCCCGGTGCGTGCAGGCGGGCGCGGGACGAAGGTCTGCTATGACGCGTGTGGGCTGGCGGGTGGGCCAGATGGTTTGCCAAGCCTAGGTGTGCAGGACAGAAGGTCAGCCAAGCAGGCCCAGTGCGGGCAGGCGGGCGGACCAGGTCTGCCAAGCAGACCTGGTGCGGGCAGGTGTGCGGGCCAGAAGATCTGCCAAGCCGGCCCGGTGCGGGCAGGCAGGCGGGCCAGAAGGACTGCCAAGCAGTCCTGGTGTGGGCAGGATGGCGGGCCAGAAGGTCTGCCAAGCAGGCCCGGCGCGGGCAGGCGGGCTGGCCAGAAGGACTGCCAAGCAGGCCTGGTGCGGGCAGGCAGGCGGGCCAGAAGGTCTGCCAAGCAGGCCTGGTGCGGGCAGGAGGGCGGTTCAGAAGATCTGCCAAGCAGGCCCGGCGTGGGCAGACGGGCGGGCCACAATGTCTGCCAAGCAAGCCCGGTGCGGGCAGGCTGGCGGGGTAGAAAGTCTGCCAAGCAGGCCCGGTGTAGGCAGGCAGGCAGGCCAGAAGGTCTGCCAAGCTGGCCCGGTGAGGGCAGGCGGGCGGGCCAGAAGTTCTGCCAAGCAGGCCCGGTGCAGGCAGGCGGGCGGGCCAGAAGGTCTGCCAAGCCGGCCCGGTGTGGGCAGGCGGTTGGGCCACAACGCCTGCCAAGCAGGCCCGGTGCAGGCAGGCGGGCGGGCCAGAAGGTCTGCCAAGCCGGCCCGGTGTGGGCAGGCGGTTGGGCCACAACGCCTGCCAAGCAGGCCCGGTGCAGGCAGGCGGGCGGGCCAGAAAGTCTGCCAAGCCGGCCCGGTGTGGGCAGGCGGTTGGGCCACAACGCCTGCCAAGCAGGCCCGGTGCAGGCAGGCGGGCGGGCCAGAAGGTCTGCCAAGCAGGCCCGGTGTGGGCAGGCAGGCGGGCCAGAAGGTCTGCCAAGCAGGGCCCGGTGGGGCAAGCGAGCGGGCCGGAAGGTCCGCCAAGCAGGCCCGGTGTGGGCAGGCGAGCGGGCCAGCCGAAGGTCTGCCAAGCAGCAGGCCCGGTGTGGGCAGGCGAGCGGGCCAGAAGGTCTGCCAAGCAGGCCCGTTGCAGGCAAGTGGGTGGGCCAGAAGGTTGCCAAGCCAGCCCGGTGCGGGCAGGCAGGCAGGCCAGAAGGTCTGCCAAACAGGCCCAGTGCGGTCAGGCGGGTGGGCCAGAAGGCCTGCCAAGCAGGCCCGGTGCTGGCAGGCAGGCGGGCCAGAAAGTCTCCCAAGCAGGCCCGTTTAGATTTTTAGCTTGTTTAAATTGTTAGCAAGATACGTAAAATATATTGTTCATGGATTTTTACGAAAATGTGAATGAAGGCGGGCTTCCTGACTGGCAACAGTTTATTATATTTTGGGAGATACAGGAATGTAACTTTTAGGAAGGAGTGTTTGGGGAGTGGATTGCCAAGCTCATGTAGAGCTTTACAGATTAAGGTAGAATGTTCCTCGGTCATTTGATTCTTTAATACCGAAAATTGATAAGATAACCATCCACGGTTATTGAATTTCTCAACTTTATTAGCTTTTTCGTCTGTTTAGGACTCGTAATCTTGAAACTTTTAAGCAGGGGATATACCCTAACATGTGCAAACATCTGGTGTTGTATGGTATCCTATGGTATATTTTAATGTCATGACCCTATATAAATATTTTCGGTGATTTTATTGTAGGCATTCAAACACCTTTATGAGATGCTCATTTTTTATCTTTTAAATGGTTGGCTCTTGATCGATGTTGAGACGAAGGTAGCATGACGGCGGAAAAAATGGGCAATATATGGGAGGATGCGAGAGTAGAAAGTCGATAATAACTTCACAGGCTACAACGCCATTTTATTGCTTACTTCCTCTTCACGGAACAACAACTGGAGTTTTAAATTTTACCAACAGAGGCGCTAGCGGCAAAACACAGACAATGTAATATAAATAAATGGTAAACTTAAATAAATATGTATAGAATTATTCATCTTGAGTTTATTACTCAACAATCGAATTACATTGATTTGTGTTACTTAAGATTTAACCAATGAGAGATAAAGGTCTACTCAATAGGTCCATGTAGCGGGTTTTCTTATCTTTGTGTTGTCCAACCCTTTGTCATTTAGTGCCTCCTTACTCATTATGTTCCTTCGTGCACAATAAGAAAAAATGAAGCTCATTTGTCAAGATGGAAAATGAACCTGTGACAGTAGGTATTATGATACAATGTCGTTTTATTGTGTGATACATATTTAACATAAACATTTTTAGTAGGTCATTTTAACAGGTGATTTATTACAATAATAAATCAGTAATAAACGTCGATGTGCATTATTCCCCCATTTCCTGGATACAGAAATGGCCACAGGACCACCTTTAGTTTCATGGTCCTTAATGGATTTGTTGCATATTTAAAGACTGTATAAAAGTGCCGCTCCTTTATGACAGCCGAGAAGACATGGAGAAGAATTTCATGAAATATTTGGTAAGGAAAGGAGTAAACAGATGCATGGCTTTTGTCATGCTGCTATGAAAATTGTGTGAAGGACTCATATACCAGTTGATATAGCTACATTGTCATGCCCTGCAAACAAAAACTGAAAAATGGAATGATCTCGTAATAATAATTTTTCTCGACGATACATGACACTTCGTCTCAGCTCATGGGTGAGTCGCGGGTCTTTCAGGAAGCAGAATTACAGTCATATAGAAACAGTCAGGTCTACTTATTTAAAAGGCACAGATTTATCTTCTGTGTTTTTTTTTTTAATGCGTTAGTGAGGTTTAAGGGTAAAGGAAACACTGAAGCCACCATGAACCCTGCTATACATCCCGTTTAATATACAGGGGTTCATCTTCCGTCAAGTCATTTTAGTATGATGATAAAATCCCCATTCCGTCTTGTACCATGTCAATAACCCCACCCCCCTCCCGACCCACAACCATCCCCATAGCTGACAAACCACTAGCTCGATTCACCGTTGGTATGACGGGGCACAGTGGTTTGATTTTTACTTTTACTCCAGGCCTAAAGTAGACTAAATATGTCGTTTGATATCACATTCACTCAACCCCGGAGTGACACACACCAAAGGGGATTTTCTACATGATAAGCGATCTGCCACAAAGGGGAATTTGAACCACCGAATGGTTAGGCCATAGTATCACTTATAATTTCACTTTCGGTGTATACTATATGTTATTCCGAAGTGGAGTGAATTTGATATTAAACAAAATTTGTAACTTCTAATTTTTCTTTATATTACGCTGAGTGAAAACTTGGATCTTCTATATAATATCTTTTCATTGTCCTCGTTGTAGTGCGTCTGTTCAAGTTACCTCTTATTGATCGAATACTTCAGTATTTGAAAGAATTGAAATAGTAGAGCGCTCTTTGGAATTTTATACTCAGCGAATGTCTTGTATATCAGTTAAGTGACCCTTTCATTTTCTAATGTGTTTGTCCTACATGTAACTTTTGCCAATTAGTTGAATTATCCGAATCGACCTGCTGTTGATTTTTATATAGTAACGTCAGCTTAATCTTTCAAATGGAAACGGTCTTATCGTAAATAGTTCAAACTTCTTATGGAATTTATTTTGAAAGCCTTTTTACATGTCAATTATGACGCAGAAACAAACACAGGTATAGTCATTTTCATCATTCGAGGTGAATAGCGTTAATCAGATAAATACTTTTCTTTTGCCCCTATTTTACGTAAGTCAGTAACCTCCGTTGCCTGGCAGTACTTCCTTCGGCTTCTTCCGTTCAGTCTGCATCGAAAAGGCAGGAAGGCGCCATCTCACTGTTCCGCCTGTCACTTCAGTGGTAGTTCAGACTGGCTTCACAGCTCTAAGTTAGTTATTGGTATGTCATACAAGTAAGGACGTGTATGTATGTATGTGTGTATATCTATATATATATATTATTATATATATATATATATATCTTATATATATATATATATATACATATATTACACTTTGTGTGCGTGCGCGTGTTTTTTTAACAGACCCAATTTCTCTGACAAAAGGGTGACTCCCAAAAAACGAAGTGATAACTGACACATTCACACTTTAGCTGTTGACTTCTGTGTGTCAGTAATGTTGAATGTAGGATTATCAAGACCATTTTAGAATAGCATCTATATTATGAAAAGGTGTTTTACCGGGAAAAAATAAACATGCCTATGTTAGGGTAGGATGAAGGCAAATGTAATGGAAACATTTGGATTTCGTTTAAGATAATTTGCGTCAGATACTCATGAAAATTACTCGGGCGTATTCGCACTACCAAAGAAAAGTTTCATATAAAAATCTTCAGTAAGTGATACAGACGTCCTGACGCCTTTGGCAGTGGTGATTTAAGGGTGCTCTGCTACAATTTATAAACAATTCATTAGCAACATAGATCTTCCTCCTGCATGAATAAGAAATGTAAAGACATGGTTTTTTTTTCTGGTGTACGTAATAATACGTAGTCGTGCGTTAGCATATATAACACATACGCTTGAGATCACGGTTGGTAACCACTGGCTTTGGGATATCAGTATCTCTTTTTATTTTTTATTTAGTTTTCCAGTTTGTCTTGCAATTGTACCTCAATTAGTTAAAAATTTGTCTTGCAGTTGCACCTCAATTAGATTTTTTCTATTATAAGAATGATTTAGTTGTTCAAAATAATCCCTATCACTTCCAGCTCTTGGAATAGAAATGTTATTAATTATTTTGTTTATTATATCAAAAACTTTTGCACCTAGTTTAATTACCACCAAGGCACTGCATTGTCTCTCGAATTCCAAATTAGGTTCATTTTAAAAGTCGATTTTCTTTTGTCCTTTCCCGGTTGAGACTGGTCGCATTCCTATGAGAAAACGGCTACATAGAAATCAGGATTTGTATTGATGTTGCTTATTGGTTATCATTATTATTATTATTATTAATTATTAATTATTATTATTATTATTATTATTCTTATTATTAACATAAGTATGAATTACGGGTTTTCTTTTCCAATATAAATAACTTAAGCGAAATAAAGTTTTACCTTTATTATTATTATTATTATTATTATATTATTATTATTATTATTATTATTATTATTATTATTATTATGAATAGCGTAAATGAAATACTTTTCCCCTATTATGTATGAAGAGTTACTGAGGGAGAGTAAGGTACATTATCTGTCGGTGTTTTTCTATTACAGAGGTATCCAGCTGCCCATGAAGACCAAACAGAAATGAAGGCTACGTTATACAACCTTTGCCTTTTTGTATCTTTATTAGTTAACAAAGGTAAGACTGGTGATGGCGCCTTGCCATTAGTCTCTAGGTATGTACCCTTAATGTTTCATGCTTTAGTCTGTGTACATACACACACACACGCACACACACACACGTACACACACACACACCTGAATTCTCCAGAAGGTTCATTTATGATAGTTGTAAATAACGCCTCACACTAAGAGTATTTCCTGAAAGTAATTAAAGGGAAAGTCTCAGGGTTTGGTTTGGCGCTGTTGACATCATAAATATCATGCCTCAGGACACGTCACTTGTGGCGTTTATTTACATGCAGTGACTGTTCTTGAAATGGCCCGGCCAGTCAAATATTTGTCATATAAAATTTTTATGTTAACTACTGCATAAGGGCCTTGTTTGATTAATTTTGCTTTAGCAGTGTACTCCCCGTAGGGGGGTAGTGCCGTCATTGCACCTCACAGGGTACACTGTAGGCATTACTAAACTTTTTTTTTTGCAGCGTCTCTTTGGTTCCTAGCTGCAACCCCTTTCATTCCTTTTACTGTAGCTCCATTCATATTATCTTTCTTCCGTTTTGTATCCACCCTTACACCTTCTGAACCTACCTATTCTCAATTTCTTGTTTAAGATTGGGATAAACGAGGTTTTCGTCACACGTAGACTGCAATTCCTCCTTTTTATTTATTTATTAGTTAATTAATTGATTTTTTTTTTTGCCATATATCTTCTTCGCTGCTTGTTTTGTTATTCCACGCTTCGACATCATAATGATAAAGTCGAATGAGCATACAATATCTACATTGTGTTTTTATATTATCATTAATAAACAAAAAATGGTTTTGTTGTTTTAAACTTGGCTTCTAATTTGAATTTGGGTATCCGAATCTCAAATTAAATATTCTGGAAGCGGTCTCGTAGCTCTGTGGTC
The DNA here is from genome assembly GCF_015104395.2 of Macrobrachium nipponense. Taxonomy (NCBI): domain Eukaryota; kingdom Metazoa; phylum Arthropoda; class Malacostraca; order Decapoda; family Palaemonidae; genus Macrobrachium; species Macrobrachium nipponense. Next base: position 98,679,338 of record NC_087203.1, read on the forward strand.
TGGTTGCCTCAAAACTTTTTTTTTTTCATTGTATTTTTATTTATATATAAATTTATAAGGGTGTTAGTGCTGAAACAAGACTTGTATTTTGGAAAATTTGGAAATTATAATGAAAATAGAATGAATTTTTTAAAAAATTCAAATACTAACAAACGTAACAATAAAGCACTTATATACGCAGATGTCAAATTTTATTATTTTTAAAGCTTCACAAAGGGTTCCAGAATGTGTAATGTTGCTTTGAGTGATAAAGGCTTCCAGAATGTCTTGCGTTGCTTTGAATGACAAAGGCTTCCGGAATGTGTAATGTTGCTTTAAGTGACAAAGGCTTCCAGAATGAACTGGAGCTTTGAACACAACATCATGACCTTTCCTCTATATTCACTGTCTGCTTAACGTTCTCTGACTTTATCTACTACAAGAATAATTTTATGATGCACTTATTGATGGAGGTGGTTTGAAGTATGATACATATTTTAATTGTGGCAGTTAAATATAAATCTGCATTTTATATTTAATTGCCTTGCATATGGCGGTCTTCATCGCTGAGCCTTCAATAATGATTAAAGGTGACACTGTGGCACTTATCACCATCCCTACAGGGGATTTCGTAGACTCCTGTAGGGATTGTGATAAGTCATACGATGGATTCACTGGAAAATGTCTCTCTGAAAGATTAACTCATCATAAGCGCTCATTCAGATATGGACAAACATAGTTCGACATTTTCCCATCATATAAATAACGTGACCCATACCATGGATTGGAACTCATCCCGAATTTGATACAAATGTCAGATGGTATAACCAACCTTTCCAATGGAGCCTGGGACTCTGACCATATAGACAATATCTTCCATAAGGCAACGATGAAGCAGATTAAGACAGTTGACAGAACCGTCAGATTAGAAGTGACCCCAGGTATCATCTAAGGCAGGAGTGTAAAACTCATGGCCCGCGGGATGGTCTTAAGTGGCCCGCGAGGTGCCAAGAGATTTTTCAACTCGAGCTACTATAACTGTTAGAACTGAGGAAAATTTAACTAAAGTTACTAAACTGTTAAAACGAGATATAATAAGTTTTACCTTTCATTCATATGACAATAATTAATTAATTTATCATATTATAATTGCTGGCAATAAGGATCTTTTATTGCAAATCTTAATAAATGAGCTATAAGAAATCTTTGATGGCCCTCGAGACCATAAGCCCTGGAAATGATTTGAGTTTAACACCCCTGATCTAAGGTCATATCTCCCACTATATGTTTCGCCTGTGTAACTTCTTTCATTCACTACTTGATAAGGGTGGGAGTCAGTCCACGGAAATATAGTCCTTAGCTTTAAACCAGAGTGTTTAAAGCCTTTTATACTTTAGATGTATCCTGTTTTAACAGAAGAATGTATTTACACACACACATATATACATATATATATATAATCATTATTGTTGTAAAAATGTATCCAGTAATCATCGTTGGTCTTTTTTGTGTAATTGAAACGAAACAGTAAAAACATTTGGGGCGAACTGGCTCTGCAAATAAAACGAACACACACTGGGCGATTATGCATTTGGGGCGAGAGGATATTTATGTTCTTTCAGGCAATTTGATATTTACATGGCCTCTTTTCGCGAAATTAGATTGGCGGGTTGCAGTCATTTATGATAAAAATAGCCTTTATGACGTCTCTTCAATCTTCACACTTGCATAAACTTATCAGTTGAGACCAGTGGCTTCGCTGCGTTGCTTAGTGATTTATATGCTTCTAATTATCCTTTCTCTTGTGCGCTTTTTGGGAATACATAGGCACTCCTCTGTAGAGTTAGTTTTGAAAAAAAAATTAGGCAATTGCGCATTCCCTGAACTGGCGTGCGTAGCTATAATTAACGTTTCTTACTATGAGGCTCAAGGGTGGCATAGATAATCCTCGCGTGACCTGATGTGTGTGTGTGTGTGTGTAAATAAATTCTTCCGTTAAAACAGGATACATCCAAAGTATAAAAGGCCCATTAAAACACTCTGGTTTAAAGCTAAGGACTATATCTCGGTGGACTGACTCCCACCCTTATCAAGTAGTGAATGAAAGAAGTTATACTGGCGAAATATATAGTGGGAGATATGCCCTTAGATGATGCCGGGGTCACTTCTAAGCTGACGGTTCTGTCAACTGTCTTAATCTGCTTCATCATTGCCTTATGGAAGATATTGTCTATATGGTCAGAGTCCCAGGCTCCATTGGAAAGTTGGTCATACCATCTGAATTTGAACGGCCATCCTGATTCCTAAATTCTCTTGTCTTCCATGTACATCAAACCTTCTGGTGCATATGTCAACCAAGTTTAGTTTTCAATCCTTATCTGGTTTATAATCTTACACCGAAATCATAAGTCATGTTCCGCCATCGTCCAGATTATATAGAATGAGAAATGTACAGATGGTAGAATTGTGTTTTACCGTCAACGTAAATTTGAACAACAGTGACACGTAACTCAATTCCTGTATATTCCTCAGGAATATAGATTTTATTTTCACATCTGTAAAGACTTCGTTACGTTCATGTTATTGCAGTTTTATAACTTGGACTGAAACTCTGCAGGCAAGTTACAAATGATTTGTATAGTTATTTCTTTTCTTAAGTCTTGGTCTTGAAGCTTCGTGATAACGTAAATGGGCAAATTCAGAACTTTTTGTCATCAAAAAAGAATTCCTACATTCATCTGACCCATTCCTGGACTTGTCTTGAGTGCCGCCTAATATAGAACTGATCTTTTGATTCCTTCCTGTACTTGCCTTATCCCGCTTCATAACATGCAGGGTGCTTCATTTTTAAACTGTGTGTAAACTGATAGTCTTTGTGGTTACATAATGACCTCAACGTCTGTCACAAAATCCACAACGAGAAACTGTATAGATGCGTATTGTACTGAGTTAATCGAAGTACAGAGGACGACGGGGCTGCAGAATTGTTTACATATTTACGCAATTCGCGCTTGGAGCCCTCTGTAGTTTCTTGCTTAATTCATTCTAGTCCTAGTTACGGAGTATCCATTCCTTTGTGTATTGTTGCGTTTTATCATGTTTTCAGTTCTTCATGGAGTAATACTACACCTGTCTTAATTCTTCTTGTCTGTTTCATTACAACTAGAGTTAGTCGTGTTTTTGGTCTAACATCTCATTTTTTGTTAGCGCTGATCTCAATAGATATTTAGCTCTTTTTAGGGTTACTCATATGGTTCTTAATTCCTTCATCATTCTTACTTGTGCTAATTTACAGAATTCGTTATATTCCTGCTTTGCTTCTGATATTGCTTGTCTCTCTCTCTCATCACATAAACTTAATTGCTGATGAGGTCATGGTCATGTGAGTGTTGAATAACACTTCCTCCTTTCATGCTGAACATTTGCTAGATTTAATTTGAAATTTTGCTTGACACGTACTTGTGCTGATATGGTTAATATAATTCTTTTTACTGCCGAGCTTCTGGGCGCTAACCTTACATATCATCATTCATAATTCATAATTGTCCTAATTGCCTTCTCCGGCACCCTTGTATATGCACAATCTTTCTTCTGTTTGTTTCATATGTTTCGGAATTATAAATCTCGTTTAACCGTTGCCTGTTCTGGGCTCCACACATCCTGTAGCTGATAGCTCCTTGTTTGACGCCTATTTTTGTTTGCGTGCATATTGAGTAGTTTTTAAATTCTCGTTTAATCCCGTTTTTCGATTACTTTCGTTCATCTTCAGTTTTAATCCAGTTTGCCCTTTGCTGCATATTTGAAAATTATTTCCATTATGGTGACTCTTTATGTATACCTTGCAGTTCTTGTCTTCTGTGACGTCATGGCTGTTTCTTTTGCGCATGCTGCATTTATTGTTGTGAATTATGGTTGTTAATGCCTGAGTTAACGCTTACGAAAAAGTACATCTTAAATTCAACTGCCATTTTAACTGCTTCATCCGACTTGAATATTTCCTAATACTTAACTTTCTTCATTGCCAGATTTTGCTTTTGTGCCTTAATGTGGAGTCCTTGAATGCCACCAGGAATCGGAGAAACCGTGAAGGTGTTTGGAATGCAGACTGATAACTGGGCAGTCCCGACAATAGACGTGGTAATTGTAATTCGGTATAATCTCTCTCAAAGAATTCCCCCGGTAAGAAAACGCAAGTTTTCTCAGACATGTCAGGATGATGATAATAAATGGATTGTAATTATTCTAAACACCACGTAATGTTTGTGGCATAAAAATACAACCACAAGGAAAATGACCCCTCACATCACACCTGCATAGCTTTACACATGCCATTGATACTTATTTTGTTTTAGTTTTAATATATGTCTGTTAAGCAGAAAAAGAAACCAAAAATGTCTCAACAACTTTATAAATTTCTCTCAATCTCTTAAATATATATAGTGTGGAGAGTGATCTCATGATCTTTACCTATGTAGTCTTTACATTACATGTGAAAATTATCATTCAAGATCAGATTGTTAATCATTTTCATTGATAATGAGATGCATTGTTTTATGGCATTTGTGTTATGTGAAGATACCATCAGTATATTGTAAACTAATGATGCCTCTTCACATCAACAAAATACTTGACATCGTCGATGCACAATCAATGGTTATCGTGATTCGGAACATTGTTTTGACAAAGACAACAAATTCTCCCCTTTTGAAAAGAGTTGGTATAATTGTGTTTCTTAGTTCAGAACACAAATCGTTAACATTTCAGTAGTACCACCAACAATAAGAAATCATTAGTCGTAAGTCTTTAGAACAATAATCTTTATCCTTATTGTCACTTGCGTTAATGATCAAAGAAAAATAGAGAGGAATTATTAAAGGCTTTTCATCCTTTTGTATGAAGGAATGTGGTTATGTCCGTTGCTTTTTACAGTTACAAGATTTCCTTATTTGCATAATAATTAATGGTTATTATTATTGAAATTAAGTTTTTAATTACTCATTATCCAAGATAATACGAGTAGCCTATCTATTTTATGTACATGGCCTGATAATGTCAGTTATCTCTATTCTGAAAAAAGTGAAGCTTTTGAATAGATCGCTGCTGTTTGTTTCAAAATTTATTTAGTAAGCACAGGAAGGAAACCTTCAAAGGTAAATAAAAACCGTGCCAGTAACATTACTTTGAGAACACCAACGCTTAAATATCAATCAAAAATATTAATAAACAGTTTCAGCATTACCAAAACTAAGGAAAAACGGTACTTTGAATACTCAGGGAGATAAGTATCTTTGTAATTTGAACATGAAATGCATTAACTTTTTTACTTACATGTCCCAGGGGAATGATTTACCTTAGTAAATCAAGAAGTTGTAATGATTACTTTAATTATACTGACAGGATGAGACTAGGCAGTACACAACCTTCAGTATACGGTATTGGGCAAGGCCCACTACATTAGCACAATACGAGACTCACGTTTCTTTGGCAGTGTCGTCACATTTGTGTAAGTACTTGCATTTGTGTAAGTACTTGTGCACACATTAATTACAGTGTAGTACTCTTATTTTTGAAACTTTTGTCATTGTTGACTGCAGTGCATTGTAGTGTATAAATAGTTAAATCAGAAAAGCAGAAAATGGCAGTCTTAAAAACTTGTCGACTGCACAGAAATTTCTATTTAAAAACGTCTTGACAATGTGTGTATTTTCAGATCGAAGAGGAATGCAACATGGATTTTACTATAATGGCGTGAGGCAGTTTGGTTTCATCACAAACTTCACCAGCCCTGTTTGGCTAAATGAGTGGACTCATTACTGTCACATTTTTGAGGAGGGATTTTATAAAGGATATGTCAAAGGAGAGAAGAAAGCAACTGGCAAAGTTGTTAGCGATAAAACCATTGCTTTTAATGGAATTATTACTTTTGGACAAGAGCAAGATATACCTGCTGGTGGATATGCAGTTGACCAGTGTTTCAGAGGGTACTTTTCTCAGTTCAACATCTGGAAGAAGGTAATCACTGAAGGCGAGATCTAAAGCAGGCTGCTTGCCAGCAACTTATCCTAGGGGGTGTATTTTTTCTTGATCGAGAAGATGTAGAAGTATTTGGGGCAACTGTTGAAGAAGTGGATATAAAAGAACTGTGTAAACAAGACGTAGAATATGTCATATTTCCAGAAACTCGTGACATGGAGGAGTCGAAGCTCACTTGTCGAAGAGTTGGCTACCATGTTTACAGTCCTGTAAATCATGCAGAAAACAATATTTTATACAATAAATCAGAGAAATTTATTAAAGAATGTAAATCAAATTACCATCTTTGGATTGGCATCACTGATGAACAATCTGAAGGAGAATGGCACAAACTTACTGATAACACCATTGTCAATGATCCTCCTTTTGAATTATCTGAGCCTAATGGTGGTGATGGAGAGAACTGCGTATTGATGTTCCTTCCCAGTGGTTTATGGGTTGATACCTCATGTAAAATAAAGTGGGAAGCGTGTGTTCCCTGCGAAGTCAGTCGTGCGACTCCTCTTCGGTTGAGAGGTTTTTGCTTTGCAAATGAAGCGGAGACCTTCTATGAAGTCCTTGGATATAAAGGAGGTAAGCCCCTGATACATGGTTACTACGGGCACATGATCTTTAAAACCTCTGAAAGGGAATGGCAAATGTTTGACACAACACTTAATGAAACGGTTGCTATTCTTCCATCGCATTCTGAGGACTTCTATCCAATAGGACACAAACGTTGGAAGCCAGAAAGATCCATGTGCAAACACAACTCTGGTTCATTTATATTATTAAGCCTCACAGTCTGCGATAACTCTCAGTTCAGCTGCTCCAATGGTGATTGTATCCCAAAAGAAAAACGTTGCAATGGCAATGACGACTGCTCTGACTTTTCTGATGAACATAACTGCACTTTAGTCACCCTGCCTTCTGGATACAGAGTCGAGCGTCAGCCTGACAACGAAACAAATGGAGAAGCCCTCCATCTCAGTGCTGCTATCCACATTTTAAGATTTGTCGAGATAAGTAGCCTTCAGCAAACAATCATCCTTGAAATAACCATTGAGATCATGTGGAGAGACTCCCATTTGAGGTATGTCAATCTGGCAGATATATCGGATGCTAAAAAGTTATCTGGTGAAGAGATATCACGCATCTGGACACCTGCTGTCAAATTTCCAAATGCATATAATGGAAAGACGGAAATGTTGGAAGAAGAAATTAGGGTGAAAAAATTTGCCCCTCCACTGGAGCAAAATTTCAATGATGTCATGATGAGTAAGTTGATGAAAGGTCAAAAAAGTAATAGTAATTATAGTAATGTGCTGCATATAAATACAGTAGAAATCCATAGTAGTATCAGTCATTAAACACAGATACTATATTTTTAATTTTAAGAGACATACTTCGAAATCCATTTATTGGAATAGTTTATGGGTTAAGTATATTGTCTACAGCTGTTGTGGAAAAAATTAACAGTTTTCCCGTACATAGCAAGATCAAACTTGTCTTAGGATAAATTTCATGTATGGCTATGAAGTACTTCCATATGCTACATAACAAAGACATCCAATTTTTTTTCTTCTCTTTGTACTTGACCCAACTGCTTAAAAAACACTACATGTAATAAAGTGTTCATTTTGAAGTTTATTAACATGCAGATTCTGCTATTACCTCTCTTGTCATGAATTTTTTCTTTTTACTGACAGATTATATATACAGCGGGGAGTCGGTCAGTTTGATACAGATAAACCGTCACAGGTATGTATTATAAAAGTGCAGTCACACTGTCTTTCTATGTATGTAAGATAGTGTGACTTGATCAAGTAAACAAGTCCCAAAATAGTCAGGGGGTCTGGGCCAGTTTCTTGGAAAACTCCTTCCACATTGTATAAAAAAAAATATTATTATGTATATTGGCGCTCAGTATTGAGAATTTATTGTAGTATCAGAATGTTGTATGCTGTACATTAAAATTCCCTTGTTTCATTGGAAATTTGAAAAGCTTGATATTCCAAGTAATATACTTTCACATTAAGTAGAAAAGTTCATTCTGGTGTTTTGCATTGTGTGTAGCATAATAAGGTTTTAGAGGGATATTGTAATATGCTATTTTTACTAAATTGAAATGAAAACTATGTACCTAAAAGGTATCTGTCTTTGCAGTGGTCATTTTATCTGCCACTTCGACGTATTCTACTATCCGTTTGATGTTCAAAAATGCTCCATCTTGCTTCAACTGGTGTCTGTGCGAACGAACTTGGTCACTTTTGGTAAAAACATGGTCTCTGTCCATTATAATGACACAAGAAACCTGCCAGAGTATTTCTTGGGTACTTTAAAAATTCTTGTGACTGAAACAGGAATGAAAGAGAGCTACATTACTTTAAAGGTTAACATTTTGAGGTTCATTGGATATGATGCTGCTTTGTTTGGCTAAAACATAGTGGAATGCCTTCATGCCAGTTGGTGTTTGATGTTTTGTCTTGATTTCATATTTAGTATGTATATACTCTTTTTAATAAAAATTTTCAGCTGATTATTTCCATTCAGCCTGGTACAATATGATTTTAGTGTCTGATGTCTGCTTTTACCTCCACAATGCATGATCCCTTTGTGTTAATAACATTTTTCAGAGATTCGTTTGGGTAGCAGAATTTAATTTTGCACTAAGGTACTGAATGGCTGTACGTACAACGCAAAATGGCTTGTCACCTCAGCAAGTGGGTGTTTCACATGCTGACTTTCCTCCTAACCCTTTACAAACATTTTTTTTTTTTTTTACTTGTTTTGACTTCAGATTTACAAGCAAATGGGCAAAACTTAAATCATTGTTCATTTGTGTTACCAAAAGATCAAAAGATACTCTATGCTTAACTTTCATACTGCATGCTTTCTGCAGTGTATACAATAGAAAGAGGGATTTTGATTTTATCATCGATAAACTACAAAATTGAATATAACTTCTTATTAGAAATTAGAGAAAATTCTTGCTATCAGTGCCCACTTAATAGCAATTCAAATTGCCAGCTGTTCCAGTTATAATGACATTATATTTTTCCCCAGGTTCAGTTGGAACTACGCAGACGATGGACAGTCATAGTCTTGAACGTCTATCTTCCAACATCAATGCTGCAAATAATAGGATTTCCACACTATTCATAGATTTCGCAACACTAGATGTAAGTACAGTTTGGAAAGTTGTATAATTTAGATTATTAGAACAAGCAACAGTCTCAGTGATTATCTAGTGGTGATTGAAGATATTCAATTGCTATTATTTGTTGTGTAGATATTGATACTATAGCTGGCGTTGGCGTAGGAATTCATTAGTGTAATGTCATCATAAAAAGTAAACAAAATACTCAGTCATCATAGCACCGGATACGAAGATGTTTTTGGGGTTGTGAACTCAATAGTGTAGTTCATGAAAACATTTTTTTTAATTCTTTGAAAGTTATGCAGTCTTAACAAAGCATTCTACCCATATTTGCTTTATGGTGATCTGGGTTATGTGAAGGATTTAGATTGCAGAGGAATAAGAGTTTCTGCATCATTTTTCTGCTTTTACCAAGAATGAATATTAACTTTATGATTTTGGAGGAATGGTAGCTACGAGTAGTACTTGTCAAGTAATTTATATTGCAAACTTCATGCTAGGGAGACAAGCTATGTAACCCACACTTATAGTTTCCATGCTTTCATGTGCTGATATTTCATAAGGCTGCCAGAATTCAAGATTGATTAGTTTTCTAATGTTTATCATTCTGGGCTTTTATGGCAAGAGTCCTTAATGACACTTTAAAAGCTAAGCTGCCATTACTTGACAGAACATATAAAGTTATAATATTCAGTATCACATGTTTTTGAGATGAAGAAATTGCCTAAAGTAAGACAGGACTCATCAAATTTTTAAGATAATGTTTAAAATAGGTAATCAAGAAATATGTATTTCAAAATAGGGAAATGGGTTTTTCATTCATATTTCTAAAAAAAAATATTTAATAGTTCACATTGCTAGCTTCCTGAATGTCATACTTGTTTTCTTAGAACAGAACAATGATGAAAAACAACCAACTTTGCATATTTAAGTAAATAACAATTCTAAACATATTTTCTTTTACAAGGTTCGGTTAGCTGTTAGCTTGACAACTCTGTTGGTGCTGTACACGCTGTTTAACAACACTTCAGATTCCTTGCCAGTGACTGCTTATGTTAAAATGATTGATGTATTTTCCTCTTATTCTCCACGACAATGATTCATGTCATAGTTGAATGTTTGAGGATGAGGGACACGACAATTGTTGTTCATCCCCTCTGTAAGAAACCTAATACAAAGCAACCTAAACTGAGAACTCCACGTGCATGCATCTTTCTCTCCATCGTTCGTGGCTTCATCTTACCATCGGTGGTTATTTTATTTAATATAATCTACTGGTCTATGCTCATTCTGGACAGGGAATAGTTGTGCTGCATTGCGAGCTCAGAGGCAGATTTCATAATGACAAATTGAGTATGCAATAATAATCTTGAGTTGTAAGTGGAAGCTGATATTTTTAGGAAACTGGAAAATTAAAATATGAAAAGATTAGAATGACAGTTGCATAATTTTAATGTTTTCATACATATACTCTGTAAACTAATCGAGGTGGTACAATTTTCTTTTTGAATTGATAACGACTGTAAATGATATTTTAGCTATATTTTGATTACCTTTAATTCCATATACACCTTTGTTAATTTCATCTGAACATTGGATGTTTCCAGTTACTGTGGTACTTTTGGACGTAGAAAAAGCTGTCCGGAAACATGTAGCAATACAAATAATCATTTCAAGATTCATTCACCAATTATGTTCAGGAAATATCTCCAAATCCAGGTAGCCTACTACTTATAGTTTACCATTACTTCAGGTGAGTTGTTATCTTATAGAATAGAATATAGAATTTAGGCCAAAGGCCAAGCTCTGGGACCTAATGAGGTCATTCAGCACTGAAATAGAAATTGACAGTAATAAGGTTTGAAAGGTGCAACAGGAGGAAAACCTCAAAGCAGTTGCACTAGGAATCAGTTGTTAGGAGAGGGTGGAAAGTATGATGGAAGAAAGAGAATATAAACAAAGGTCTTGTAAAAAGAATGAATCCTAAGAACTTTTAGTAATACCTACAGTGCACTGCATGAGGTTCACTGATGGCACTACTCCTCTATGGGGGTTTTTCTTTTATATTACATAATTCGAGTCATATTAAATGAATTTACTTGAGAGTAAGATTTAAAACTTTAATGCATATCAGGTATTTCAAAAGAAAGTGGGTCTTGGAATTCCAATTAGGTTTTGAAATTATCAGTCATCCTCCAAAGCATAAAACATTGGGTGCCAGATTTATCTTCTGGATACCAAAATGCCTTTGCTTCAAACAACACGTAGACCTGCCTGAATGTCTTAGAGAGGACCACTAAGGGCCCTGTATTATCCACAGGCTGTGAACACGATCAATAGTGCTGCCACAGTAATTTCTAACCCTTGCTGATCTTACTCTTTATTGGAGACTGTTAGACATAGATTCATGATATAAAAAGGAAGTAGGGTATGTGTTAATTAGCTACACCCCTTCACTGCAGAGAGATGAAGGTCGCAGTAGAGGACTCAGAAGGTGCCATATCTTAAACGCATTCTATGTATAGTACTGTTTAGATACAAAAAATGCACTTACAATATCATGAACTTGTATATAGATTGGAGATATACTGGCCCTGGGATAGCATAGAGAACATTCACTAAATTTAGGAAGGATTAGGTAGGCCCGGAGGTAAGAATGTATAAGCTCTGTAGCTCATTTCATGGCTTGGTAATGGGAAGGAGAGTTGGCAAGGGTGATGCATAAAATAATTTTCTGATGCCCAGCTGTGATACTATAATAGATGGTACATGAAATAGATCTCTGATTGCAGATTATCATTTTTTTTTATCTCTTGGCAGTGGGATAATATCATGTCGTGCAACATAGAGAATTTACAAATTCATGGGAAATAATATTCTGCATTGCAGTCTTAACTTGGCAGAGCCTATAACTTCATGGTGCAGAAATGGAAAAGCCCACTTCATCTGCATCTGAGTCCTCTACTACTAGCTCGACATCTAGGTAATTAACTCAACCTACAGGATGCAGTTGATCTGTCTGGCAAGGAAAAGTAGATGACCTTCAGCAAAGTTCCTTAGTAATTATTTGAAGAAGCTACGGACAATTTTCCCAAATTAATGGTTCTTGACCCAGTAGAGGCTTGTCTCCAGAAAAGTAGAGATTTTAACAGCAGGTACTGGCAGTCATGAATTTTAAGACGTCAGGGTCAGTTACGTACTTCTTTTTTGAAAGCAACTTTCCCACTCTGGTTGCAGCCAGTAGACGTAGATATTTAGAGCAGTGAATGAGAAGTTTTAGGCCTTCGACAGCAAGATGTGGTTAATGGTATAATCTGGGGATTGAGGAGGTGCAAGACAGATTGCCTGGGTTCTACAATTGTCTGGTTTGTTATTGAAGGTAACAGGATAATGACATCCAGTAACTTGACTTGGCAAACTCACTTCAAGATGGAGAAGACACAATGCAGTATGTAAGCCAACTGGAACTAGGACGACTTGGTTCTAGACCTTGAGGATATGTGTACATACTTTCACAGTCCATCCATCATTGATTAAATGTTTTGTTTGTTTAGACATCCTGGTAACTACTGTTTAAGTATTTATGTGAATTTTGGCATCAGTGGCACATCAGAGTGCCATTAGCACTTATGAGATACCAGTCACCCACTGGCATTAGTTCCCTTAGTCCCTCTTCTGTAAATATTGATGGTCAGGGATGAATCAATTCATGGTTAAGTAGCATATGCACTGGCTCATAAAGCATCAGGACTTTTGATATCATACATTGTTGGCTTCCTTAAGAAGTTGGAGTTACACAAAACAGCAGACAGCAAACATTTTCATATAAGCAGAGGCAAAATTACTTGAAAGTTCCAGATTTCTCTCCAGGAAAGCAGTGTAATAGCAGTCAGCCTCAGCTATGGAAACAGACCTTACTGTCATAGTGGTCACTGAATTTGGAGATTAGTAAGGCCCCTTGGCGTCTGAGACAGCGTTGATGGATCTGTTCTAGATCACTGTTCAGTCCAGCTGAGAAGAAAGCATTGCTACTCAGGTAGGTGTTGGCCAAATTACAAGCATCCAAAAACATAAAGTTATCATCATAGCTCCCTTTTAGTTGCAGGGTTGATACATGGATCTTTTAAACCAAAGAAGCTTCTTAAGTGACAATACTTCAAGTTTGATGACACCCTCCAGATGTTCCAGTTTCATGGTTGGCGTTTATCAAGTGAAGAATTAAAGAAAAATGTTTGTTCATACGCTAAAAAAACCGTCTACATAAGGGTAAAATCTCAAAGCGCAAGCTGGAACTTAACAAAAGAACAAGGTTGGTGGCATGAGTGAGTTAGCAAATTGGGAGAGAGAGAGCAGGCAGAGCCTGACACCTCTCCCCTTCGCATACGCCGTGAACATCAGTTATATCTCAAACCATCTTCACACAAGATGAGGTCTGCCCTTTCTAGCTTATAGAAGCCAGTTTTTTCACGCACTCCTTGTTCATTTTTCGCCTAAGCATTATGGTTTTTTGTTTTTTTCTGTCATATATGTGTGAATATCTGTATGTTTTTTCATATGCATTTGCATTCAAGATGCAAACCCATAAATCACCCGAGAAGGCTAGGCCTCAGGAGAAATGGCCTGGGATAGGTAACTTATTATTATTATAAAGGATTAGTTTATCCAGACCTCTGAGCATAACAACGGCTCTTCTCGGGCTGGTTGGGTTAAGTAACAACCCTTGTTTTCATTATCTATCCTCTCTAGTTTTGGTAGGAAGAAGAGATACAAGCAATGGAAGCATTTTGGTGGGAAGAAGAGATACGAGCAATGGGAGCATTGTGGTAGGAAGAGATACAAGCAATTTTAGTGTTTTGGTGGGAAGAGAGAGATAAAAGGAAATCAGCTGTTCCATCATTGGAAGGCTTTGTGCCGCCAATGGCATTGAATGCTGCCATTCTTTTCCTGTTCTTTCTCACCTTCACCAGAATTGCCTTTCACTACGTCGTCGTCTCGGTAAGATTTTACTCCTAGTCCTTCTATTGCTTCATCTCTAGATAGTCCAAGGAAGAGTTCGGGGGATCTCCTGATAAGACAACACTTGTATTTTACAAACTTGTCATTCATATATTGAGTTCTCTCTTTCCAACCCACGACATTTGCATCATTTCTAAACTACATGAAATATGAAGCAAGTGATACATATTTGTAGTTCCATGTGACACAGTGAAAGACACCACACTTCTATCACATACAAAAGGCTGAAAAACCAAGTCTCAGAATCACAAATGTGGACAAAAGGTTATTGATGGGATTGTATTAAAAACTAATTACAGTATCTTTAAAGCTTAGGTATGTGTGAAAGTACTCTTTGAAGAACATTAACTTTGTAAAGTTGTATTAAATCTCAATATTTCTACCTTCATTGTATTTTTTTATGAACGGCAGTAATGTGCAGTTCTCATCCATCACTAAATAAATAAATTAGTGCATTTCCTTGAAATGTTTGATTTCTAGTTTTTAAGTTTCCAGTACTAAGATTGCCTTGTACCAGTAGTTAATTTCCTCTGGAATTTACTTTCATTTTAAAACTGAGAATCTTTTATTGTATTTGTGTAATTTTGTTCAATATTTTTGGGGGGATATATATAAAAATATTGCAATGTATCTATGAATTTTGAATCATAACTTTCTTAGGATGGAGTATATTTTTTTCTGTTAGTGATTGAATGCAGAATTTTCTTTCCTAAGGCTAAAAAAATGTTATTGTTTTTATTTCGAAATAGTAAACAAGGTAATATCATCATACTGTGCTGTCATTTGTAGGTACATTGCATTTTATCAAGTTGAAATCTATGCAGCACCTACATGAACTGTCCTGAATGCCTATCCAGCTGTTGGGCAGGTCTTTACAAATTTATTTTTGCACTGTTTATATGTCATAACCTGGACATCAATTTATTTATGTCAGGGACATGTTCTAACATCTTCTTAATTTTAAAATCCAAGCGAACCAAACGTCTTCCAAGAATTTCAGCAATGATCTAAACCAGCCCCTTGTAATTTACACTTTAGATAACAGGATCTCACTAACTACTTATAAACAACTCATGGGTCACGGGATGCCAAGGGCATTCTGGGATCTACAATACCCTGTGACCTGGTATAGATGCCAATAGTCCCTGGATCTCACAAGTTTGTTATTAATTCTATTGGTTTCCAGCTTGACGCTAGTATTATCCTAATGTTAAGACCTCAGGTTTGTTAGTTATGAAAAATACAAATTGGTTAAAAATTTGTCATTTTTACCAGGTCAAAGAAGTCTGTCTTGTGACTCCTACCCCTCCATGCTATCTTTAGTGTAGTAAACTCATTTTACCAGGTCAGAGAAGTCTGTCTCGTGACCCCTACCCCTCCATGCTACATCTTTAGAGCAGTAGACCTTACACAGGCTTTGAGTTTTACTATTTACTGATAATTGTAGATATTACAATGTCTTACTAATAAGATTTATGTTTGCATTTATTGAAAAATTTTGTTGGTTATCATATAAGTGTTCAATGTAATACTGTAATCTATAATTGAAAGTACTCAAAAACAATATAGGAATTGATAAAAAAACCAAAAATTGATGCAAAACTAAATTTATGAAATAATTTGTCCTATATATTGTACAAGACGTACAAGTGTCACAGAGAGCTTTTTTACTTTTGAAATTCAGATCTCGAGACTCCAAAAAGAAAGGGTTAATGGACATTGAATGTCTCCAAATTACTGAGAACAGGTACGAGATCTAGAAAAAAAATATATAAAAAATATAAACAGAAATATTGACATCACAGAATTTCATATGATATTCAAAATTATAGAAAAATACACTTCACTACTCTTGGCATATCCCCTCTATTCATACATACCAGATGCTGGAGTTAAAACTTAAGCTAATTATTACTTTTACAAGTAGTCATAATTAGGATAATCTTTGAAGCATAATCATATCACTTTAAGCTTACATTGTAACAGTACATGTGTAGACCTAACAGCACAAGCAATTGTATCCAACAAATATAAATTTTATTTTCCAAATACCCAGCGACATCTTTTAATACTATAATGTGCATATAATATCAGTATGTTTTGTGAATTCTTTCAGGGAGGTGCAGCAAGCAGTGGAATACTACAGGCATAATATTAGCTATTACATAAATGCACGTGAATAAAACAAAATGAATTATCCAGCTTTCACACTATTATATTTAATCTTTAGCCAACGAACTGTCACAGCTTACATAAATTTAAATGTCCCAAAAATTATCATTTATTTCCTAAAGTTCTCTGACAATAAATTGAGACTGAATTTCAGACACAACAACAAATTTTGTGGATAATGATTAAATGCAGATCAGATTTTACAGACATCACATATTTTGCAAGTGTTAATGAAATTTGACTTGAGACTTAAACACATCACATTACATATTACATTTCTTTATGCTTACACAAAACCTCCTGCGTTAGTTTTGACAGCAAAATTACATTAACCTTTATGGAAATTTTTTCAATTTATTTGTCTATTAACTTTGGAAGCATTAATATACATTACTGTTTTCATAACTAGTTTTAACAATGATACAGTAATTCCTCAG
Organism: Macrobrachium nipponense; assembly: GCF_015104395.2. NCBI lineage: Eukaryota > Metazoa > Arthropoda > Malacostraca > Decapoda > Palaemonidae > Macrobrachium > Macrobrachium nipponense. Next base: position 98,696,114 of record NC_087203.1, read on the forward strand.
ATTTTGTGCTAAGTTGTTTTTGTTTACATATTAGGAAGTTTCCATTGCTGCTGAAGCAATGGGTCATACATCTTACATCCAAGCAAAACGAAAAAGTAATCAAATGAAAATGCATAGGAACAAAAAACAGACTAATATTCCTCCTATTGTTTTTCTCGCATAACTTTCTCATTTTCAACAATTTTAACAGTTAGCTAACATTACGTATCTTTTGTGTTACCTTAAAAATGGTGTTCCTGGTATTTGTTGTCTGTGATGTTCTACAAGCCTTAATCATAATCTGGAAAAGGTAGGGAGTTGTGGCTGTGGTGGTGAGACGCTTCCAATTAAGTCTCTCCCATAAACCTTGAAATAAAAGGCGTATGGAAGGGGATGTTACTTGGAATGTGACTTCTAGGATATGGCTGCATGTCTTGGTGAAATTTCTAATGAACTTTGACATCATTCAACTGGTGAAGACTTTGAAGGTCAGACAAGTGAAAAAACATCCACCATACTTGGGTAGCAAGTTCACCTTTGGAAAGAAATCTATACTGACTGCTTCCACACAAAAATCTACACTCCTTTCTCCAAAAACACCCTTTGCCTGATCATTGCATAAATGTCAGATGTGAAATCTTAAAAATCATAATGCAATGGAACTGCTGACAAAAGGCTGTCATATGAGTGTGAGCCATGTGGGGAGTTGGTCAAACCAACATGCCAGCAAAAACAATGGCAACTTCTGATACTTGCTGATATAAACTAAATTCATTCAACCCCCAAGTGATGCAAGCTTTTGGGGAGTGTGCTAGCTAAAATGCTGTATGAGTGCCTGACAAAATAAAAAACAAGCCCATACCTTCATATATACTTCTATAAATAGTCCAAGATGTGGAAATCAGTTGACCTAGTCCAGGATTGGAATGGATATTAGCATTCCTGTCAAAAATACTGAAAAACAGGTTAAAGCTGTCTGTTTGCACAACTAGTGTCTTAACGAGGATAGCTACAACTGCTGAAAGAGGACGCTACAATTAGTCAGTCATCCACTTATCTATGGAATCAAAGTGGTCAGGCAACAGTATGATAAGTCCTCATTGAAGATCCTGTATTGTTGTTGTTGGATGTTACTATTCATGTCTTAAATTATTTTTCTTTATCTAAAAAAGAATAGTTTAAGCATATGCAGTTCTCTACACCATTAACTGTCATGAAAGGTTGACAGCAGGTTGCTACTGTGAACTAATTTCTCCATCTTGCCTGCCACAGAGAATACTGACTCAAATCTGGTTGGTCACTGGCCTGACAAATATTTTCTAGTTCTTGATATTACCCATCTTCTTCAAGATAATCTCATAATATAAAACTCAGCAGAACTGAGGATTCTCTCCAACTGGATGTACTTAACTATGATGTGGCTTTCTTTCCTGGTTTGTTGTCCATATCCTAACAAATCTCCTCACTGCTTGACCAGTTCTTATGCCTTTTTAAACCCCTGCAGTTAAGGGAGAATTAAGGTCTGTCCTAGCTGTTATCAAAAACTGCTGAACATTTGTCTCAATTCACTGTGCATTAAAGCTATGTACACCTGCCCAGTAATGTTCTTTATCTCCTGTTGTCTGGAAAAGTCTTGCATTACATACTAAGAAAGTTTTGTTCATTGATAAAACGGGAACACTGATTAAAACTGAATATTACTCATACCTCTACTCAGCACAGGATGAAAAACCACATCTGGTATAATTCAGCTTTAGCTGGTTCAAAAACATTATCAGTGGTGAGTGGTAAGGTTTTATCTATCAAGTCTACATCTCCCAACCAAAAAAGCTGCTTTCAGCGGTTTTCAAAAGTATGTAGATTGCTTATATATATGAGACATATACAGCTCATCATGTTTGTTTTTTTGTATGGTGTTTTTACATTGCATGGAACCAGTGGTTATTCAGCAACAGGACCAACGGCTTTACGTGACTTCCGAACCACGTCGAGAGTTAATTTTTATCACCAGAAATACACATCTCTCACTCCTCAATGGAATGGCCGAGAATCGAACCAGCGACCACCAAGGTGAGAAGCAAACACCAAACCAACAACGCCACTGAGGCGCTTACAGTTCATCATGGTTCCAGTGTCTGTAACTGGTTTTTGACTGGTCATCTGTCTGACTGGGCAATAGCTTCATGAAACATCCATGCATCTAAGTTTACTGAATACAAAATGCCTGTAACCTCTAACCATATAAATCATTCCTTTCGTGACTAAAATTCTCCAGGATAACTTGTTAAGAGGGTATTCCTCTTTGACTCAGACCATGAACAAGTTCCAAGTTAACTTGACAATATCGTGTTTTGAAAGATGGGCAAATATGAACATTAAGAAACCTATTCTTCTTAATATCATTTCCAAATAACATGCACACTACACAAATACTGTTTCATCCACTTTGCATCAATTCAGCTATTGTTCCAACACCTTAAACCTGATATCATAGCAAAAGTAAACTGTAGTATTTGTACTTCACTTGAACAGTGTTCTTAGATTTGTTAAAAAAATTATATACATATTTTAAATTTCAAGTAGGTATCATAAAGAGGGAAAATCATAATTTCAAGATGCACTGTAAGTAATTCCATACCATTTTTACACCTCCACAAATACTGGGCTTTAAAAACCTTACTTTGAAATTTTATTCAGGTGCAACTACCATGTACTTTTTAAAATACCCATTATAGTTTTTAAGTACTCATAATGGCTCTGTAACCTAGATCACAACACCAACGTGACAAGATAAGTATCCTGAGCCCAAGTTTATACTTTAGTCTATTCAATATACATAAAGAAAGAAAACACGCAAACTAAGAAGTGGACATTGTGAAGTCTTGAAGAGAGGCTTTGTTCCCAGCAAAGAATACAGCTCTGGAAAGAAAGTAATATATTAATGATGAACTAGATTCCCTTCATGTAATGTAACTGTGAGTAAACACTATTTTTTCATGAAGTACTAGAGCAATAAAAAGATTTTGTTGCCTCTATTCTGATCGTTTACTTTTATACCTGTATGCCATACTCCTAAACATAATCATTTCAAGAGATTTAACAAATCTTCCAGTTTCAGAATAAAAAAAAAAATCTAATGTATTGCACTAACAAGATCTCATCTATTCTAGAAAGCTTTGTTTCACATTTGGACAGAAAATATACAACTCAAAACTGCAATAAATACCCTATTGAACTGAGTGTTACCCAAGGTGGGGAAAGATGAGAGTTTAACTTCTTATGTAAATTACATATTCCTAATGAAATACATTAACTGACTAATGCTACTATGCTCTCAATGTAGTGACGAAGAAAAAAAAAACATTTATATTTCAAATATCTGATTCTCCTATAATTTTAATGTAAATGACATTTAGAAACTTGCTTCACTATGCATATTTTCTTAGTATAAATATTAGCTTGTGTAATTTGCCATAATGATCCTCAAGAGCACTATAGCCTCTAGGAGAGATAGAGGAGTTTCTGCAATCATTAATGGAAAAAGGTTTTGATGGAGGAAAAACCTATTTTTGGTAGCCGCTGTTGAGTTTCTTCAAGGATTACCCTTCCATGGTCTATCCATAGCTGTTCACAGCGGGGTGCTGATAAGCGAAAACCGACATTAACCAAAACTCAGCGATTTATGGTACTTATGGCACCCAGTTTTGGTTAATGGTGCTTCTGTTAGGTATGTTACGGCACCATAACACCGAAACTTGGCCCTCTGTGGTGCCATAAATTTCTGATTTATGGCGCTATACAACCGGATTGCCGATAACCGGGGACTAGACTGACTTTAATTCCTTTTTGGAATCATCATGTCCCCTATATATATTGCTGTTCTGTGGCTGGGACATTTTTTTATGTTATGCATAATTTCCTTACGGAACTGATAAAATGCTGCAAACTGTGTATCCCTTTTGGGGAAGCTTGCACATTTTTACTGAGCTTCAGTAACTGACCTATAACTGCCTGTTAATAATAGGGCAGAAGTCTGGGATAAGTTACAATACCCCTACAAACATACAGTCGACCCCCAACTGTTCACAGACTCTGGACTCACAGATTTTTCCATGGACCTTAAATACTCATTATTCGCTGTATTTTTCTATGAAAAATATCTGCAAGTTACTGAATTTTCATATCAATTTCATGATTAACTGCACTTTCTGGTGATAAAACTAAAAACTGGTTTAAGCATTTTTAGTGGGTTTTTCATAAACCATTTTTAGTGGGTTTTTCAGAGTTTGAACTAACAAAATAGGAAGTTTTAAGTGTTTTTATAGGGGTTCTAAGTATTCATGGATTCTAGCTATTCGGGGGGTGGGGTTCTGGTGCGCATCCCCCATGAATACGGGGAGGGGGTTCTCTGTATAGTCATTTCAGATAGAGTTAGATCCCTTTTGAGGGAAAGATTCTCTTCAGCTTTCATAGTTGCATGGGGGTATAGAATTCCTTCTAGAAGGTTTCTCCCACAGCTGGCTGAAATTTGTGTCCTTGATCCATCTGGGTTCAGCACAGCCATTTTAGTGGCAATGCCAACTTCATATTCCATGGTAAGATGTCACCCCCATGTAAAGATTCCTCTACTTTCTCTGCAGGGTTAATCTTTGAGGCACTGGGGACTGATGTTACTGGGTTTTGGCCCGAACAAAATCACATGGGAGGTACTGGGGAACTGATGTTACTAGGTTTTAACCCAAACAAATCTCGTTCTGAGAAAGGGTTAAACATCTGCTGCTGAAGTTCTGCCAGAACGATATAATCTCCCCTTTCCTTACCCCTACTGAACCCTAGAACTCACCAGGACAGCTAGTGAAAATGCTGGTTTACAGCTTTTCATGCACAATAAATTCATTGTTCCAGTCTCAACTAAAAATTTTTAAAATGGAACTTAAAATTATACACTCGGCTTTCAGCTTAGATTCATCCATGATCTTCAATAATGAAATCAATAAGTGATCAACAAAATTTTCAGAGCTCTGATTTGTTTACCAACCAGAAACAGAATGGCGTCTTGGTCAGTTTTTGGTCGTATGTAAACAATATGACAGTGTGTATGCACACAGCCACTTCTTGGGGATTTTGATGTAGGTAAACTGGGTTCAGCATTCACTGACGATAAGTGAAAGTGCCCTCTTATCCCGAGTCCATTTATACTCTTATCACATGTTATAATGTTCATCATTATGACACAAGACCAGCTGCAAGAGATTTCTTTAACATTATTCTGGTCGCCAAGGAGCTCTGGATAGACCATAGAAGGGTAATCCTTGAGGACAAGACAGTGACTACGCTACAAAAAATATGCATGTTCTGAATGTATAAAATGGTACCTACTCGTTCATTTTAATACCTAGGATCTTAGCTGTGCAGTTTATAACTGGAAATTCTCTCGCTGAATCTCCAGCTATGACTTATGAATACAATAACCATTTACTCTATGTTTTCCAGTTGTGGCTTCTGTAAAATAAATTTAATTTTAAGCTCCTCTTCTGTTAAGGAATGATATGTATAACATAATTTAGGAAGAAGTTGATAGAAGGGTGAAGATAATTTAGTAAGGCGATATAAGCAATCTTTAATAGTAGGTAAGATTTATCCCAAATTATAATTTTTAAATGCTTTTAAATGCATGAGCACTGTGCTGCTCTTGACTACACAGATATTTTATCCCTTTATTCCAATGGTTTTTCAATATAACTACACTTGTAATAAAGAATTTACATGATTCTGTTAGGCTCTTAATTATAATTTTCATTCATTTTAATAAATTGTTAAATTCTATAGTGAAAGTCATTCATTTCTTTGCAGCCATAAATCCAGATTCTGTCTGGAGTGTGTTGTATTCGAGATGAAAAGGATCTGGAATTGTGGAATAAGGTATTCTTGATGCCCCAACTACATAAACAAATATGGAAGGGGATGACAAGGAACACATTGCAGTGGAAGGGAAGACTGCATATGAGGAAGAAGACTGCTGTTATTTTGAGAGTACAGAACACTATGAACCAGATATTTAAAAGGCAGTAAGAAAAAAAAATATCTCTAGATGATCAGGAAAGAGGCTGCTGGACTGCTAGTAAATAAGAGTACCCCACCTACAACCAGAGAAAAATCTTCTGTTGTGTGCATAAGGCTGTGCTACCCTATGCACCAAAGGCCTGGGGCACATACAGAGAAAGTGGAGGGGATTTTGAAAAGTGACTACAGAATGCCAACATGTATGGTTGCAGTCCTGTAGGAAGATCATATTGCAAGTGAGAAATTTAAGATGTGGATTCTAGATAAAAAGAAAATTGAGAGTGAAGCCCTAAAAAAACATGGTAAAAAAAGGTACACATGAAAATCTTGGTCAGTTCAGATTTAAATCTGAAAATGTCCGAGAAAGATATCATTTCATGTCTAACTCTGCACAGGGAAAATCTGATATAAAGTTGTTAATGAAAGTGGATGACGCTCTTTCCAAATCATCCCATCTGTATCAGAATACTGCAGCAACAAAAATTACACCATAACTAACAGCATAACCTTATAACCAGTTAATAAATAGTGTTCCTCTAACATGCACAAAGTATTCTACGAATGGAACACTGAAAAAAAAATATATATATATATATATATACCGGTGATGTGGTCAAATCCTGGATAGATGATGAAGAAGATTTGAAGGTAAAACGGCTTCTAGTTTCTCCAAGATGTATTGTATTGGTACATACCACCAACTCAAGAGCTGCAAAATAAATTATAACATCTTGAACACAGACATCATACAATAATCATAACTTATGTATGGATTTCTCTTCCAAAATAACTCAATACTTCAGTTTCAATAATGGTCGCTTATGGTTTTAGTGTGGTTAGGCCAGTAATAAAATTTGATAAAACTTTATACATTATATCTTACTTAATGAGCAAAAAAAAATCACTTCTAGTCCAAATTTTTAATTGGATTTTTGAAAAATGGAGTTCAAACAGAAAGTACACAGGACAGAGGAGGGTTGGGAAAATAGTTTCACAGCTAACTTCAGAGAGAGAATTATTATTATTAATAGGGCTTAGTTTTTCCAGACCTCTGAGTCTTAAGAAAAGATGATACAAAAACACTTATGCTATTGCTTTCTAAACTAGTTAATCCAACACATATTTAGCATGACCTTTACAAAAATAAAACTTACTGTCTTGGCTAAAGCACCCATTGGTTCTGGATACTGGTGAGTGAGAAGTGCTAATAATGCAGTAAAAGAACACAGCCCTGCTGTAAAAACAATGAAGAATGGCAACTCTTTCTTGGGGTATACTGAAACCTCGTGGAAAGCTGTTGAGGCAAAATTTAAGACATTATAAACCCAAAGATGTAAAAAGTAAAGAAAAGCTTCTTATAAGTAAGGTACTATCTCTATACTCTGTATGTACTACAATCCCTCAAAGTTAAAGAATTTTTAAAAAATAAGCACTTTATAATATAGGAGTTAGTGTTATCACTACACTTTAATCATAAGACAGTAATCAACATGTAGCTGTATTATTATTAATAAAGTGCACAATAATGTATAATTACCTTTCTGTCATCTTAACCTAGACTTCCATCTGCCCTCTAGCTATGGCACTGAACACCCAACAAAATCATACTTCATACTTTTAATTTTACATCTGCAAGTCTGTTGCAGTTATAAATAATCTATATAAAGCATAAATAAAGTTTAGGGGTTTTTATCAATTTTTTTATTTCTAAAACTAGGAAATGTGGTGACAAGCAGATTACTTTTTTCATTTTAGTTTTCTTTTAAGAAAAATCTTGGGAAGCTAAAATGCTTAAAATTGAATCTGGGAGATACAAATAATTTTTAAACATTGTTAATAATCTCCTCTAAATATGATGGACTCTCTGTGAGGAAAATTTGACCATCCTTGATCAAAATGTTTTTATGGTTCCTTAATGACAGAAATAACTTATAAAATACCCATACCTGACCAGAGATACATAATACAAAATGTGGAAATGTTAAGCCAAGTTTCTCATCACTTTGAATAAAGAAAATTTAAACAATAACCACTGGAAACTTTTTAATAATCATGATTGGTACTTTTACAGAAAGATTTTTTAGTTTAATCCTCATATAGCTTCCTTTTTCTCATTCCATTTTCCAGCAGAATGATAAAAATGCTTGTAAATTCCACTAATCCTGTTTAAACCCTGACAGTAGTGTTACCAGATTATAGTGTACTGCAAATTCACAGCTTAGGATAGACGGATAGAATAATGATAATAGGAAAAAGGTATATATGAAAACTAATTATATATGAAATTTTTACATTAAAAGTACTTTTAGAAATTTAAGGAAAGCATTCAAACCTTTCTTGCTTGTGATACATTCAAATTTTTCATGCTTGTCTAAAATGAAGTCCCACCTTTTCTCAACCTTTTATCAAACCTCATACTAAGTCTATCTACACCTGAAACCTTCGGTGTTTCACAAAACCTGATACATTAATCACTTGACCTTAATCAAAAGAGAAATTACATCAAACCTAATATGATTAAATTTTGTTGGAACAAGAATTTATGGTTAATAATAATAATAATAATAATAATAAAATAATAATAATAATAAAATAATAATAATAATAATAATAATAATAATAATAATAATAATAATAATAATAATAATGATAGACGGAAATAACATCTCTCCCATATGTAGGAAGTGCAATACGAAAAATGAAACCATAAACCACATAGCAAGTGAATGCCCGGCACTTGCACAGAACCAGTACAAAAAGAGGCATGATTCAGTGGCAAAAGCCCTCCACTGGAGCCTGTGCAAGAAACATCAGCTACCTTGCAGTAATAAGTGGTACGAGCACCAACCTGAGGGAGTGATAGAAAACGATCAGGCAAAGATCCTCTGGGACTATGGTATCAGAACGGATAGGGTGATACGTGCAAACAGACCAGACGTGACGTTGATTGACAAAGTCAAGAAAGAAAGTATCACTCATTGATGTCGCAATACCATGGGACACCAGAGTTGAAGAGAAAGAGAGGAAAAAAATGGGATGGATAGTATCAAGATCTGAAAATAGAAATAAGAAGGATATGGGATATGCCAGTGGAAATCGTACCCATAATCATTGGAGCACTAGGCACGATCCAAGATCCCTGAAAAGGAATCTAGAAAAACTAGAGGCTGAAGTAGCTCCGGGCCTCATGCAGAAGTGTGAGATCCTAGAAACGGCACACATAGTAAGAAAGTGATGGACTCCTAAGGAGGCAGGATGCAAACCCCGGAACCCCACACTATAAATACCACCCAGTCGAATTGGAGGACTGTGATAATAAAAAAAAAAAAAAAAAAAAAAAAAAAAAATAATAATAATAATAATATAATATGATAATCAATAATAATAATAATAATAATAATAATAATAATCATAATAATAATAATACAATAATAATAATAATAATAATAATAATAACTTATAGTATTAATGTTACTGGGACAAGGTGGTTTAATGAAAGTCATAAATTTACTCTACCCCAAGGGGTCATCTGAAAATTTGCTCTTAATTAAGTGATGAAAACTGGAGCTAGACAAAGGTAAAGACTTTACGACAGCTAGGAAGGTTAGGCCCAAAAGGTATAGATGATGAGTAGAAAGCAAAAAGCAATATGTACAGATGAAGGCCAAAGGAGTAATGATGCCTTAAAGTGTGACATGCAATGTATGCTAAGCAGTACCTCTTACGTTAGTCTATTATCATTACCTATTATTATTATTATTATTATTATTATTATTTTTATTTGTAGCAGTGGTAGTTGTAGTTAAAGTAATTATCTAACTCTCACAGGCTGGCCTACATTTATCTGAACTAGGCCTGATTGATATTATATGAAATCACACATAAATGCTTACATGGTAACAGCTCTCTGTCTGCACATTCAGTACATGTAGGGTATGGATAAAATAGGTGGCCTTTCTCCAAAGGATATGGAATGATTCGGAATGTTCCTTCCCAGGTACAATGTAAAAGATTCAGAGCACCTTCAACCTGTAAATCACAATCAATGACAGTTTGTAAATAAAGAACATTACCTTGCTCAGCAACAAAAGTCAGATGATAAATATCTAATCTTAAAGATGATTATAAAAATTACCATTTTCCTTATCAACTATTATTACTACCATTATCACTGTTATTTTAAGACTTCAAACACCTGATGCACCACCTAAAAGTAAGAATTACTTCTAACAATGGGAAAGCTTGTTTTTAACCCTTAAGGGACAGCAGGGCTCCTTTGATCCCCAAAAACTCCACTTCAGCTCCTATGTCTACTGGTAAGGAAGTCCTCACTTATTGGCGGCGGTGATAAAGTGTGTTCCGGTTTTATGGGGCTTGGCTAATGGCGTCTTTAACTAGATTTTCGGTGATGATAAGCGGTTTAATGGCACCAATAAGCAATCATCAGCAATTTTTGGTTAGCACCACTTTGCCGGGAATGGGAACTTGAATGGGCCATAAATGATTAGATGGGATGAGTACTCATTTTTAATATATTTAATATTAGAAGGAAATCATACACTAATTACTACAACATTCAAAGTAATCATAGCCTAGTAATTATCATTAAGAGTAAAAGTACATATCTGAATTTAAGTAATATCCTAAATAATGAAATGAATCAAACAAAATCACAAGACATTGGTAACCCATCAGATCTGCAGCACAAAATGCAATGAGTGACCCAACCCCATCATCAAACAAACACCAATGACATCGATAGACTAAACCATTAAATACTTTTAAGTTCTTACAAGGAAGGCAGTAGTTACTGTATTGAAGCTGTACTACTAAAAATGTTATTATTATATTAAAAAAGTACTACTAAAATGCTAACATAATTAACATAACATTAGTATTCTACATCTACTTGTGGATGGCTAACAATAACATTTCCAATGATAATTTGAAAAATTCCCAAGGGCAAACTTACTGGGGCCCCCCCCCAAAAAAAAAAAAACACTTGTTTATCAATAAATCAATAAAATACTCCTCAACAAAATCCCAAGTAAATCTCTTACCCTTTTCCAGTGGGGTAAATGAAAAAATGCATATGCGATGGCTTCTGAATCACCTCTCTTGAGAATGTGTTCTGGCGGAAGGATAAGAGGTTTCATCTCCAAAAGATACTGAAAAATAAAAAAATTCATGAATCAAGATTGTTTAGTGGGCACAAACATACAAGGGGGAAATGGAGGGTTGAAAGCCCCATCTATGAACTACATAGAACATCAGACTCAAAAAGAAACAAAAAGTGGGGAAGGGGGAATGTAAGACTAAAGAGTAGGTGGGGGTGCTCAAGTTCTAACCTATGTAGAAAATTGGAAAGGAGAGGAGGGAGACTAAACACAAGATCAAAACATGAAAAAAAAAAAATTGAAAATATCTAGCAATTGTTCTACAAACAAGGATATAATAAAGTCAAATGATTCAGGATAGAATCAAAGTTAGAAATTTTATATACAACCACTGATCATCGAATAATAAGTAATATAGGAAGTTAACTAACTTGGCTAGATGTGTTATTTTGGGGAAGATAGATTAACATCCATACTATCTGAGTAATAATGCCAGAATGCTAGTTAGTGAGTTTCTATATCTATACATAACAATACATACTAATGTCAGCTGCTTGACTGTTTCTCTTGCTATTACTGGAATAGTTTTCCTTTTTGAATGTCTGTATTTACAAAACTATTCCAAACTGCACTTTTCTTTTTCCACCGATTAGTCTTTGATTTACACCATCAGATTTCATATTTGGCCCTCTTCCGTGAAGATTCTCTCCAAAGAACAAGCCACTAACATCCTCAGTTTCATAAATATCTTGCAAAATGTCAACATACTTAAGCCACACTACTTGTATCAGAGATCTTTTTATTCCTTAAGTAGTACTTAGCTGTAATGGATTTGTATGAAAAGATCCATTTTGTTAAAAAAAATAAATTTCTTTAACAACAAACACATTATGCATAACAGCCCAAATCATAACTTAAATGGCAAAGAATAAGCAGTAAAAAACAAAAAGAATGGCTGATTGAAAGCAGCAATCTGAGTACCAGCTCTTAGAATTTTAATAAACCAGAGTTATTGTGTTAGTGTGCCAGACACCCTAATATGTAAGACTGATTCTACTAGTTTTTAAATTACATACAATGCAGAGGGCGATAACCCAAAAAATCTATATCTTATAAGGTAGCACAATGAGTAAATGAAACCAAAGTATGGATTATTATCCCTACTGCTATCACAGGGCCTGAATAGTAAGTCTGACCACCTGAATCACATCTCTAAGATAACTTGCAAATACAGCATGGTATGTGCCTACCACTGAATTAACATCAAAATCATGTTCGTAAATTAATCATAATGAAAAAGGCCTAAACTTATCAAAATTGAACCAACTAGGTGCTAACTTAGGAAAATAAGCAAACTATTCAAATGTAATGATAGCTATAAGAAATAATAGTAGATAGGGTAGCATAAAAACAGGGAGAGAGAGAATAATCAAAGTACAGTGAAAATAAAGAGAAAAAGAATTGAGTTTGGTGTGTGAGCCAGAATTTGCTCAACAAAACCTTAGTCACAGGAAGTTGAGCCATAACACCATCGCAATTAAAATCTCAAGGACCGTCATAAAATCTTTTACATGTGACCTCGTAGCAAACTTACTCAGCTTCTATCGAGAATGCAGCTCCACCTCCAGGAGGAGGTATTAACATGTTAAATTATTGACTCCGCCTGGAAAAGGAGGAATTAACATGTTAACCACACCTAAAAGGGGATGGGGACAAGATAAGGAAAGACCGTTCCACGAATCAAGAATCCAGTTAGGCGGAGAACCAAAACCTACACCGCCTAAGGAGGTGGTGCTGAATTCAAACCGAGGGTGGCTGAATTGGAGAACAACAGAAGAAGCCAGAGAGGACCAGCAGCCGTCATCCAAAAAAGAAGTAGAAATATTGCCAGGGTCCAAAAAGAGATTTATAAGCTTTGTAGTTGTAATTCTAATTCTTTGAAACAGTAAAGAAAGAAACTCTGCCATTCGTCTCATTCAAACTTCTCCTGAGAGATTAAGCCAATTAAGATTACTAATCCAGAACTAACATTAAGAAGAAGCATAAAGTTAAACATAGAACTTGACTGCAGAATGAATCATCAAGAAGCAAGAAGGAGGTAAGCGAACATAACTCGAACATTCTACCTTACAAAAACACACGACATAAATTGGTGCCAACGCTTGTGCATCCAGGAGACGTAACATGCAATGAAGATAGTTAAATAAATACACATTTCGAGTTACAACAGTGATAACAATCAACAAACAGAACTTAAAATTTATAACGACGGTGAAGAATAATAATGATCGATAAAATCCTGCTTGAAGATGTATACGAAAGTGCAACCATAGACTATACCACAGCGAGAACAGTTTTGTTTTTCCCTCGAAGAAAAACAACAAGACGTAGCATGTTATGAAATGAAGGCATAATAAGTGCGCAACGCAAATATAACATCATCAAGCAGAGATGTGGAACTGCAGCAGCCGACAAGAACAAACAGATTTCTATAAATAATCTGTTAAAAGTGGACGAGTGTATTGCAGATCAACGAAAAAACATTCCCGTTAAATAATCAACGTTACTGAAGAATTTTCGACAAGGATGAATCTTTGCCGAACAACAAAAAGAGAAAACAGCGTCTGTCAAGATTGATTGTGAAACACAACAAGTGAATTCGACAACGAAGCAAGTGATAACGGAAAAAGCAAAACGAACGAACATACGTAAGTGCACTGGAGCTGAATTTTTTTTTTTAATTCAAGAAGACTTGAAGTCCACAAACATCACCATTGGAGATAAGACACAGTTTGGTCATGATGAAAGTGGATTAGTTAATCTAAGATATGTCTTAAACTACTTGGCACATGGAACCATATATAATGCTCTAGGAAAAAAGTAAAGGAAGGCCTTTTGAAAAATTAAAATTGATCCCAAGAATAATACCCTTCAAACTCTAAAAACAATGAAACAAGAAATACAGAGGGCAGAGATAGATTTTTCCAAGGAATTTTTAGAAGTAATAGAAAAACAAAATGAAAGGAAAGGCAAAAATTGCAACCATTCAAATAGAATGAAAAAATAATGCCAGACAAGCAGGGAATAGATCTACTCCTTTTCAAGGGAAATGTAACAGAAAATGGAATCCTAACCAGAAAGGAAGACAGAATTATTCAAGGAATGGTCCACCCATGACACATAAGCCTAATCAATCCTCAAACACAAATAATTCAAGTCAGGGAAACTATTCAGCTCAAGGAGCAAGACCAAAGGCAGCATGTAAAAATTGTGGTATACAAATCATTCCACTAATGAGTGCAAAAAGCCTAGAAGCTGTGCAGTTTGCAAGAAGGTTGGGCATTTAACTAAAAGCTGTTGGTTCAATAATAAGGGAACCAATAAGGAAATAATAGAAGTAAGTAACAGCCGCCCAATTCCACATAACTCTTCAAAGCCAGTGACAATTAATCCCTTCACCGAAGAAAGAAAATGATTCCCTTCAAGATGATAGAAGAGAAAAAGAAGAAATAGCTAGTATGGAAAATGATGGTTCATCCACATTTTCCTACATAAATAGCAAAGAAGTAGTATTCTCCATGAAAGAAGCAGGTAAGCAAACATAACTTGAACACTCTACCTTACAAAAATGCACCACACAACAACTGTAAGTAATCTTCTGCAAAACATCTTAGAAGTCTAGGAAAAACTTGCGAGTTGTAAATTCAGTAACAAATTTACATTAAAGTGAGTACACTACTCACTGATGAGCACCCAGAGACATGAAGAGCACATGCAGACAACTGCCCATAAGTGTTGGCCTTCTATTGCCATTTAATTCACAGGGGCCAAGTTTCTAGGAGACTTTGCTAACCATGAAATTAGGCCATTATAAATAACAAGTTTGTCATGAAAAGCAAAATAAGAAGCTGGAGCATAGTATGAAATAATGTGAGAATTCAAGCACAAATTAAGAAATTATATTTGAAAATGGCAAATTTCAATTCGGCATCATTAGCGGAAAATTAACCACAGGGGATCTTTACACTAAGGCAATTAAAGAAACACTATGCAAACTGGAATACATTCTACCATGGATTTTGTGGACTGTGAGAAAGCACTTAACCAAATACAGGCGGCCCTCGGTTAGCGGCAGGGGTTCCGTTCCTGGCCGCCGGCACTAAGTAATTTTAAAGCCTACGGCTGCCGCACACCTTCTTTCGAATTTCTAGACCAGTTAACAGCGCCCTAGACCAGTTAAACAGCGCCGTATCCCGCAATGGCGCAATAAGTAAAATTATATTTATGCAGTAGAGTACTATAGAATTTACTGTACAGTAGTACTGTACAGTACATTATAGTATTGTAAATACTGTAAAGTGAAAAAAGCCTAGCTTTAATCCTTTGGGTGTCTAGAGTATGGAAAGATATATAATAAGGTTTTATACAGTGTACAGGTAGCTGTAGTGTTCAAGTTACGATAATTCGTCTTACGATAATACGATTTTATGAGAGACCAAATTACAATAGCCTAACTTTATCCCATCTACTAGTTACATAAGTTCAAAAACAACAAAAGGAAAGATGAAAGTATGGTTTTAACATTATACTCGTTGTGTAAACGTGTACAGCCATGAACAACCGAACGAGAAAACTTTTTTTTCTTTCTAAGTACAACCGAATTGGATAACATCTGTTTGGCTTGTATTTCAATCATCTTACTATAGTATACTACTACCGTAGTTGTTATAAATGACGTTATGTAGAATAGAACTGAGATATCTTAATGTAATAACTTTATTCGCTATAGATCAAAGATCAATTGGGAAATATACTGTTTAATTTAACCTAGTTATAACTGAAGCTGAGACAACTGCCCTAGCTGCTAATAACCATTATCGTGCATTGGCAACAAGGAGAAAACTCCAGTAAACGTATGCCATCAAACACAACCGTAGATAAAACTGAGATAAAATCCTTTTAATCAAAACTATTGTGCTTGAAAGAACATATTTTACTGTTGGATTCACGCCGATATAAGATAAATAACGTAAAGTTTGTATTACGATCATATAAAGGAAAATTGTGAATGGAATCACATAATTTTTTTACGCAATAAACATGCGACCAACGTAAACTGTTAAAAAAAAAAAAAAAATTTGTGCACAATCACAACGAGACATATTCAATTCATATTTCCACCTAAAAACACATCGTATATGGAAAAATAACCTTGTCTCATATAAGTCAAGTAACTAGATATTCATTTAAGCTAACTAGAAGCAAGTAATTTCGCTCAGAATTGCGTTAAATATGGCGAAACATACTCGTATTTGCCATCAGCTGATTACAAACCAAAACACTGGCTGTACCGCGGAATACTGGCTTAAATTTGCCGTAGTATTTAATAATACAATAATATGAGAATATACATACAATATTATTGGATACAGTGAAGTAATGTGTATATTTTTAAAGGATTTATGGAAAAGATGCATACTTACTTTTTCTTCTGTACTTATCTTAATTTTCGTCACATGCCATCTATGTAGCAGTGGCATCTCGAGGTCGTACGGTCGTACCTCAATTTTTTGCTCAAGTAACAAAGCCAAAAATCGACCGAGCTGCACAGTTATATTTTGTACTTCTATTCCATAGAAAAACAAACAAATTGCAGTGTTGCAAAATCGAATGTATACGCAAGTTTTGCCTTTTAAAATAAATTTATGCAACAATAGTAAATATAATTTGTTATAAAAACATAATTTAATTATATAAATTAAAATTTTATTATTCGGGCACGACTGAACAACCTATTGTCTTTATCATGTGAAGGGGCTGTTACAAAGACTTCAAATGGACATGCGTACTGCCACTGTATCATATTTATGTACAAAAATAAAACAAATACCCTGTAATACATTTTTCATACACATTTTACACATAAATGCATGAAAACTTTTAACAAAAAGCTGAAGTTTCATTAACAAAATGAGTTATAATTAGCTCCCAAATTAAAAAATAACACCATGCATTTTTCGGAACAGTGGTGGACAAGAACGAACGTGAAAAGCATCCTCTGACAACGTGCAGGGTAGTTACAAAAGCTGCCTTAATTTGTATCATATTTATGTACAAAAATAAAAATACTCTATGCGTAATATATTTTCATACACATTTTAAACATAAAAGCATGAACACTTATAAAATTGACACATCGATCGCTAAATTTGCACTCTTTTAACTCGTTATTTTCGGAAGAGCGGCTTACAAGAACGAACATGAAAAACATCGTATTTGATAACATGAAGGGCAGTTTCAAAAGCTGTCTTAGTGTCATATTTCTGCACAGAAATAAAAATACTCTATGCGTAATACATTTTCATAAACATTTTAAACAAAAGCATGAACATTTATAAAATCGACACATCAATCACCAAATCTGCACTTTTTTTAACTATATTTTCGGAAGAGCGGCAGGCGGCGGCTCAAAAGAAAGAACATGAAAAAACATCCTCATTGATAACATGAAGGGGTTTCAAAAGCTGCCTTTGTATCATATTTCTGTGCAGAAATAAAAATACCCTATATGTAATACATTTTCATACACATTTTAAACATAAAAGCATGATCATTTATAAATCAACACATACATAGCTAAATTTGCACAAATGTAACTCGATATTTTCAACATAGAACAGCGTTAGAGGCATATATTTTACCCTAATACCTATGTAATAACTCTCCATAAAATTTGTTAATATCATTTGCATAACCTTTATGGTCTGAACGGCATTTCTACAAATGTATGAACTCGTTAGACATCACGGCGCTAGCAGCGCTGTTAACCGAAAATTGTTTAGTAAAAATACCTTAAAATGCGTTATTTTTTAAATGAATATTTTTGACGACAGCCATAAAACCGATTCGCCGCTAAGCAATTGCGCCGTTAACCACGGGCCACCTGTATTTAGACATGTTATTTAATGAGTATTGCAAATTTAAAGACCAATGTAAAGACTTATCTAGCAAGCAATGATTCTGTATTATAACATGAATTGTAAAGTGAAAGCAGTAGCATGCAATACTACAAAGATTTGAGATAAACACTGGTGTTCTAAGGATCAGTGTAGCACCATCTGCAGTAAAGGAGTCACCTGGGAGCTGGTGTACGCAGATGATAGTGTTACAAAGTCGGTCACAGAAATATGGCTATAATTAAACAGAAAAAAATGAGGTATTCTAATACTGACAAACAAGATGTATTCATACTAATGTAATAATAAGCTTGGGTAATTTTGAAAATCATTATAAGAAAAAGGGTCTTTTTTTTATATGAAACAGCAGTGCCAGTACAGAAAGATGAACTGAATGATTGATTTGTGGCTATTAAAACTGGCATCACATTATCTAGGTATTGATGTTAACAGAAAAATAAAATACTGTATATGTATACTAAAATTATACAAACCTTTGGAACATGTGGATTAAACTCAACTGCTCGATGTATTGCTTCCACAGCAGCCATTTCTGCAGCTGTTAGACCACGTTTACTTGCTATATCAGGTGAGAATCTGCAATTGGAAATAAATAAAGTGCTTGGCACTTTATCAACAAAAACAATGCTATGCATTTTTCATAAAATGATATACTACAGTATTACAAATTTCTCTACTACAACCAAATCATGTGTAGAATACTCCCTCTGAGATGCATCCAAGCAAGTTCTGCCCTTGCTTGATTTTCATCCTTGCTTTGGGGAACAAAAGTACTACTTACCAAAGAATGCCCAGTGAATAACCCAACACTGTTGGGTTATTATTGGCTGGATGTGAAGACTCTCTGGCATTTGCCTTTCTGGTTCCTGTAACTAATTGTGTGACAACAACCTCACAGCAGATTTTGATTTGATAAGACAAATTTTTAATAAATTTGCATTTTTCACAGCTAACAAACCTATGGTCTTAACAGTAGGATAATCTTCTAGTGCTAGCTGGAAATGGAGCATTTAACTCATGTATGCCCTAACCATGGCTGTACTTTTTTTTTTTTTTATACTGTTTGTTCACTTTTGCCCACAAAATTGAGGAATTTCTTTGGGAAGCCTGAGCACAGGTAGTAATCTGTATGTTTACACCATGAGAACTGCTAATTCCAAGTTTGAACAACTTCATTAGGTCATCCTAAAGTAGCAGATTTAACAACATTTGGCTGGTGTGCTGGTTTTTAATAATGAAATACAGACAACTGCTAGAGTTTCTGTACCTGCAAGGCATCACTGAATTCAAGGCTTTTGAAGGCTGGCTTTTCTGTGTCAGACTTCTTCAGCAAACATACACAGTCACACCCATACAGTGCATATGGTACTTTTTATTTATACTGATTATTCCTGCATTCATTGCAGACAACACCCTCAACAAAAATAAATCTATTCAGACATAAGAAGGGTTTCCAAATAGCTCAAGAGCAGTAAATTTTATTATGTTGACCATTAGTCTGAAATCCCTAGAAAAGACTAAATGAAGAATGCATGACTTACTTATCTGCTACAGCTCTCGCTTTCAATAACGCTGCTGTATAACATATAGTTGCAGATTTTGGAAGCGCTATGTCGTCATACTTTGCAAGGACGGCTTGCGCATCAGCATACGCGCCTACTTCCAATAACACTTCAAGGAGATTCTCATGAAGATTTAAAACATTCATGATAGGTGGAACTTCTTTAGTTAACTGAAAAAAATAAAACTGTTGTATTAAAATGCAGTCATAAGATACACAGTATAACAATAATAATTCTTGAAATGGAAGAAATCGATTAACAAGGTAAAGAAGCAGAAACCTATATCTCAAGAAATCTCATATTTAGTATTATAATCATGCCTACATTCCACAACATAATGGAAGTAAATATTTTAACTAGAATCATTATGCATTACTCTATAAATATTTCAACTAACCCATTTCTTCCAAATATCTCTCATTGAAATTTAACTGAGTAATTACCTTACATTCAGCTGTCAAGAGGTAAAACAAAAAATCAAGGGTTTAACTTGACTCCCATCTACTGAAAAGGTAAATAGTACTAGTCTGCAAGTCTTTCATATTCTAGATGACAATTACCTGTATTCTATTCTTTCCCTGGAACCGAAAGCCTCCAATTTCATCAATATCCCCACTATTATTTCCATGGGTTTACTGCTTTTTGTGTTTTCATGAAAATCAGTTCAGCCTCTCAAAAGCCATTTCTTAAGACTTAGGCTTAAAATTTAAAAAAATTAGAGGATCTGCAGATCATTTTTATTACACTCCTACTGCATTCACCTTTCTAAAAACTTTCTTCTTATTTGCTTCCCTGGTCTTGATACAGTATCTCAAGAAGATTGGAGGATGACCCCATCTACTCCTCATAATTTCTCATGATAATAATAGTCTGACTACATTGGTTTCCTCTTTTGAAAATATATATCTTTTAATCAAATCTTTTTCACAAAGAATACTAATCAGGCAGTTTACTGCAACTGGGTAGAGTCAAGTAACAGATAACACTAACAGTATAAATATAAGACATGATGTGACCTCCTGAATGCTAATAAACCTTCACACCTAACAAATTTCCTTAGTGAATTAATTTCCTCATAATCTTTGGTAGTATGCTCAAATATGTACTAAACTTTTAAGGACAATTCTTAAAGAAAATAAAAATACAGTTGGTTACAACTACATATATCTTCTCAGTTACGCCCCATGATAAATATATTCAACACACACTTTTCTAACAATGCCATAACCTCAACAAATCCTAAAAAGCTGCAAACAACATACTTACATCACGAAACATTTTAACAGCTTCTTTCATTTTGCCTAGCTTGCGTGCACACATAGCCAACCTTCTCTTTATGTAAATAAATACATTTGTATCTCGTCCTGAAAAACAAACCAAGTTGTTTTCGTTATTCTGAATGGTCCTCAGTACTCCAGTTTCACAATGACCTAACTCCAACCCTAATGCCTTTTCATATGCTTACATTTAAAACTTAGACGTGCCCTATGAGCCTCAAAATGTGACTCAGTGGTCTCAAACTACTTTATAACCAATAAATGCATGAAAAACTAAAGTGCTACATTTACAAACTTCTATCCCAGCACAGTTTTTGTTGACTATTAAATCAGAGGTATAATGTAACAAAGGCTACTGAATGAAAACAGAATTGAATTAGCAGCAAAAGGAAAGTACCATAAAAAATAACTATAGAAATCTTCTTGGCTAAAAACATTATTTAACCTATGATTCTGACATGACAAGGCTCATGACATGCACTCCCAGAGAAACAGGAAAGAATGCAGTCAAACTTGGAAATACCATTTAGCTGTATCAACATTTTTCTACTGAGCCCACAGTACTCAAAAAAATACTGATAGGGGATAAAAAAAGTTTTGATAACTATTTTCTCAAGTAATTAGGGAACACAAGAGAAATATGGTGATTGGGTTTTCAAGGATAACATGTTAAAATATTACTGAAAATCATCAATAAAATACTAAAATCTAACACTGAATCAACAAATATTAACTAAAACATGAAAGATGAACTTCTACTTTTATTAAAATGGATATTTTCTCAAGACAGCATTTATTTTGCAATAAAACAAAATTGAAAATTAAATAGTATACAGCATAAACCAAGGTCATATGATCACTTAATAAATAATGCTTAAAATGACACCTTTATATATATAGTAATAACCAAGTAATTACTTAACTAACGATTATTCTCCCACCGCATCCTAAATTCAAAATTCACATAATGCGACTGTTGCCAAGAGCAGGGGGGGGGGGATGACCGACCCCAGATATATATATAAGTCTATATATATATATATATCTATATATATATATAATATATTATATATACTATATTAATCAGATTATATAATTATATAATTATATATATTATATATATAATATATAGATAGATATACATATAATTATCTGTATGTATGTATGTATATATATATATATATATATAAATATATATATATATATATATGATCGGTATTATCTCTATCTCTATATAGAGATATTTATATAGGAATGGAAATATATAAAGTTGATATACATGTATACATAAGTGGATATGATATATAATATGATATAGATATAGATATATATAGATATAGAATGAATATATATTAATAATAAGAGATATGATATTGATATAGAGCGAGGAGAGATATAGTATAGATAGATAATATATATATATATATATATATATAGTTTTAGAGTTAGATAATAGAGTATAAGCGTATAGATATATTATATATATAGCTCATATATATATATATATAGATATATATATATATATATATATACGAGTTATAGTATATATAGAATATAGATATATATATATATATCTATATATATATATATATATACATATATATGATATATATATATATATATATATATATATATATATATATATATAGCTATATATATAATCTATATATATATGTATATATATATATATAGAGAATACTATTATATTATATATATATATATTTTATTATTATATAATATAGAACATTATATATTATTAATATATATATAATATATATATTATATATATATATTATAGTTATTATATATATTATTAATATAATCATTATATTATATATATACATATAGATATATATATATATTATATCTATATAATCTAGTATAATATAATAGATGATATATATATATATTAGCTATCCTATAATATTATTATTATATATATATATATATATATATCTATATATATATATATATATATTATTAATATAATCTATATATATAAGGATATTATATATATATAATATATTATATAATATTATATATGCTTAATAAATATATATATATATATATAATATATATATTATATATAATTCAATATTATATATAATATATATTATTTATATATAGCTATTATAGCTATAGCTATATATATAGAATAATACTTAGATTATATATAATATTAAGCTATATATAGCTTATCTATATTAATCAATATATATAATAATATAATAATATATTATATAGCTTAATATATCATCTATAATAATATTATATATATATAAATATATTATATTATAATTATTATATTATTATATATATATATAATATAGCTATAAAATGTCATTTTTATACAAGTAACTTACCAAGTACTAATTACTTAGCTGAATCCCACATTGCAAGGTGGGTGGGTTGAATGGACTATTCTAATTCAATGCATTAAGTATGTTTGAAAACTGAGGAAAGCATCCCTCGGTATTCTCTAATAGTAGACGAGTAATAGCTCTTAAAATTCTTCAAATACAGGACAAAATCTGCAATCTGGGCTAAATATGTCTCAGAAGACAAGATGTGATGTCTGAAGCACCATTGATGGTACACTGCCCTCTTTGACTGTTAGACATTGTAAGTACACTGGCATCTGCACTTTGCAATAGCTTCCACAGCTGCTCTTGAAAAACCTTTGGCTCTGATGAGTTTCCTGACAGGCTGAATGAGCATGGATAACACTTGGTGGTACCTCCCGAAGTGCAGCCTCCAGAAATCTACCAGAAGATGAAGAAGGTCTGGGAACCATTTTTTCTTGAGCTGGAACTGAGCAACGAGTGTCATCGAGACATTGTGGCAAGACACGAACTTGTTTAGCACTTCCCTGAAGATATTCTTGACGAGATGATCCAGCTCCGACTTTGGTTGAAGCAAAGGCTGACTGACAAGACAAAATCAATGAGACCTGAGAAGTCCCCTTAGGAGGAGGCAGCGACTCCCAGGGAGGGAGCTTCCCTGGTTACATAAGGCCAGTACATTCTCTTGATCAGATGAGAGAAGGGTTGGGCAAACATAACTTTGCCTTGCTCTCTCTTCATTGAGAGCCATTTGTTGAAAGTCTTCTTTGCCTTCCTAGAAGACGAAAGCACCATCTTGGGAAGGAGAGCTTGTTCTTCCTGAACACTGGTCATAAGGAAGGTGGAGGCATGAGAAGATGGAGTAGCTGGCATGAAGAAGGTGGGAAAATTTCCCAGGAGAAAATGAAGAAGAGACTTGTAAGCAGTGGGTGGAGAAGCATCCAGGTTTGCATCCTCTTCATTCTCCGAGGAGACAGAGATAAAGGCAAATCTTGAACAGGCTTAGAGAGAGGAGCTTTCCTAATATAGCTCAAGATCTCCGACAGCTAATCCTTGATGGGTGCAAGAGAGGGGTCGTCCTATTCCGAGACAGGAACTTGTCGTCCGAGAGAGGATTGCTGAGGCTGAACATAGTGTCTTGAAGAAAATGGAGCCAAGAGCTGAGAGTCCGCAGCTGGACGTACAGGAACAGGTGTCTGGCATGCGGAGCAAGTACAGGAGCCAGAACTGGGCTCTTGGGAGCAGATGCCTCGAAACAAGACAGGCTCGAGCAACACAAGACAGATGTTTCCGGCACTTTGAATCCTTGGGAAAGAATGACAAGGGAGAATCTCATGGGTGTACAGGCAGCTGAACAAAGGCGAAAACAGAGGGATCCTCATCGTAGCTGCACAACAGAAGAGGTTTATCGAAGGTGTCCCTTTGACGCTTGACTGTTAGTGGAGAAGCAGGAGCTGAGTCATCCATGTGCCTTTTCAATAGCTGGAATGAATTAAAGAACCATCTACGACGCCCATGGTCTGTATCTGAATCCGAGTTAGACAACAAGTGGCAAACATCCAACAACAAGCCTTTCCAATGGCAGTCTGTCAAAGCCTGGGCTTTAGCACCAGGTTCAAAAGAGGGGTAGCAACCCATGGCCAAACCCCGCCAGCCTCTCTTGGACCTCTGGTATGTCTTCTCCCAGGTGCATTGATTTGGGAGCTGGACAGTGACCTTTGTCTAGGAGCGCTGATGGGATGGGAAGCCACCTCCTCCACTAACGCATCACTCAACACTTTGTCACGAGACACTTTATCACAAAAAGCTCTTTCAATTTTATCCATAAGGACACGAAAGAATACCCCTATCTCAGGCACTGAACTTACAACTAAATTAATCTCCTTATCAAAATAAGAATTTAATCTTAGCTTGAGACAGGGAACGGCATCGGGGTCAGAAACACGGGAGCTGAGCGTAGGAATATGTGAAGAAATAGGAGGACTAAGGATAGGAGAAAGATTATGTCCAGGGGTAAAAGGAAGAGCCATACAGGAGTCTGTCTTAGGCTTAGAAGAATCTCTACTCAAAGAGGCCCTACTTTCGGCATGAACAGCCGCCTTCCTAAGCCTATTCTTCTCAAGCTTATTAAGATGAGACTCAAGCTCCTTCCATCTACTATCATCCTAATCCTTGCATTCAGAACAATTAACCTCCCTCAAAAATACCTGTCTCCTACACTTAGTGCACATAGTATGGGCATCATAACAAAGCTTTGTTAATCTAGTCTTACAGCCTTCACTACAACAGTGAAGACTGGAAGTGCTAGAATCAGCCATGGCTAAACTAAAATGAAAATAAGCTAATTGTAAAAGCAAACCAAAACAAGCAACAGCTTGAGTATACTAAAGTGAATATGTCACCGACTTCAGCATAGAACAACCACCAACTCAGGAAAGCAGGAGGACAGAGATCGACACATTGACAGTTGTGCGGCAAAAAATAAGAATGATGTCGTATGGCTCCTGTCACTTCCGTGCTTCCATTTGCAATGGACAGGGCCTGTCACCCAGGGCCCCTCTCGGCAATAGTCACATTATGTACTGCAAATTTTGAATTTAGGGTGCTGTGCGAGCATAATCATTAGCTAAGTAATTTACTTGGGAAGTTACCTGCTTAATACTACTATTGTATCAAAGGTTCTGAATATTTTGGTAATTATAAATTAGCCGGTTCATCGTAAACTAAAATGCATTATATTCTTTTTGAAACTTCAATGAGAAAAAAATAAAAATACAAGCAATACTTTATGCTATACTAAAAGCTTCTCAAATGAACTTAAAATTAGAATGCAAAGTTCTATTTTCCTAATGTGTCTGTCAGAAACTTGTTATAATCAAATGACCATCACATTAAACTGCATTTTCCTTTTAATCAATTATCAAAATGAAATTAAATGTGAAAAACTTACTGTGTAATGCTTCCATGATACTATTCTGATGTTGCGTAACTTTAGATTTTCTGTAATTTGTTTCAGCATGTTTCAGAGCTGTTTTCAACATATTTTCAACTTCAATTATTGAAGTGCATTCTTCTTCTGCTAGTAAAATGTATGCAGATGCACATTCTGGATTTAGGTCAAGAGCTGATCTTGCCGACTTGATACGAACTTCTGGATTCCTTTCTCTCCAAGCCGTCTGCATTACTATAATCACATATCTACATTAGGACACATAGTAACATAATTGCTTACCATATACTATTCATATACTGTCCTGACACTGAATGGTAATTTACAAAATTTCTTTCAAAATTCTACAAAATTTTAACATCAGCACTAACTTTCATATTCAGGTTTTCCCGCATCTGCCTCACAGGTGAAGAAAGTCTGGTGATCTTGTGCCGATAAATTCATATCATAATACGTGAGTGGCTCCTTTTTTGTTGACCACGTTAACCGCTGATATTCGGATCCCCGAAACAGATTGAGTGGATTTCTCCATACTTTGCATTCTGAAATAGGTATAAAAAACTCATCTTTCTGAGCACACAGCTTTGTTTTTATAAGTCCAAATAACAAAATAATACAGATTTAGTTTTCAAAACCTTGATAGCAAATATCTGTAATAGTACATAGTATTGACAAGATTTGGCTTCAATTTTATTTTAAGAAAAGTTACAATTTACTATACCAAGGGCATACCTGGAACACTTTGCTGGTTATTATTGTTATTGGAATTACTGTTTGAGTTTTCTGTAACATTGTTTTCACCTCCCCCAATCCACGGACTTAGGTGATTTAGGGATACTTGCTCAATAAATGAGGTTCCATATTTACGAAAGTACCACCACTCAAATATCTGAAAGAAAATTGTAATCCACTTCATTTCACATCTGTGTTCAGAAAATTAACAAGTAACACTCGTTACAGCAAACCGCAGAATGTGTTACTATATTTATCAATACTAAAAGTAAAGAATAAACACTGGTAGGATGACAAATTATCTTTTATGGAAAGGTTTAATTTTCCTCAAACACTTGTAAATATTATTCATCCACAAACAAATGTAGTTACCTGCAGGCTTAGCAACCCTGAAGGGATTTCAACAATATGCCTTTTTTCTTGATGCTCTTGATTAAAATTAAATTATTTTGGCAATACAGTGAACCACCAGGATTTGCAGGGGGTAGGTTCCACAACCCCACGAATTACTAAATCCATGGATACGTGAGACCCCTTTAACAATGCTCATAACTGCTTTATTTAAAGAGTTCAAACACCAAAGACTTCCCCCCTAACTGACTATTTTAATAGTTTCATCATGCAAAATGCATTTACGTAATCACAAAAATTATATGAAAATAGAGTAACTAGTGAATATATTTCTCTATTAAAAATTCTGTGAATAAGCGAATTTCCCACTAATAATGTGGATATATGTTCCCCAGAAAAATCATGAATAGGTGAAGCCACAAATCCAGAACCCTGAATAGGCAGGGGTCCACTGTACAAAAGCAAGCTTACATACACAATAGCTTTTATATACAAATTACTACTACGTATTTAAGTTCTCCTCTGCTATATCACAAAGCTTTGCAACTCTTGACAATCTAACTTCATCAATGAACTTATTTTTAGAGCGAATTACATGCTGATTCCACACATAACAAAGATGGGGGGTCTAAAACACACAAGTCTCTACTTTCAAACAAAGTATAACTATCCCAAGGTACAGAGCAGAAATAGATGGATATCAGGAAATACATGCCAAGAAAACGAAGGTAATTTTTCCTGTCATATCACTCACACACCTTTACATGAATAATTTGATCCATTTATCTGGTTACTCTCATCTTCTGGTTTTATGCTATTTATAAATATAAATATATATATATATATATATATAGATATATATATATATATATATATATATATATATATATATATATAATGATATATACACACACACACACACACACACACACACACACACACAGGCAGTCTCCGGGTTACGACGGGTTCGGCTTATGACGCTGCGAGGTTAAGGCACTTTTCAATTATATCATAAAAAATTATTTCTGGGGTTACGACGCCTACAACGCTGATCTTGCAGAAGAAATATGACACCAAAAATGCAAAATACTACTCAATATTTGAAGTTTTTTTTATGAAAAATGCAATACGAATGCAGTTTACATAGTTTTTAATGCACCCAAAATTAAAAGTAAGGTTTTCTTAGGATTTTTGACGATGTTCCGGCTTACGACGATTTTCGGCTTACAGCGCGTCTCAAGAACAGAAACCCCATCGTAACCTGGGGGACTGCCTGTATATATATATATCTATATATATCTATATCTATATATAGATATAGCCAAATCCCTGATTAACGTCCAACAAAAGACATCTCCAAAGGACTCTGGGGTATACGAAATCCCATACCAGGACTGTGACCAATCTTACATCGGATTTACAGGTAAATCCCTTCCCCAGAGATTAATACAACACAAACGGTCAGTTAGGTATGGACAACAGAACTCGGCTATTTTCAACCATATAAATGAACATAACCATAGAATAAACTGGAATTTGTCACATGTAATTTATAGCAGCAACTGCCGGTACAAGAGTCAAATGATGGAATCGGCCTTAATAAAAGAGAGGCAGATAATGAACATCTCAAAAGGAGGATGGATTTCGGACACGATCGACAACGTCTTCATTCAACCAACCCTTAAGAAGATTAAAGGAAGATTATCAGCGGGGGTGACTTAAAATGGCTTGTTTGTGGATGGACCTCTTGGTATAAATACCACCTTTTCTGTAAACTTTTCTCATTCATCTACCTGAAGAGGGAGACAGCAGTCTCTGAAATATAGTACTTTTTGTCTATTTTTGGTGTTTTTATGGCCTTTTCCTTATTTTAGATATATATATATATTATATATTATATTATATAGATATATATAATCTATATATATATTTATATCTATATATATATATATATATATATATATATATATATATATATATATATATATATAAATGGGATGGATGACTATAGGATGTTGTCAATGAAGTATGACATTCAACTCAGTGAACCAACTCAAAACACAAGTACATACTATTATCACAAAATTATACAGCTATACTTAATTATTCTTAGTATATATGCCAATAATGTGCCTGACATCAATAAATAATGGACAACAGTGACTTGATGACTACTTTTTGCAGAAATTAAAAATATATCCACTAATGCTGTCTGAAACCTAAAGACCAGTTAGATGCTTTCCTTATACAAAATTACAAGGACTTCAAGAATCATTTTATGGAAAAGCCCTGACACATGAGTAACTGCACACTAAAGCTCAAAAGCCCTTGCAAATCTAATTGATCCCAATCTAGCAACCCCTTTCAAGTTACAGTTAAAAGTTAAGCATATCTTAGTTTTACCAGACCACTGAGCTGATTAACAGCTCTCCTAGGGCTGGCCCGAGGGATTAGATACGGTTAAAAATCAATTTTAAAATGTTTATAGTATTTCAAAGTCAAAAGTCAAAGTCGTCAGTTTCAGTCCTCCCCCAAGCTATTGCTTCTTAGGCAGACGTCAGCCAGGTAACACCAACTACCCACCATGACGTCACTCACAGTGGTAACCACTGGTAGACAACCTCACTTATTCGCCCATGACAAGAGGCGAAATTACATATACCTACAAAGTCCCATACATTAAATCTAATTTTAATATATACTAATAAAGCACACAAAATCACTCACCAAAATCAGACCTGATATAAGGGATGACGTTCCAGTTAGAGCCACGTAAAATTTTGGCGTCAAGGTTGATAAGAAAACTGTCGCTGCAAAGAAAAGAAAGACATTATTATATAATATACTGTATTATGCATGCCTTTAGAAAGATGACATGTAAAAACTAAAATCCTAATTACTACACCATTCATAAAATTTGTCTCATTCATAAAATCTGTCTCATAAAAGAACTAGGCGATACAGTAGTTGTGTGAGACACTTTGAAGTTCTCCAAAGAATTATTTGCTGACCATTTCATGATTTACTAGAGGCAAATACATACAGTAATACTGAAGTTCCTCAAATAGCAAAAGGTTTTAAGCTGAGGTAAGGCAAGTTTCATCCCAAGTATTTATGTTATTGTCCTTGCCTCTTGCTTTCAAAATAAAAATAAAAACACAGTTCCATCTCTGTGAAAGATACCATAGTAGTACATAGAATACTTGAGGTCAACAGTAGTTTATGAAAATTAAGATGCAAAAAACAAGGACCTAATCTTCTCATGTAATGATTAGCCCTTAAAAATAAAAATTCCAAATATTTCTGAATGTCTAAAGAAAAGATAACTTAATTACGCCAAGGTGAAGTACCAAAAAAACTATAGCACTTAAATTACATCCCAACTATACTCTGAGACACCACAAATATATGTATTTAACCCTTTACCCTTTAGTTTGACATTATCCATGAATATGAAAATTATCTCATGAGAGGGTTAAATACTATGAAATTATGTAACTTGACAGGTGCTCTTCAGGAACAAGAATATTATGGTTGTGAAACTTATTAAACATTTAAACCAACTATAAGCTAGTCACAAACAAGAATGCTTGAACAACATCAGCAAAATGGAAGAGGAGACTTTTAGAAAAGTACATATACTGCAGATATAGAAAAATCAACTGTAAGATTACTAAAAATATTGAATTTCTACTGTAAACAACAGGCCATAAAACACCAATTTTAAGCTGAATGTAATCACTTAAATGTTCAGTCACAAATCATATCCTTAATGTGTTAAGACACAAAACATCTTTAAAACTGTAACATGTTCAATGCATGTAGTACCTGACATGAGTGTAAAGCATGACATAGACAAAGCCAGGATTAATAGCAGCATGCCAATTATGACATGCGCCACCACTGACATAACATCGTAAGTTGTTGGGACGACAGCATCCTTGCTGTTTGTTTCTGTCTCCAGTTCCTTCAGTGTTCCACCATACTTCCACTCCTGCCAGTTGCAAAGCCTGCCTCGCTCAGTCCAGCTACCAAAAGCCCAGGTAAGGGTATCAACTTCATCCTCCTGTCGGACTTTACTTCGCCTGAGAAGGACTGAGGGAGGAGTGAGGCTCCTCTGACGCAAAATTCGGGCAGGATGCAATCCCATGATATATGTTTCAACTCTAAACTACACAGCAGATGTTTTTGCATGGGTAATCCATCATGAATTTCAAGCAATTTGAAAATGCATTGCCATTTTATTTGAGTACTTTCTGCAACTGTCAGATAAAACCTACAATTAATCTCTCAGTCAGAAAATACTCCTTACAAGTATCACTGGTTGCCAAAATCTTGTTTTTCTTAAACACAAGTTTCTAACAAATACTGCAGTTAGTGAAAACTGCAACAAATCTATGGAATCTATCTACTGTATATGCTTTCTGCAAACTTGCTACTTGAAGAACACAAAACAAAAACATGCTACAGCACAGTATTAAGCATTTTAACTGATGTCACTATATTCCAATCATTGTTGGTTTCATTATATTCTGTATAGGCTAAAATAAAATAAAAAATTACCTTAAAACTTACCAGATTCACAAATGATCTCTACAAAAATAAGCACTACATATATGTAAGCATGTTCTTTGCAATGAGGGCAAAACATGGGAATGACACTGTAAGCCTATGTAGCCAGTACTTCGTATGATTTATACTTCAAGAAAAGAAATACTCTACTATGCAGAATGCATATACTGTAAACAGATTAATCCCTATATTTCCAGTTTGCAAATATTGGAAGAAAATACATAAGACCTTGATATCAAATATGTGAAGTGAATTTTATGTCTGGCAATCTATGTATCACTAATAACAAAAAATATTTTGACATTAAAATACCAAATCTGAAAAAAAATTATATCTTGCTGTCTCTTCAAGTTATTGAAAGAAATTAGATAAAGCAATTTTTCTGAATTTTTCATGTTATCTATTTTCCATTTATGATATCAAATAAATTAGATATAGCCACACATGACCTTCCAAAACGTGGTTACTGCATGAGCAGGTACCACACAGCATTTACTTAAATTCTGATTGTTTCCGAATGTGAAAATAAAACAAATAACTGGCAGTTCAGACACTCTACAGGTTGCAATGTAGTAGAAAAAATTTCCTGAAATTGTCAGCGAATATGTCAACAATACTTAAATTCTCAGAATTTTGGTCCATGCTTATCTAGCCATGGTGCAGAAAATTGACAATTGACAAATATATAAAAAAATTCTGCAGTCCCGCCTAAGAGAAGTGATTGTCTCAATCTTACAAAAAATTATATAAAAAAACAGAAAACTTAAATAAAGATGGGATCTAGAACCTGTTTGTACAGATATGAGAAAGCATAAGCTGTAAAAAATCAATTAAAAAAGATAAAGACCTCACTAACCGCATCAACAGAAGGTGGAATGTTAAAAAAAAGTACTAAAACCTAGAACATTAATGGAGAATTTCACAGTAGATAGATATACAATTTAACAATAAACATCTTTCATATAATAATATAAATCTCTCCTGATACCATACACACATTTGCTTACAATATATTATATATATATATATATTATATATATATATATATATATATATATATATATATATATATATATATATATCATATATTATATGTATGTATGTATACATACATATATATAACATATATGTATCATATGAATATTGTAAACAAATGTGTGTATGGTATCAGAAGTTATATTATTATATATATGAAAGACGTTTATCTTTAAATTGTGCATCTATCTACTTTGAAATTCTCCATTAATATTGTAGGTTTTAGGACTTCTTTATTTTAATAAAAATTCCAAAATCTGTTGATGTAATTAGTGATGTCTTTCTCTATCTTCTTTAATTATTTTTCTCTTTAGCTTATCTTATGCTTTCCCCTGACCTTACAAACAGATTCTAGAATTCCACCTTTGGTTAAGTTTTCTGTCTTTCATCATATATATATATATATATATATATATATATATATATATATATATATATAGATATATATATATATATATATATAGCGTGTGTGTCAGAAATGGTTAACTGTCTCTTCTCTCTCTCTCTCTCATCATCTCTCTCCTCTCTCTCTCTCTCTCTCTCTCTCTCTTAAATATTACAATCTCGATTGTTAATGTTCGAACTTCATGACCCCTCTTCCAACGCTTTACGGACGTAAACACTACATGCGCACAACCACGAAGGAGCAGCAGCAGCAGCAGTAACAGTAACAGCAACAGCAACAGCAACAGCACCAGTAATCCCAGCTGACAGGTGTGAGGAGCTCGGGCTCTTCTGTGACACATGCTCGCTCAAGTCTGCAACACGTAATCGGTTATCTTTTTAACCTTCTTCGATTTGGGGACATTTATCTGGGTACTTTATGGCGTGCATCCTTTCATAAAATGTCGTCGAATCCACACAATCTGACATGTAGTGTAAGCTATTCAACCTTCCCCTCATATCATGTATTACGAAAAGTGTTTGTTTATTTGTATTTCCACATTTCTTTGTATTTCCACATTTACGACTTGGGAACGTCCCTGTTCTTGATTAATCCAATGCTAAACAATGAAAGACGACAAATCACAAAGCATATTAAGCAAAACAATAGCAAAAGGACGAATCTTGACTCGCATATCAGTAATGGGTTCATCTGAGTTGCCAATTATATCCAGTATATTTAGTTCACCACAATCTGCAGTCCATCTCATAACACAACTGGCGTCGTATAGTAACTCCCTCTGCATAACACACGACGCAGGGAACATTCCCCCTCTTGTTTACAAATAAAGATACAAACTAAAAGCTGGTGAGGAGGACCAGGTGTTTCGTTTATGACCTTAATGGCTCCACCAGAAACCAAATCTGGTCGACGACAGTGTTTGAGTTCAAACGACAAGTAGTGACGTGGAGACTGCACACGACTTTCAATATTCATGCAAAAGTATCTAAGTTATAATAACTAAGTGTCATTACGATACCAAAAAGGACCCCGGAAGTTAGACACAAAAAATTGATCATCAGTATCATTGACTGCATCAACGATAACTCGACTCAAACTCCGAAATGTTACAACGACAAAAATGACAATAGTTTTCGTCCTAAAATCAAATATAAACAAGAATCAATAAAAGTAAACGACCGCCCTTCCACAACATTTACTCCCACTCAAAATCCGGCCATGATAAATGTAACCTCTAAACTCCATCTTGACCATCGTTCAGTCGTTCACAGAGAGAGAGAGAGAGAGAGAGAGAGAGAGAGATTACTCCGCTCTTATCACCTTCATCAGTAGTAAGTAAACAACCTTGTAAACACTACTAATATATGTCAAATAAAAAGGCGACAACAAAAGAATGTATTTGT
The DNA here is from genome assembly GCF_015104395.2 of Macrobrachium nipponense. Classification (NCBI taxonomy): domain Eukaryota; kingdom Metazoa; phylum Arthropoda; class Malacostraca; order Decapoda; family Palaemonidae; genus Macrobrachium; species Macrobrachium nipponense. The sequence goes on from NC_087203.1 coordinate 98,730,880, forward strand.
AAGGTTTCATGCGCAAACAATCACAATCGAATGCACATACATTCTAACACATCTGCATAAATGAATATGGCACAGTGGAAAGGGTAACCAGTTATACCAAACAATGCGAAGGCAATTCCCATTATACCTAAAGCCAACCATACTAACAGACAGACAGACAGACAGACGGACACGCCGAATCGCGTAAATGTTTGTTTCACAGATCCCCTTTTTGGAAGAACACCAATTTGCTGGTACATAAATCAGATACTACCTTATACTAAGCCTATCAGGACAACAAAGATTGGCATGTTGACTGAAGAGGCAATAAGTAATGAAACAAATTATGCACAAAAATAACCCTCCAGCAAGGACACTAATATCAGAATATTTATGCTGCTGTTGACCTTCAGTTTCTGATGCAGGAAATCGATAAAACTAATTGTCCAAAACTTTAATATTCATGCTATACAGTAATGCACGGAAAATAAACTCTAGTTTTGTTATTGTTTTTTTTCAAAATCTTTATTTCTATACGATCGATTCATTTTGGAAACCTGACAAAACAATCAAAAGGGTTTGCTACTCCCGTTTATACACCGCAATGCAAACTCAACTGAAGGAAATTCAAATTCAAACGAAAATTCTATAATGCAAATAAACCTGAACAAATGTTCTATGCAAATGTTGAAGGAAATTCTAGGAAGGTAATGCCAAAGGTACTTCTACACAATCTACTCACAAAAAGGAGACATGATATAATTACAAGAAAAACTCAAAAACAAATCCTACAATGTAACTCAAACGAGGATGGTACCTGCAAGCACGAAAAGGGAAGCTTCTACAAAGGAAAGCTACTACGGATCTCTACTTTGTAAATTCAAAAGAAAATACAATTAACCAAGTTCGATATAATGTCACATTATACTCTCTAAAGTCCCGTAATTCTAAGATGTAGAATTTAAAGGCAGAATCCAAACCCAAAAGAAAACGAATGATAAACTGCTCAATATAAATGAAATTCTAAAGACTAAACTCAAAAGAAAAATCTGCAATACATAACCCATGAAAATACACTTAGGAAAGTAAACTCAGAAAGAAATTCTAATAAAAGCTATAATAAATCTAATCGTAATATTCAAAACTCAAGAAGAAATGACTATGTTATAATGGGAAAGCTTCTCAAAATTTATATGAAGCCGAACCAGATGTACAGTCTGTGCTCTCTAAAACCTAAGTTAACACGAAAAAAAAAGTGGTTCCCAAACTAATAGTTTTTCAGTGATGATATGCCTCAAAAGAAGACATCTAAAAGTAGATAAAAAACACTTATACAATCCTACCAAATTTCGGTCAGCAATAACTAACAAGTAAAATCTCGATTGCGCCGCAGAATCGAGTTTTCTGTTACATCGTATAATCACGACCACCGAAAATAGATCTACCTTTCGGTGATTTCGGTATAATCCTGGATGAGCGGCGGCCCATGAAACTTTAACCACGGCCTGGTGGTGGCCTGACCTATGTCGTAGCCAGACGCATGATTATGGCTAACTTTAACCTCAAATAAAATGAAAACTACAGAGGTTAGAAGGCTGCAATCTGGTATGTTTAATGATTGGAGGGTGGATGATCAACATACCAATTTGAAGCCCTCTAGTCCCTGCAGTTTTTAAGATCTGAAGGCGGACAGAAAAAGTGCAGACAATGAAAAGTGGGGATGGACAGACAAAGCCGGAACAAAATTTCTTTTCGGAAAACTAAAAAGCATTTATTAGTCATTTCAAAAACCCAACGACTCCTGGGTTTGTGAAGAATTTAACAGAGAACAATTACACCAAATAAATACAGCAACAGACAGGATTACGTGTTATGACTCAGCGTTTAAAAATAAGCCTTTTTTTATTCGTTCACATGTGGTATCGACAAAAGCCAAGGAATTCCATGTGAATCAACAGGTGTTCAACTTGCCTTTTAAACATGACAACCTGTATTCAGGTATGTCTGCACAGTGTACGTCTGACAGGTAAATACGGAATATACATAAAATGTGTGTATGAACAACGCATAGGCTACATATCAGACTTCCGAATAATACTGTTGTCTTCCCCGTTAGGATTTCTGAACAAATTTGCATTCTTATTTTGAAAAAATGATCGGCAAAAGGCGTGAAGGATTCCGTCATTTTTAAAGGACGAAAATAATACAATTTAACAACTGTTCATCCAGAATTAAAAATTCCTATAATTTTGCACATTTTTAAATATAATTTTGACAGAATTTCATAAAACTTACAAGTTTTAAAGGATGCTTCGCTGACAAATAGTTCAGGATTATATCTCCTAAAAGTCACGCACATAAACATTTGTAATGCATGACTTCCATGACAACCTAAGAACGTCATTGCTTCAGTCTACATGAGATTTACTTGCGATGAATAAACTAACACAATTTACTTGGCCACTGCTTTTCATACAAATGTGTAATTTCTAAGTTACCCATTCACGGCTCATATCAACGTTTTTTTTTTTTTTTTTTTTTTTTTTTCGGGTCCAAATTGTTTTCCTCAGCTGTGACTGATATAATGGATTTCCCGTTTACGAGGACAGACGCAAGCAACTGCCTAAATTCTTAGAAGCCCTGAACTCTGAAAATAACAGTATACAACGTCGGAAATACTTGAACCACTTGACAGCTAAAGCCACGTCATTCTCACCCAGTCTCAGGCTGGGTTCTAAACTCTGGTAAACTAATTCTGATACACTGCGAATATTCAGTGTGTGTGTGTGTGTGTGTGTGTGTGTGTGTGTGTGTGTGTGTGTGTGTGTGTGTGAGATTAGTCACGTACGATTACAGACTATAGCTATCAGCCCACACACACCTTCACATAATCCAGCCCCCTTAACCAATATTTCAAGAGGCTATTATATAACTCCTCTTAAGCTGCAAGCCTTGTCATCAAGGCAAAAGCAATTAGCCAATAGATGGCGCAAGGATGCACTCACTCTGAATCACCTTTGGAGAGAAGTAATTAACTAACAGATGACTCAATCAGCATTTAACTCTAATCAAGGACAGTTTGCGATCCACCAAGAAAAGGTTTCGTTCAAGCATCGCTTTGGGGGTCAATGACCTCGTGAAAAGGGTCACGGCACGGAAGCCATTTTAATGATTAGACAAAACTGAGTATCGATAACACCGGAACAACAATACCAATAATACCAAATATGCTGTTTGGGCCGGGGAGGGGCGGACCATACCTTGGGTCAAGCATTACATAAAAACTATAGATATTTTCTATAACAACGGGATACAGGAAAAACCACGTTAGGTAAGAGTCGTGTCTTGGGAACGCGAAATGTGCACCAGTTTTATCACACTTTTTTTAATTTCTTTTTTTTTTTTTGTTTTTTTTTTACTTAATCTCCAATCCCGTTTGTATTCCGGGGCTGGGATTCCATTAGTTAAATACAGACCAAAAATATATATAAAACAGGGTATCGTCTAAATATAAATGGAAAATGCAACAATAGATAAAGTTGAAATTAAAGTTAATTCGTCCAAAAAGAGGGAAAATAAATAGCAACAATACATCTATGAAACACTCAGTCATTTTGACTCTAGAGAGCAACAAGAGCTATGGAAAACTCGGCAGCAATTTAGACTCCGAAGAGCATCATCTAAAAAACAAGCAGCAATCTGGACCCCTGAGAGCAACAACCACCATGGAACACTCAACCAATTGGACTCAAGAGAGTAGCTACCACATCCGGGAAAAACTCGACAATTATCTCATAGAGAGCAACAGTCATTTTGACTCAGAGAGCAACAACAACAACAACTGGGAGCACTCGACAATTTTTACTCAGGCGAGCAACAACATCTGGGAAACATTTTACCTCTAAAAGGGCAACATCTGCAAAACATTTTAACTCAAGAAAGCACCAACATAGGAAACATTTTAACTCAAGAGAGCAACAACATCTGGGAAACATTTTAACTCAAGAGAGTAACAACAACAACAACTATGGAAGAAACGGAAATCTCGACTGGAGAGAACAACAACATCAAGGAAAACACTAAGCAACTTTGACTCCCAACATACATTACTTGAAGTTATTTTCATCGAAGTGTTGCCAAGCCATTTTCAACTGAATAATAATAATAATAATAATAATAATAATAATAATAATAATAATAATAATAATAATAATAGGTCGTCAATAGACTTAAGTCAAGTTAAGCAACATTGGGGCTGGTCAGTCGTTGGATGGGTGACCGCTCTCCTCGGCGTTGATTCCTTGGGAAAGGATCTTTACCATAATTTCCTCAGTCTACTCAGCTGAAATGAGTACCTATCCCTGATGGGGTAGGATCCAGCTATGGGTTAAATAGCAAAACTCAGCAATGATGGAAAGAAATGAAGGAATAAACGACAACGACGTAAATGGAACCTCTGGCAACAGAGGAGCTTCGTCCGGCAACCAGGTATTCAACCCAATGTAGGGGAAGACGGTCAGGGTACTTGGAGGTCGTCATCCAGCAACTGATCACCACAACGACAGTAATCAACAGCCTGAGACTGGAGCTACAGAGGCAAAAAGGAAGAAATGGACAAGAGAAGAAAATAAGGAAATATGGAGATGCTACATCAGAAGCAACCCGACGGAGAGAGGATATAGAAGAAGATTGGTCAACATCTGGAATGAGAGGAATAACACCCCCCAAACAGAGCAGAGGCTGGCAGACCAAGTAAGGAACATAAAGAAAAAGAACTGGCTCTCCCCAACAGAAAGAGAAGAACTGGAAAGGGAAATGTCACACGACAACGAATTACACGTAGACGAACTGAGAGACGATGCCACAGAAGACGACAGGGAGGATGAGGTATCAAACAACGACACACGAAGAAACACCGACGAAGTAACAGAGAGGACGGAATGGTAGAAAACGATTAGACAATGGATGGAGCCAGATACAGAGAGAACAAAAATCCCCTCCATGAAAGCTTACAACAACAAGAAATTAAGGGAGAAAAACAAGTGAGGTCAATGAAATAATGGGCCTAATACACCACCACCAGTATCACAGAAACAAATAACTTGACATATGCAGGAGCAAGATTAGTAGCAGAACTGATGGGGATTCGAACACCAACACCACCGTCACAACCAACCCAACAGAAACCAAAACAGCAACCTCCTTGGAAAAGGCGCCTGGAAAAGCAAATCATGGTGATGAGATCTGACTTGAGTAAACTGAAAGAGATGGCAGAAAAAAGGCTAAGAAGCAAGAAAACAAGGGAGGAACTCAACGAGAAATACAAAGTACAAGAGAGGGGACTAAACAACACAATAGAAGATGTAAAACAGAGGCTTAAGGCCAAAGCACACAAGATCCAACGGTACATGAACAGGAATAAGGGATACCAACAGAACAAAACTATTCGGAACCAACCAGAAAAGACTATACAGCCAACTAAGAGGGAAGACAACCACCAGAGAAATTCCTGAAGCCGAACCAAGTAAGAGACTCTGGGAAAACATATGGAGCAATCCGGTATCACACAACAAACATGCAAACATGGCTCCAGGAAGTCAAGGAAGAAGAAACAGGGAGAATAAAACAAAGATTCACAGACATCACGACAGACACAGTCAGACACCAACTAAAGAAAATGCCAAACTGGAAAGCCCCAGGTCCCGATGAAGTCCATGGATACTGGCTCAAAAAACTTCAAGGCCCTACACCCCACGAATAGCAGAACAACTCCAGCATTGTATCTCAAATCACCAAGCACCCAAATGGATGACCACAGGAAGAACATCCTTAGTACAAAAAGACAAGAGTAAGGGAAATATAGCCAGTAACTACAGGCCTATCACCTGCCTACCAATAATGTGGAAGTTACTAACAGGTATCATCAGTGAAAGGCTATACAATTACCTAGAGGAGACTAACACCACCACCCCCACCAACAGAAAGGCTGCAGAAGGAAGTGTAGGGGCACAAAAGACCAGCTCCTGATAGACAAAATGGTAATGAAGAACAGTAGGAGAAGGAAAAACCAACCTAAGCATGGCATGGATAGACTATAAGAAAGCCTTCGACATGATACCACACACATGGCTAATAGAATGCCTGAAAATATATGGGGCAGAGGAAAATACCATCAGCTTCCTCAAAAATACAATGCGCAACTGGAATACAATACTTACAAGCTCTGGAATAAGACTAGCAGAGGTTAATATCAGGAGAGGGATCTTCCAGGGCGACTCACTGTCCCCACTACTCTTCGTAGTAGCCATGATTCCCATGACAAAAGTACTACAGAAGATGGATGCCGGGTACCAACTCAAGAAAAAGAGGCAACAAAATCAACCATCTGATGTTCATGGACGACATCAAGCTGTATGGTAAGAGCATCAAGGAAATAGATACCCTAATCCAGACTGTAAGGATTATATCTGGGGACATCAGGATGTTTGAATTTGGAATAGAAAAATGCGCCTTAGTCAACATACAAAAGGCAAAGTAACGAGAACTGAAGGGATAAAGCTACCAGATGGGAGCAACATCAAACACATAGATGAGACAGGATACAAATACCTGGGAATAATGGAAGGAGGAGGATATAAAACACCAAAGATGAAGGACACGATCAGGAAAGAATGTATGCAGAGACTCAAGGCGATACTCAAGTCAAAAAAACCTCAACGCCGGAAATATGATAAAAAGCCATAAACACATGGGCAGTGCCAGTAATCAGATACAGCGCAGGAATAGTGGAATGGACGAAGGCAGAACTCCGCAGCATAGATTCAGAAAATCAGGAAACAAATGACAATACACAAAGCACTACACCCAAGAGCAAATACGGACAGGACTATACATAACACGAAAGGAAGGAGGGAGAGGACTACAAGGTATAGAGGACTGCGTCAACATCGAAAACAGAGCACTGGGGCAATATCTGAAAACCAGTGAAGACGAGTGGCTAAAGAGTGCATGGGAAGAAGGACTAATAAAAGTAGACGAAGACCCAGAAATATACAGAGACAGGAGAAAGGACAGAAAAGAACAGAGGACTGGCACAACAAACATGCACGGACAATACATGAGACAGACTAAAGAAACTAGCCAGCGATGACAATTGGCAATGGCTACAGAGGGGAGGAGCTCAAGAAGAAAAACTGAAGGAATGATAACAGCGGCACCAAGATCAAGGCCCTAAGAACCAGATATGTTCAAAAGTATGATAGACGGAAATAACATCTCTCCCATATGTAGGAAGTGCAATACGAAAAATGAAACCATAAACCACATAGCAAGTGAATGCCCGGCACTTGCACAGAACCAGTCCAAAAAGAGGCATGATTCAGTGGCAAAGCCCTCCACTGGAGCCTGTGCAAGAAACATCAGCTACCTTGCAGTAATAAGTGGTACGAGCACCAACCTGAAGGAGTGATAGAAAACGATCAGGCAAAGATCCTCTGGGACTATGGTATCAGAACGGATAGGGTGATACGTGCAAACAGACCAGACGTGACGGTGATTGACAAAGTCAAGAAGAAAGTAATCACTCATTGATGTCGCAATACCATGGGACACCAGAGTTGAAGAGAAAGAGAGGGAAAAAAGGGATAAGTATCAAGATCTGAAAATAGAAATAAGGAAGGATATTGGGATATGCCAGTGGAAATCGTACCCACCCATAATCATAGGAGCACTAGACACGATCCCAAGATCCCTGAAAAGGAATCTGGAAAAAACTAGAGGCTGAAGTAGCTCCGGGCCTCATGCAGAAGAGTGTGATCCTAGAAACGGCACACATAGTAAGAAAAGTGATGGACTCCTAAGGAGCAGGATGCAACCCGGAACCCCACACTATAAATACCACCCAGTCGAATTGGATAAAGGACTGTGATAGAGCAAAAAAAAAAAAAATAAAAAAAATAAAAAAAAAAATAATAATAATAATTTAAAAAGCCTCATAATAGCACGAGTCTTCAAATGGATAAACAAATCCACAATTTAAAACTTTAAGGATAGCCGAAAGCTATCCCTAAAGTTTTTAAAATTTAAATATATGTACATTTACATAACTGTGGATTTGTTTCTCCAATATAATTAATAATAATAATAATAATAATAATAATAATAATAATAATAATAATAATAATAATAATAATAATATTCACACATACATCTCACCAACCTAGGGGCAATAAAGGAGGTGAAATTTAGCTATTCGTTAAACTGTAACTTTTCCTGGACTGAACAGCAAGGTCCTTTTGGGAGGGAGCTTCCTCCACTCTGGTCCTACGGTCCTACTGATTTCCGAATTCGGAAGCTTTAATTTCCAACCTGCCAAAAGTTAGTCCAGGTAAACGCCCCGATGAGAATAATGATCAGTAAATATATGACCACAATGCTAACCATAATAATACAAGCTTTTTTATTGGTAATTAATTAGGCGGCTCATTATCAAAACCACCAACAAAGGAAACCACAGCAGCAACAATCATAATTTATCTAATAATATTACAATGCAGCGAGACAATGTTCGAGTATAATATTCAGAGTATGTGCCCACATTTCAACGTTTGGAGTCCACATATGCAATTCTATATTTTCCAAAGCCTGATGGCCAATAATTATATTTATCAGCTAACCAATAATGGGATATGGCAAATGAAGGATGGGGGGAAGGGGGAGGGGGAAGGGGATGGGGGGAGGATTATGCCGGCTAAGATCACAGAGTATAAGATAAAACAGTTGCTAAGCACAGGCTCGAACACAGGGTAACCAACAGATGTTTGTGAGAGCTTTTGATCTTCCTTATTCACTTAAGCAAAGTTCAAGTTTTCATAGGTAAGTATATTGCTTCATATATATTCCAGAGAATGAATGACAATCGTCCTTCAATAGTGACAAACATTCATTATGGAAAAAGGCCGATCTTTACGACACCCGTGTTATGAACTGATAAAAACATAAAACGTCATTTCAAAAACATTTTCTGACGATGAAGTTGATAAAAACGATAGTAAATTAAATAAAAAAAAAATAAAAAAAAAAAGGGGGGGGGGTCAGTCTGCCACTCTATTCTTCAATGATTATGATGATGAACTCTTCTATACTCCGTCAGTCATTCTCAAGAGGCATCTCATCGCATCCCTTCCGAAGCCTTCTTATCCATTATCACCAAATTTCTATTCTCATCAATCCTCGCTCTTCCTGTGCAAGTGATAGTGCAACGTTGGTTGCGTTCTCAGAAATGTAAGAATGAAATAACTTCACAAATGAATTACATTACCGGTGATGATCTTCTGAAATATTCTATAAATATAATTTATCAGAAAGTGTGAAGAATACTTAACAGACTGATTAATATGACGCACCAAGAGGAATGTTACATTATGAAGTCACTAAACATAACATAGTAGTAAAATTATCTTGCACTCTGGGTATGTATAAACATTCCACTAACTTCCACTTATGCTTCAAGCACAATAAATAACGCGAAAAGAAACCGTAGTAACAACAATAAACAGTAACACAATGGCGAACGAACTGTCAAGTCCTGTGTTCTTTACAATTTCACGATTGTCACTATACGACAACGAACTCGTGAAAAAAAAAAAGACACGAAAACGGAGTTCGTCAATTCGAATGATCATCATCATCATCGTTACCACCTTCCCGCTCACTAACGTCAGACCCCGTCCACTCACGTCACGACGTAAACTGCGAACACACACTCTTGATATCTGAAGTTTGTCTGTATCGGACGGTGTTACCAATCACGCGCGAACTTTTCCATTGCTTCAAGACGCTTAGATTGCACTTTTCATCTCCTTAAAATTCAGAAGGGCCCCTCAATGATAGAATTCAATTCTTAAAAGGCTTTTACATAAACTTTGATTACGATTAACTTAACTCTGAAGGAGAGCATTTTGGGATTTATGAAAAACGTGATGCGGCAACGATGGAACCAACTGTAGTGGCACTGGCACCCTGACTTCCCACCCTTAGACCCCATTAATATCAGCCTACTCCTCCCCCTACTATCTCCTACTCCTCCCCACCCCCCACACCCTTCCCCCTGCTATCGTCCGTCTCTGCCCCTCCCCTGCACCACCCCCGCCCGTCGAAGTAACACCAGACACCCACCTCCAACTTCTGCCTTGTTTACTTTATGATAACCGCAACGCCCTCCCTTCCACTCGTTACATCGCGGGCTGCTTTCACTTAACACCTTCTATTCCTGGCATCAACTGACATATACATTAACGCCCATTAAGTGCGTCTTTAGCCACAGCTGACATATGGAGTGAAGTGGAGTACCTCATCAGATCAGGTCAACCAGGTCTTCCCGGGAGTTGCCAACTCGACGAGAAATGACAAGAACACCAAAAGCGCAATTCTCACAATTCATCATTATCTCTTCATAATTAGTTGATGTTTTATGGCAAAAAAGAAAATGTGGCGACTCTTCTTTAGAATTCTCAAAGGGCAAGAGGACAATTGAAACAGACATCAAACAT
>NC_087203.1:98746408-98855574 GCF_015104395.2 Macrobrachium nipponense
AGGGAATTATTTCCTCTCTCTCTCTCTCTCCTCTCTCTCTCTCTCTCTCTCTCTCTCTCTCTCTCTCCTCTAAGGGGTTATGCTGAAAAACTTTTTCTTAATATATGACAAGGTTTAACAAAAATCCCCTCACAAATATAAATAATTGTGTCAAAATATATATTTACATAATTATATGGCAGACGACCGTACATATTGTACGATATTCAGGAATGTATTAACTACAACATGTGTTCACATCAAATACAGCTCTTTTACATAACATGGTGTGATCGACCCAGGTGTTCCCGAAGCTTACACAAACACGCAGGTGCACTCTTCTGGGAAATACATAAATAAAAAATACACATATACGTACACACACACACACACACATATATATAATACACACAATTGTTCTGTGCATCAATATAATTACTAACAGGACCTCATTGAAATACTGGTTGGTATCAAGTAAGATATATTAAAAAAAAAAAAAAAAAAAAAAAGTTACTTTAGAACTAAATATCTCCGCTTGATACCATCCATATTCAATGAGGTACTATTACCTCTATATATATATATATATATATATATATATATATATATATATATATATATATATATATATATATATATATATATATATATTATATATATATATATGTGTGTGTGTGTGTGTGTAAGAGAGAGAGAGAGAGAGAGAGAGAGAGAGAGAGAGAGAGAGAGAGAGCTAGCTATGATTGTCTGCTAAATCCTACAATGGAAGCTGCAGCCAGTACTTTAGGTACGGCAGAATTTTTTTGTTAAAATCGCTACCCAATGGACGCCATTCCAATACCTGGCCCACGCAAGCTATACCTTGCTACCCAAAAGCCCCGTTCATGACCTTAATTAACCCCTGTGACTTCTCTCTGGGAAATGAATTGTCCCTGACACAAAGGGATTCAAAACAGCTAGGTCAATTCTCCGCCATAGGTAAAATTAGTAACCCCGCAACCGTGTCGCCTCTCTTTCCAGAGCAGTCTTGACGTCTCCTACGCAACAAGTGTTGCTATGGTAACGAGAGAGAGAGAGAGAGAGAGAGAGAGAGAGAGAGAGAGAGAGAGACTTGTCTAGACAAACGGCAGATCAATCTACTGGGTGCTTTTTTTTTGTATCGAAAGTATACAACCCAGGAATATAATCAGTTACATTGAACTAGACTTTCTCGTCAAAGCAATTATCCGATGAGCCAATATTTCTTTCCCCTGGAAGCACTGAAGCTCTGAACATAAAAGCTGTATACTTAAGCACTATAATTACAGGCAAGTCAATTATCAGGGAGGAAAAAACTGCCCGATGTATACATGAGAAGTCATGAAACTTCAAGAAGGTATTTTTCGCCGTCATATAAAACAGGTCTTCCCCGAGACGCCAAAATTTCACCACCACCCCTGAACACTCGCCAGTTCAATACATGACGTGTCCTGACACGTCCCAGGATAAGGAGAGCTCGGGGTTGAAGGTGGAGAGGGAGGGGGTGGGTGGGGTATGGGATGGGGTGGTGGGTAGACGTCAGAAGGAAACCATCTGGGACGTTAATGAACACGGATGCTGCGACGCCAAATGATATCCGATCGATTAACCCGGCGATCGGCCAATGCTCAGTGAGAGCCTTCACAATGGCAGTTATCATGAAGAAATTCAAAGGTAACGACTGCCAGCATTTTTGGCCGTGGGTCTAAACATGGCCTCCACAATACGTTTGCTCGTGAGAAGGAAGCCACATAGTGCCAATATTAAGGGGAATATAAATAAGGCACTGGATGCAGCTTAATCATAATAAGAAATACTGCCATCAGACGTCAACAGTGAACACGAAATTCTTGCAAATTGCTAACTTCGAAAAAATATTCCTCGCATAGTTATAAACATCAATAACCACAATATTTACATTGTTTGGTTTCATTTTATTGCTTGATTGATACGACTGTAAATCAGTACCTATGATTTCCTATACTTAGTCTATAAGTTTTCTCCTTTTACTATTTATTTATGTTTTCTCCTTTTTACTAAATGTTTAGCGTTCCATTTCTAACTATTCTCGCACCCAACCTTCCATTTCCACTTAATCGGATTTTCTGTTTTCTTCCAAGCAATTATAGTTAACCAATACGATATAAAAAATCAACGTTCTCTCTCTCTCTCTCTCTCTCTCTCTCTCTCTCTCTCTCTCGCTCTCCTCTCTCTCTCTCTCTCTCTCTCTTTCTATTATATACACACATATACATACACACAAACAAATACGTGTTTGAGAAACTGAAATGACCATCAAGTTTGTGTTCATCAACTGGCAATTACCCATTGCCTAGTTTCCACTTAATCCTTAAATGTTACGTAACGCGACCGTGGTCGACGCAGTGCATTCACGCGAGCGATTGAAACGGTTTTACTTCGTAGAATCCACCTAATGAACAAAGCTTCCTGGAGCATGTTAAAAACAGTACTAATAGAAGAAGAAGAAGAAGAAGCTACCAATGCCACCTTCAGCCCAAGTCTGTTCTATCAATTTCCGAACAATACAGTTCTATTAATTTACATGAAATACGGTTCTATTGATTGGCGAAAATACGGTCGAAAATACGGTCCTATTAATTTACATGAAATACAGTTCTATTGATTTACGAAAATACGGTTCTATTAATTTACGAAAATATGGTTCTATTAACTTACATGATATGCGGTTCTGTTAATTTACAAAACATATACGGTTCTATTAATTTACAATATATATAAATATGGTTCTATTACTTTACAAAATATATACAATTCTATTAATCTAAAAACAGACAGTTCTCTTAATTCAAAAAATACGTTTCTAATAACCAATTCCAAGCGCGATTTCCTTCCTGTAACCTAAAGAAGCCGAACGTAATTGAAATCAAAGTTCATGTAAAGACAAAAAAAAAAAAAAAATTCTACCAAGAAATCTGATCTAACTTATTCTGTGAACTGTTCAGACCCTGCTAACCCACTCTTTATCAAAAGATTAGTTTGACGTTATCACTTTCGCGTGAAAATGAAGGGAGAGCTGATGGGGACAACGGAGATAACCAAGTCAATAAGCTTTTCTCAGTAAGTAGTAGACGAATTTCCTCTGATATATATTTGCCCACACACTCCAATACGTATTGTGCATGTTGATAGTTTATGAATAAATTAATGTATGTAGTATATATATATATATATATATATATATATATATCATATATATATATATATATATATATATTTCTATACATACATACATACATATGTAGAATCTACTGATCATTTTTACCAAATACATATGTAATTGTAATGGCCACAATGCCATCTTAACTTTTCGAATTCATCGCGTATCCAAAAAGCGCAAAGCATTTGTGAAGTTGAGAGGGAATTGTGGCCATTACAATTAATATATATATATATATATAATATATATATTATATAATATATATATATATATATATATATATATATATTATACATATATATAGTGTATATAATTGCAGAAAAACAGAATCAAAACATTTTTGTTTTCTCTTTCAACTTGGTACATAATTCGTCTCAATATTGAATCTGGCAACCTTTCGTCTCGGGTAAAAAAATTAGTTTATAAACGCCTAACAATAATATGTATCTTGCATATTTTCCTGGTAATATACCACAGTGTCCACGTCCTTCATTTCTAAGCGGTCATGCATGGGAATGTGTTTAGAATTAATTGTTAGCAATAGGCATTATCGCCTAAATAGTGATGTTTCTTGAAGGATAACTGTGGAATCCAAGATAAAACCAGTAAGCTAAAGACTTACAAAAGAAGAACAAATCAATGTAGCCTCAATAAAAACTTAATCTCCATCATATATAGTCATACAGTTTTAACCAAAGCCTACACAACTGGTTTTAACGACTGCATTTTAAAGTATCGTATTATTAAAGAATATTTGCTGTTATGAATCAACTGATAAAAACCATAGTTCCCATCGCACGAAAAAAGGTATCATACCTGAATATATAAGATCTACAGAATATCTTAGCACTTGCCTGAATATTTCGCTTTTCGTATTAAAACTTCTATTTCTGTTCTTAATCATGAAAATTTGGCATTCATTGCTACAGTATTTTAATATGTTCCAGACAACTTAAAAAAGTGAATGATTTTTAGTTCTGAGAATTTCACGCTTTATAGGAGACCTCTTCAACGGTGTTCTGGAGGTATACTTATCCAGTGGTTAAAACAGATGCAAGGAAAACCCCAGAGCATGTTTCTTTACGGGAATAGTCTAGTTAATCTTACAAATGCTGGTGCTAATGAGTCTAAGAGGCTTCAGCGTTTCCTTGTAGCTCCGTGCTTATTTCTTATTGATTTCCAATGCTGGTTTCGTATGTGTTTGTTTGTTTGTTTGTATGGTGTTTTTACGTTGCATGGAACCAGCGGTTATTCAGCAACGGGACCAACGGCTTTACGTGACTTCCGAACCACGTCGAGAGTGAACTTCTATCATCAGAAATACAAATCTCTCACTCCTCAATGGAATGGCCGAGAATCGAACTCGTATGTGTTTTAATAATAATAATAATAATAATAATAATAATAATAATAATAATAATAATAAGAGCATCTTGAACTTTGGTATACACGGCTCGTTTCATATATATTAGTGCAAACTCTCAACAAAAACAACAACACCAACAACAACAACAACAACAACAACAATAATAATAATAATAATAATACTAAAAGCTTCTATTTAAATATTAGCAAAACCAAGTTTTATCAACAGATCTCTATCTGGCAACGTCTTGGAGGGGAAGGAAACATAAAATGTGCATTTTATATAAGATATTTTCTCCCTGGTTCCAATTTCCCTAATGCCTATAATTCTCCCCCAAACACCTCTCCCCCTCCCCCCTCCTTTCTTTCAAGGGCAGGGGAGCTCCTCCCCACCGGCGGGGTTAGGCTTCCCCTAACTTTCTTCCCTCTTTCCCATCAATTTGTCTTCGTAGGAGAAAATATCACAAGGAATGAAATAACTGAACTGACATTGGAATGTAAAAGCCAAGCGTTGGGATATATGAGGTCATTCAGGGCTGAAAATAACGTTGAAACAATTGTTATGAGAGGGTAGAAAGTACCACAGAAGATAGAGAATATGAACGGAGGTATAGTAAAACAATGAAAATGGGGTTGCAGCTAGGGGCTGAAGGGACGCTGCACTGAACTAAAATAATACCTACAGTGGGTGAAATAACTGGGGAAACACAGAGGAATATAAAGGAGGCAAAAATTCCCGAATTTGGCAGGAACCGGCAGGAAGGGTTCATAAATAGTCGAGAGAAAAAGAAGAAAAGAAAAAAAAGTTAAACTAAAATTCGACCTGATGCCCGAGCGATAATCTTATCATCTTATCGCTTCTGCTTCTAGGAAGACCTCTCTACGAAGTATCAATTGACTGATTGTAGGATGCGTTCATCACTGTAATCTTATCAAGGTCGATAAAATAAATAATGTACTTTTGTCTCGAAAGGAAACCTGTCACTCTAATCGCTTAATCATAACATAACCCTGACAGGTTTGCCCGTAATTTCCTCCTCACTCAAACGTACACCATTGTTGTCTAATAATCTCTCTCTCAAGTATTTATAGCATTCGCCTTACGACAGAGGAGACCTAATTCGATCAGAGAGAAGAATGAAAGACCTGTTAATCTGAGCAGTTTATATAATGTGTGTGTGTGTGTGTGTGTAACTCTCCTAACGGATAGATACAAACAAAAAGACAGACAAACCAAACCATAAACTTTAAAATCAAAATGAATAATGACAGTCACATAAAATGAATTATCTTGCGAATTTCAGGATCTATGGTCAATTATTGGTTAGTTACTCGTCCCATGTAACCGGACAGGAAAAGGGGGGGTCACTCCCTTATGCTTGTACCGAAAGAGTGCATTGGGTTAGGTACCCCCTTTCATAAAAATTTTTAAAAATCACGAAACTGCAGACCTCGAATCTTACGCAAGAGGTAATGGGTCACAACGAGCCCCACAAGCCACCACGGTACTAATTTACTAATTCTATACGAGGCGTATTTCACCAGTTTACCGCTGCATATCAGGCAAAACATACCTCCCCACAATTGCGCATATTTTGAAAGGCAAGATAAATGTAAGTCATCAACAAAAACAAGACAATGCATAAAAGTGACATTTAAAGCGTCTCTTCCGACAATCCCGAAGATACGATCACGTCCTTTGCCTACCAACCTGGGAAAATAGTCCTCATCATATTCAATATAAGAGACCGTGTCCTGGAAAGCGTTCGTTCACAGGAACTGAGAGGAGGTACTCTTAAATATGCCTTGAATTTCGTTGAATATTCGAATCAATAATCGAAATCATCAACAGCCATAATAACCAAGTACCGTAAAACTTAGGACAGTCGAGAATGAGATGAGTGTTTGCAAGGTTCACCAAAAAAAATTAAAATCCAACTTGACATTTCCAGCTAAGTGACATTCCAAATAATATTATGAAAAAGACGGAATGCCTAACATTATTTAAATGTGAACAATGATTGATTTCATCATTATTATTATTATTATATTCAAAGATTATTGATTCCCATGAATTCTAAACCTAAACATTCATCTGTGAAAAAAAACGGAGTCTTAATTACTCGACAAATTCCCACCCTCCCAAAAAAACTTGGAGACAATGAGAGAGAGAGAGAGAGAGAGAGAGAGAGAGAGAGAGAGAGAGAGAGAGAGAGAGAGAGAGAGAGAGAGACCACAACCATGAACAGGAGAATCCTGGACTATCCGAGGCTTGCCCAAAACCCTGTCATAAGGACCATATAACTTTAGATTATAGGAAAAGACTCATACGACACAGCCGAACGATTTCCCCCCCCCCCACCCCCCCCCCCTTTTTTTTTTTTATCTGCTGGATCGCTCCTCTTATGATGCCGAGGGATACGGGTACTAAAAATGTACGTAAGCTGAGCAAACCGTCATACTCTGATGATGATGATACCGACTTACCGACTGCCAAACCAGGAATGGGTGTTGTATGTACAGCAGGATTACCAGGTCCAGTTATGAATGGTTATAAAAACCAGGGAAATTGAATATCAAAGGGAAATTGATTTTGAAATTGGTTTCTAAAAATTAGGCTTTAAAGCCAAGCCAAACACTGGGGCACTTTCAGCCGTTCCTCGTTGGAAGAGTGGTTTACGTGCTCGCCTACTAATTTGGTAGTCCTAGTTCCTCGTTGAACGAGAGGTTTACGTGCTCGCCAACCAATTCGATAGTCCTGAGTTCGATTCCCTGCTTTGCCAACGTGGAATCAGAGGAATTCATTGCTGGTGATTAGAAATTCCTTTCTCGATATAATGTGATTCGGATTCCACAATAAGCGTAGGTCCCGTTGCTAGGTATTCAATTGGTTTACTGGAAGAGCTGTTAATCAGTTCAGTGGTCAGCCTTTCAATGCTTAAAGTGAAAAGTTGGAGTAGGAGCGGTTGGACAGCAAAGTGGAACAAATGAAGTAGAGTCGAGTTGAATATGGAGTTTAGGCCAAAGGTCAAGCACTGGGACCTATGAGGTCATTCAGCGCTGAAATGGACATTGACAGTAATAGGTTTGAGAGGTGTCACAGGAGAAAAACCTCAAAGCAGTTGCACTATGAATCCAGTGTTAGGAGAGGGTGGAAAGTAAGATGAGGAAAGAGAATATGAAAGGAGGTACAGTAAAAGAAACGAGAGGGTTGCAGCTAGGGGCCGAAACAAATGAAGTAGAAACCGAGATAATTAAAGGGTTACAGCGTGGTGCAGCTAAAAGCCGAATGGACGACGCAAACAAAAAAATTATCAAGCAATCTATTCATCAGTTTTGCACGACAGCAACGAACAGTTTCTTCATCGCACATGGAGGGGGGGAGGGGGGCAACTACAGCGATCCAGTTTTTTCCAATTCTAAAGCCTATTTTTAAAAATTCTCCACTTAACCTAACTAATGATAACAATATAGTATTTTCATTACAAATATAATAATAATTACACGACTTACTACGAGCTGTAACACTGAACAGGATAATCAGGGTTCCTCCGAAATCAAATTAAATTACATTACAGGTAACCCAACGTCAATTACACATCATCTTAAATCACAAGTGATAACCTGGCTTAATTCACAGGTCGAGAAATGGTGTGGAAACAAGTATTTATTACCTGCTTCGGTTTCCAATAGAAACAATGATAGCTATAAAACGGAATAGTGTGAAATCTTGCCTGCTGCAAATATTGGTTCCCAGGATACGAGAGAGAGAGAGAGAGAGAGAGAGAGAGAGAGAGAGAGAGAGAGAGAGAGAGAGAGAGAGAGAGAGAGAGAGAGAGATTATTCTCGAAAGCACTGTTACACCAACACTTCCTGCTAAAAGATAAATTGTGTATCGCAGGATTAGAACAATAGTCGTCAGACCATAAACTGATTGCGCGTCCAAAACTGATTAGTCTTACTGATAACATACGAATAAGATGAAGGTTTCCTTCGCATGAAAAAATGAGTTTAATATCTAACTTCTCGGAAGTTAAAAAAAAAAAAGAAAGTTCAATGTTTATCCAGAACTATCTCATCTCATACTCCAACTTCTTCCAACGTATAAGGATTCAGTCTTCTTCATCCCTGCTTCTATTTCTCTGTCATTAGCACCGTCCTCTGCTAAACCTTTCCTCTCCAAATCGTCAGCCAATGTAAATCTTTTGCCTCCCGTATACATCCAAGCCCTCTTTGCTCATTCCTTACAATGTCCCAACCATCTCAACCTATAGAGAGTCTACGGTGGTGTTTAAATTCATGATGAATAACACCTTTGATCCTGAATGCTGGTAAACAAATAACAAAACCATGTGCACGAAAACTGAAAGGCATTTAAAAATAGCAAGTGATAAGAAATGCCATACAGTTCGAATAAAACGTAGAGCAACATTCAAAACGCTTAGTACAGACACGGCTCAGTTAGTACAGAGCTCTGGCTTAGTAGGGCCCCAGGAGGCACAGACTGATAGTATTTAGGAGCTTCGCCAATGTATAAAAATACGTCAACTTTCCTGAATGAATTGTTTAAGTTAATATGCATTCTTACGTACACAATATACATAAAATGTGATATGTTCCGGTATTCTTGCTTTCATATGCCTAAGCTCGGATGTTGGCTTATATTTTTTATACAAATTATGAGTACATGCGCTGTCTTTAGTCCATATTGCGGTCTTGTTACCAGTGTTCGCGTGGGTCCACACTAAGGGGTAAAAACACGCGTGCAAAGAATATTCATAGAACAAGTCTGGCCCACTGGGGGGAGAGATTTCGTCGAAACCCTTCCATTCAGTATTGTAGGAGCAATTATCACCCACAATTCTCTCTCTCTCTCTCTCTCTCTCTCTCTATTTGTCTTCTCCCGATGGCGCCGACCAAACAGCCTAGTGACCACCGGATATTAAATTCGCTAATAAAGTCAACACAGATACGCCACTCGTGATGGCTAGGGGTCGAGAAAGAGAGAATTTGACATTTGTTTAATCAAGTACAACACGTCACGTATCGGTAGATTTACATTCGTGAGTAAATGCATAAGTGCTTTGTACAAGCCATAGCTTACCTGCATGTACTAATTGACTGGCCAAGGTCATCCCATGGAAGGCCAACTAAGCTAATGCTTTGGTCAATAAAAATTCGCAGTACTTTCACGTTTGAACAAACACAAGAGGGAATCGAGATACAGGACAATGGAAACACTTATCAATATCATTATTTCTGTATTATTATTACTATTCTATATTATGGTAATCTCTGGCACTAATTTATATACATTATATATACATATATATTAATGATTTTATACTGTTGAACAATACACGATTTCTTAGAGAGAGAGAGAGAGAGAGAGAGAGAGAGAGAGAGAGAGAGAGAGAGAGAGAGAGAGAATATCTTATGAATGGTTTCACTTCGTGAAATGAGAATTACCTCATTGTAGCCCTCTCATTTTGACAGAAAATGAACACTCAGGTCTACATATATATATATATATATAATATATATATTTATATATATATATATATATATATATATATATAAAATGACATTGCAACAAGACAGAGCACAGACCAAACATTTCCACAACGAATAACAGTTGATGACGTCACGCTTAAGATCACATTACATAATAAAACACACACAACATAACAAACCATTAACTAAACGACTGATTATCCACTTACAATCTAACATGATGACGTAAGCCTTGGGCTCCGGGTAAGTCCTCTGCTCCAGGTTTAGACGGAATGATTCCAGGTTGAATGTCCCCCTCAGTTCGAGGACGAGGTTTCGACCTTTCTTTCTATGAGCACCTGGGTCCTGACTAGAGAGGACCCATTCATACACTGTCCGTATTCATTTTTTCCGTTCTTACCACGGGGTATACACGTTAAATGCTGCTTTTGGAAAAGGGAGAAAAGGTAAGGCGATCAATTTCTTTTTCTCATTTTTTTTTTTTTTTTTTTTACGAATCTGATATCCACTCACAACACTATTACAAGACTGTGAAATGATGTCAACTTCATGATATTTGCAGGTCCCAGTGACAACTATATATATATATATATATATATATATATATATATAATATATATATATATATATATATATAGATATATATATATAATATATATATATATCTATATATATATATATATATATAGGTTATATATATTTATACATACATATAATTATATAATATATATAGTGAAGTGAAGGTATGAACAACTTTCATATGTCTTATCACAGTGAGTAGGTACACACTTGGCAGTCCCCTAGCAAATGACCCAATGAAAATTCGGTTCCATTCGCCCCAAACCCTGGACAAGTGACCCAGGGATCACAACACACGTCAGAACGAATGAGAATGCGGAGACAAACTGATCACAAAGTAACATGAAATCCTTCAACAAACGCCCCGCCCACCCCCGCCCCCCAACAAAAAATAATTTAAATTATTTTACTAAAACTAGCGGTTAAAGATATCCCGGTCGAGGATGAGTTTAAAGTTTACGTTTACAAACCCGTTCACACTCGTTAACACAAACACACATACGACACGCGGGTCGAAAATCGACCCACATCGTTCTGGGGCAGCGTGGTCCAGAAATATTGGGCAAAGCGGCACAATGGCTATCCATGCTCGCCACTTACGGTCAAGTCCCCCGTCGAGTCGGTCGCTAACTGCCAAGGCAGCGACAATAACGACGAACCGACAGAGAGGGAAAGAGAGAGCGAGAGAAAGAGAGACAGCGGTGGCGGCGACCACGACTGCGACGCCAGGGGGGTGGGGGGGGGCTAATCCTCCTCCTCCTCCTCCCCCACACCTCTGCCCAGACTCAAACCCCACCGAACCCTCCCCACCCCTTCACTTTCTGGAGTCTATCTCCTTTACGAAGTTTCCTCACTTCAAAGATTTTGCTTCCATTCGGTTCAATCAAAGGATGGCGTATCGTTTCCGACTGTTCTGAACAGTTTATCTTAAACGGCGGTTTGCAACCAACGGAAGCGAAATGGGAGATTAACCCGAAACTGGCTCGTTTAACGTCCACCGGAGTTTGTGAGGACGCCATCATAACCCTGCAAAATTTGACTCATCTCGATTGGAACAGAGGCGTTTTTTTACCGAACTTGAATCGTCAGAGCATGGTTGACGAAAGGTACTTATTTCCCTCAGGAAAAAATATAAAACCGCTCAATGCAGGCAATACGAGGCTAACTGGCATCTTTGCTGACGCGCGCGAGAGGCCAGCGCAGCATCCCCAGATGTCGTATTGATCTCTCTCTCTCTCTCTCTCTCTCTCTCTCTCTCTCTCTCTCTCTCTCTCTCTCTCTCTCTCTCTCTCTCTCTCTCACAAAAACTTGGTATCAAGGTTCAAATTTTGATTAATTTAGTTGGAAGTCATTTTACAAAATGAAAATCTATAATTAAAAGTTTGAATATAAAAAATAATTTTCCGAGTTTTACCATTTCCACGCTTTTCCCGCCTTGCAGAGACTTCATTGAATGAACCTATGATCACGAAGCTCCAAATATGTTCGGAAAGAATGACCATAACATTGTCATCTACTTGTCTATCTGGAAAAAATTTATCTCTGGCCAACTGGTCTTAGCTAAACATGAGTCAAGCTTTGCACACAGGCATATTTGTATAAAGGAGAATTCTTTACACGAGCACAGCCGCATAGCCGCAAATAAAATGCGTAAACGTATACTTCAACTAGATGCCCCTGATATTTGCTGCTACATCAATGCCCCTTGAAATGAAAAAAAAAAATGTTCTGGGGCGATACATAACGTCACCTTTAAAAATAGCTGGTATATAAATGAGTAGAAATTTCTAGAATACAGATGCGCCCGTCATGCCTTTTCAGTATCGTCATCCGGACATCGACGGAGGAGTACTTTTGCGAAAGCTTCGGTAAACAACTACATGTTCAGTCTAACACTCTGCCAATGCAAGAACAAGAGGCGGTACTATTCCAACCACAATAGGCCACAAATAACATGATTACTCTCAAATGATTGCCCTGGGCAACCTGATAATGAGTTTACCTTTAACAGTTTACATAATCCACCTTTTACTGCTCGGCTACTAATAACTTCTTTCCCCCCCCCCCCCCCTCTCTCTCTCTCTCTCTCTCTCTCTCTTCTCTCTCTCTCTCTCTCTCTCTCTCTCTCTCATACACACACACACGCGCGAGCAAAATAAGTTCTCATCCACACATCACTAAAAAAGAAAGCCAAGCAACTTAAAAGAAAAAGATATGTGCAAAAGTATTCGGCACCCCCAAAAAAGAAATATATATATATATATATATATATATATATATATATATATATATATATATCGCCGGATTTCCGTTGACATCCAACGATGGAAGCTGTAGACGATAGTGAATAGACCTTCTGCCGTCGCCTTAAATAGGCACAGGTGTGACGAAGGACCAACATCACAGGTGTTGGTCTCAGGGGTCACGCGATGCCCGGGCTACTACGGGTCAAAGGGATCAAGCCTCTCAACTCAAGCGCTAGAAAAATAACAATGGAATCAAAAGACCCCACGGGTAAGAGAGGTCACATAGGATCAATATTGCCGATAAGAACGATGACAGGGGATCAAGAGGTGTAGTACTATGGTGAGGAGGTTATCCAGAATCTCATAAGTTCCGAGAGGTCAAGGCTTTCAAAGGTCAGAAGGATTACAAAGGGATTACGACCTTAGGAACTGAGTAGAGACTTTCCTAGTTCAAGGAGCGTCAAGAATTCCCAGTGGTTAAGTATCTCGTTGATTATAAGACTAACCAATCAAGAAGTAAGATGTCACATGGTGTACAATTTTCAGGTGTCATTTTACGGTCACGGCAGGTCACAGGAGGTTAAGGAACTCCAAATTTGTGATGAGTTACAAAATGAAGGTTGCCAAGGTTACTAGGGGTCAAGAATTTCAGGTTTTATAAGGGAGACTCGAGAAAACCTGTCCACGTTCTTCATTCTGAGTTAACGCGGTGACGCAGATGGGATACAATTTCAAAATACATCAAGTATTTGTCTGTATATCTCTGTGTATACGAAGAGACTAAACATAAATACAACGTAATGTTCCTCATATAATACCCCACAAGAGAGAGAGAGAGAGAGAGAGAGAGAGAGAGAGAGAGAGAGAGAGAGAGAATTATCGCGGCATTCGACCTCGCCTAAAAACTCGAGAAAGTAAAAACCTTAATCATATTTATGGTGTGATTCGGGTGAAACTCACTAGCCTTCAGTCAGTTTCTCAGCAAGTCTTTAAGGATGACGTTGTAAGACCATACAATTTTGTTTACACCCAGCTACCACTAATACCCATTCACGGCTGGGTCAACTGGCGGTCGGCAGGATTGTATCAAACCACAGACCTTGCATATGCGGGCCATGTACTTTTTACCCCTCATCTCTCTCTCTCCTCTCTCTCTCTCTCCTCTCTCTCTCCTCTATTCTCTCTCTCTCTCTATATATATATATATATATATATATATATATATATATATATATATATATATATATATATATGAAATGTCAGGGGAAGAGTGTGTGATATTTGGGCATCATGTTCTCTTCATTGAAATGCTGTGATTAACAGGAAGAGATAATGTTGGAGCCCTCTGCAATTAATCGTTGATCGACTTCAATGTTATTACTCCACTTATGATAGCCTTGAAAGGTTAGGCAATACATTTTATACATACGCACGTCACATACACAAACTTATATATGTATCTATATATATATATATATATATATATATATATATATATATATATATATCATATATCTATATATATATATGTTATATATATATATGTATTATATATCCAAATATATATTATCATAATATATATATATGATATATATATAATATATATATCTATATTATCTATATTATATATATCATATATATATATAATATATATATATCTTATACTGGTATATATATATATATAAATATAATATATATTATATATATATAGATATATATATATATATTATATATATATATATATATATTATATAATATATATATATATATATAATATATATAATATATCTTTATATAAATCTATATATATATATATTATATCTATAAAAATATATATATATAATCTCTCTATATATATCTATATATATATCTATATATATATATTCTTATATATATCTATAACATATAAGTTTGTGTATGTGGACGTGCGTATGTATAAAACCTTTTCAAGGCTAGCATAAGTGGAGTAATAACATTTGAGTCGATCAACGATTAATTGCAGAGGGCTCCAACATTATCTCTTCCTGTTAATCACCGCATTTGAATGAAGAGAACATGATGCCCAAATATCACACACTCATTTCCCCTGACATTTTCCCAGCTGCGCACAGACAGCTGATGGCCAAATATCCGGCCACTTCAAAAGCAGAAAATGTGGAAGTTCCGTCATGCAGAACAGATGTCGCAAGATGAGTTCAATGCATTACGAATAACAATGCATAAATTAATTGACGGCTCATATAGTTTATTATTACAAGTGGCGTAGTCAACCTAGTATGGTATCGACATAGAAAATTCCTTATAATCAGACAGTAACGACATAGAAGATTCATTATAATTACACAGTACCGACATAGAAAATTCATTATAATTAGAGCACCGATAAAGAAAATTCATTATAAATTAGACAGCATCGACATAGAATATTCAATATTATTAGACAACACCAACATATTCATTATAATTAGACAGTACCGACATAGAAAATTCATTATAATTAGACAGTACCGACATAGCAAATCACTATAATTAGACAGCACCGACATAGAAAAGTCATTATAATTAGACAGCACCGACATAGCAAATTCATTATAATTAGAGAGGATCGACACAGAAAATTCATTATAATTTGAAAGTATCGACACAGGAAATTCATTATAATTTGACAATTCACAAACCGTTCGTTGACACCATTTGCATTTGCAAATACTTCCACTGCATAAATAAGTTTCACTTTATTGTAACTATATTTAGCATATGTATGAAAACTGAAACAGAGCTGGAACAATGTGAAAATACATATATATTTGCGATTACCGTTCAATATTACGCAAGGGGTTTTTACTTTTTTTTTTTTTTTGAAACATCAGTGAGAAGCATTTTCAACAAACTGGTTATATTTTCTTCTTCAACACAAAAGCCGATGGGATGGGCAAACAAAATGACATCTTCCACGACTCTTGAAAGGAGGAAGACTATAGAGGCATTCAAGGAAGCAAGTGCTGAGAGAGAGAGAGTATGAAAAGTGAACTACAAGACCAATGAGAAAGAACGAGAAGTTAATGAAATGGAATGAGTAGTATATATATACTTTCCATCCATATATTCAGCGACCAAAATAGCTACAATGATTCGGTTTAGAACTTAACTAATGAAATAATAGAATTGGAATAAAAAAAAAATGAGCCAAAGGGCAAACACTGGGGTCTATGGGGTCATTCAGCCCAAGAAATAAAAAATAAAAAAAATTATTAGATGGTGATGTATAGTAAGAGGGAAGAAAGAGAATACGAACGGAGGTACAGTAAATGGAATAAAAGGGGTTGCCGCTAGGGCCCGAAAGGACGCTGCAAAGAACCTAAAGTAATGCCTACAGTGCACCGCGTGATGTACGCTGGCGGTACTGACCCCCCTACGAAGAAGAATAGGATATTTTACAACAAGGAATGCATAGCTACTAAAATATTAATATAAGGCCACATTCTTTAATTTACCATCAATAAAAAAAACTCAAGGTTGTGCAAACACTGATGACCTGTTTCGTCATACGAAACTCTTCAGAAACCCATTAATGCCAATGTCATAAGGTGCATATAGATTACTATCAACTACATATGCACAACTTTTCTTTGGACCTTGATGATACTACAGCATAGATAATACGCAGGCCACTGCAATATTTCGTGAGCTCCATGAACCACATCCCTGTTATGACAACTGTATTAATGAGGATCTCGTGTTATACATCTAAAAGATACATTGTGAGAATGCAATTACATATGCGTGCGGTAGTGTATATAGTTATAACCCATATATGTAAATTTGCATATATATAAATATATATATATATATATACATCCTATATATGATTATATATATTATATATATATATATATATATTATATATATATATACGCATACATGAAAAGTGCTTCACACAACTGAACCTTTCCGATTACCTAGAGGCCCAATAGCTTAAACATCAATAAAGTACCCATTTTTGGTACGGATGTACGTTCACAATAACAATAAAAAGCTATACAACAAGAATGTTTTTGAAAACAAAGACGATATTCTCCAACATAGCAAGAAAAACTTAAATCATTATTAAAACTGAATTACGTACAACAATTTCTTCCATAGCGCACAGCACTGTCGTTGTGGTGACTACAGCTTATCGAAAAAGAACTCAACAAACGCAACATCAGGTCTCCCCCCCTACTATGTACGTAAATGGCCTTTAGCTGATATAAAATTTATCATTATTATTATTATTAACTTTAAGTCCTGTGACGACAGAGATCTACCATATCACTTGGAGCATGGCGCCAAACTCGGCGACGCGACGCGGTAACAATAAATCATGGCGATTTGATCGTAATTACTCCGTAATGGCTTCGCAATTAGCAAATTTTCGGCCATTACGAACTGTGCGTCCGTGAATCGCCAATATGTAACTCGGGCACAAGAGACTTTTAAAAGCCACGTCGACTGGGATCTGAACTTACTACTATCTCATTTACTATCCGATTGCCAAGTAGGATGAGGCAAAAGGGCGCCAGGCACCTCATTTATTTCTCGCTAGTTTTTCAATGGTGGATGAAAACCGCAAGGGGAACAAATCTTTGGTGACATGATGATGATGATGATGATGATGATGATGATGATGATGATGATGATGATGATAATAATAATAATAATAATAACAACAATAGCTGTTTCTATGGCATTTGAGTTGTATACACTACACATTAAATGCCGTAGAAACAGCTATCATTTTCACAGCCACTGCACTCTGAGAAAGTCTCCTCTCTAATTAATAATAATAATTGATAATCGAGCATACACATTATTTATAATAACAACAACAATCCAGAAATGTTACGCTCCATAATATACACTAAATAAAGAATTATTTCACAAGAGAATCGTCTTACAGCAATGATCATAATGCTTTTTATTTCTTCACCTAATTTGAATAATGACGAAACATGAAAAATAATTAACAATAATCATAAGAATGAAAAAGTAATGCTGATTTCAGTAGACTTAATTATCTGGAAGGTATCTTTCCTACACTGTATATATATTATATACATACATACATATATATATATATATATATATATATATATATATATATATGTATGTATGTATGTATGTATGTATGTATGTATGTATGTAGGTATGTTATGTATGTATGATGTATGTATGTATGTATGTATGTACTGATATATACGTATCTTAGCTATCTTCCAGGAAACTTTTAGCCTTTAACATTATTAATAATTTTACTCAGTGAATTCTAGTTACATGAAAAAAATATTTTTTTCAAAGGAATCGCACTGGAACCAAAATCGGAATATAGTCCTGAAAGAGAGAGAGAGAGAGAGAGAGAGAGAGAGAGAGAGAGAGAGAGAGAGAGAGAGAGAGATCAAATTATTCTAAAGGCAAGAAGGGATCTAATTCCAATTAAGAAAAGCTCGCTTCTGGCGGACGACGGGAAGAGCCAGTCCCGGAAATTATTTCCGAGGGAAACTGAAGATCTAATTCTAGTTAAAGGCGAAAAGAGTCAGGGAGGGAGGGAGGGGCGGGGAGGAAGGAGCCTGAGGGGGGAAGGAGGATGACCTAGTTTTGTCTTGGGACATTTGAGGTGAACATAATATTATATCTATGTTAAGGAATACGCATACGTAGGGGAAACGAACGTAGAATTCAATCAATGAAGTTATGGAATACATTTACGTAGGGGAAGAGTACTTGAAAAAAATTCTATAACAATTGTGGAATACATTTATTATTTATTTTTTATTTATTTTTATACGAACAAATTCCGAGAGGTGAAAGTCTAACCACAGGAACGATGATCTAATGAACAGCCGATCTGACTCCATAAGAACTGTATCATTATAGCGGAAAGGTTTAGGGTGTAGTAATCAGGGATTACGCACAAGCGATTATTCTATAAATAAAAACCCACTCGCAACTCATTATGCAAACGAGCTATCTGAGAAAAAAAAACCGTTTCGGGGGCAAGTCTGCACTCTTAATTTTAATATATAATGAAGCGATAACCCAAGAAGCATCTATTCTGGATGGTTTCAATTCCGACTTAAGGGCTGAGAGAGGGAGCTTGCTGTAGGCAGGTGCGAATTAGAAAAAAGATAAAAGAAGAAATGAAACCACAGCGCAACCACTGCAGAACAACAACTACGATAAACTTAGAAAATACCTGCGCCAATGAAAAGAAAAACTACGATACACTCAGATAATATCTACACCAATGAAAATAAAAACTACGATACACTTAGAAAATATCTACACCAATGAAAAGAAAAACTACAATATACTCAGAAAATATCCACACCAATGAAAAGAAAAACTACGATATACTCAGAAAATATGTACACGAATGAAAGGAAAAAACTATGATACACTTAGAAAATACCTACACGAATGAAAAGGAAAAACTACGATACACTTAGAAAATACCTACACCAATGAAAAGAAAAACTACGATACACTTAGAAAATACCTACACCAATGAAAAGAAAAACTGCGATACACTTAGAAAATACCTACACGAATGAAAAGAAACTACGATTCTCTTAGAAAATCGTAGTTTTTTCTGCAATGAAAAAATAAAGAAAAAAAAAAAATCACTAGATTCGACATAAGTTTCGTCTAAATACAAAATTTCATTGGAATGACCCAAAATATCCTTGAATTATATTTTTAGTAAAGGTGTGGTAAATTCCTGTTGAAAACTATCCAACATCAAAATTTTTACCTTAAAAAAATCTTACACGTTGCCAACGGTGAGAACAATATGTAATTTTAAAAAAAATCACATTGTTTAGAACATAAGGCTACCTTAGCTTCCAGGAATAATTTTCTCAAGATTTTCTACTGGTCTCCATTTATTCCTACAGTAGTATTCACTTGCTAGACAACATACAGTAGCCCTCTTACGCCGAAGCCCTAAAAATCAAAACCTCTCCTGTATGCCGGCGCCGGTTTGGAGTGAGCGCGGAACCGGAAAAAATAATTTTTTCAAAAAATCACAGCGCGCTTAGTTTTGAAGATTAAGAGTTCATTTTTGGCTCATTTTTTTTTCATTGCTTGAAGTTTAGTATGCAATCATCAGAAATGAAAAATAATATCATTATCATATGTAAATAATGCGATATATGGTAGCGAAAAAAAATAAATTCATAGATAATTGTATTCAAATCACGCTGTGCAAAAAACGGTAAAAGCTAACGAGTTACCTTTTTTTTCGTTGTATTGTACACTAAATTGCAATCATTTTGATATATAATACATAGTAAAACAATAAAAGCAACACCGGAAAAATATTATCACAAAATGATGTACGAATTCGTAACGAGCGGACGTAAAAAAATGTTATTTCAAAAATTCACCGTAATTCTAAATAATGTTCTAGAGACTTCCAATTTGTTTCAAAATTAAGACAAATGATTGAATATTACGATACTGTAAGAGTTTTAGATTAGAATTGCAGATTTCGACCATTTCGGACGAGTTAAATTTGACCGAATGTCGAAATTTTAATATATATATTTTTTCATATGCACATATTTCGAAGATGGAAAAAGCTACAACCTTCAATTATTTTTTATTGTATTCTTCATGAATTTGCGCACATTTTGATATATGAAACTCTATAAAAAGGCTAATATGAAAAGGAGCAAATATTAGGATAATGCCATGTACGTATTTCGGAGACTTGCGGCCGCGAATCGGCGCGCGGAGTGAAGGTAAATATATTTTTCAAAAATTCACCATAAATCACAATATTGTTTTAGAGACTTCAAATTTGTTTCAAAATGAAGAAAAATGACGGAATATTACTAGGCCGTAAGAGTTTTAGCTTACAATTGCGTTTTTCAACTATTTCGGTAGAGTCAAATTTGACCGAACGTGGTTTTTTTCTATTTATCGTGATTTATATGCAAATATTTCGAAAAAGAGAAAAGCTACAACCTTCAATCATTTTTAGTTGTATTCTACATGAAATTGCGCACATTTTCATATATAAAACTTTATGTAACAGCTAATTTTAAATGGTGCAAACATTTCGACAATCGCACAAAAAAATTCTGATTTTTTCGGAAGAGTTACCGCGCGAACGTAATTTTTTTTTTTCATAAATTCACCATAAATCGAATATTGTGCTAGAGACTTCCAAGTCGTTGCAAAATGAAGGTAAATGATTGAATATTACTAGAATATAAGAGTTTTAGCTTACAATTGCGTTTTTCGACCATTTCGGTAGAGTCAAAGCTGACCGAAAGTTGAAATTTTTGAACTTAACGTTATTTATATGAAAATATTTCAAAACCGATAAAAGCTACAACCATGGGTTGTTTTTTTTTGTATTGTGCATGAAATTGCGCACATTTCCATATATAAAACTTTATTTAACGGCAAATTTAAAAGGATGCAAACATTAGGACAATCGCACGAAAAAATTTATCGGAAGAGTTATCGCACGAACGTAAGGAAAAAGTTTTTTCATAAATTCACCATAAATCGAAATATTGTGCTAGAGACGTCCAATTTGTTGCAAAATGAAGGCAAATGATTGAATATTACTTTAATATAAGAATTTTAGCTTACAATTGCGTTTTCTCGACCATTTCTGTAGAGTCAAAGTTGACCGAAGGTTGAAATTTTTGCACTTATCGTTATTTATATGAAAATATTTCAAAATTGATAAAAGCTACAATCATGAGTATTTTTTAGTTGTATTGTGCATGAAATTGCGCACATTTTCATATATAATACTTCATGTAAAGGATAATTTAAAATGGTGCAATAATTATGTCAAAGTGACGAAATAATTTCCGAGATGTGTCACTGATACTTTTTAGTGCGATAAGAAAGAAATTCGCGCTTGCGCGCCTGCGTAGCGATTGTAAACAAAACAACGCCTTGATCCGTGAACTCCCAGCATCCCCAAGGAAGGCGCGTGATACAAAAATTTTCGGCTGGTAGGCCTATAAGTATTTTTCCGCGAATTTTTAAAAAAACTTTTTTGAGCCGACGTATGATACGTCCAATCGGCATACGGGAGACATTTTGACTCGACGTTTAATACGTCCAATCGGCGTAAGAGGGGTAGTAGCCCTACGCTGGTTTCATGTGAGTTGACCATTCAAAGGAACCTCTCAAAGATGTAAGAATATCAATAAAACCAATATCAAAGTGGAAAATAATGAAAATCTTATATATATTGTTACTACTCTAAATGTTCATGAATATCCCATATTTTCTGTTTCAAAAAACAGTCAAAACTTTACTCATTTTTTTCATTTTTCACTTAAGAAACATATACTTTACTGTAATAACAGTATTACTTTCACTTCAAAAAGCCCCGAAAAAGACTAGGTAACTGTATATTTCACAACCTTCCATACACATGATGTCTTCACTCAAAATGTAGTACACTATACTGGTACAATACTTGTGAAAACTTCATGGCCATTTCTTGATCACTTTAATTTCCAGCATCTTTCAACAAACAACAGCATTTACAAACTTCAATAAAATAAGTTTCACTTGTAAAAGATTGCCAATACTTAAGAAACTAAACTCAGCAACCGGAGCCTCTCTTAGAAGTACTCTCCATTCACAAAGAATATTTTTATCAATGAATATCTTATCATAAAAATTCTCCTAACTTCAAATAAAACATTAGCTAATGTTTTAAAAGTTTATCCATTATAATTCAATTTATGTATGACTTGATCCACAGTAATATTTCCAAGAGTACTCAATACAGACTTACAAGCTCTAGGCTTACACTTATTTGCTGCATCTCCTTGATAAGCAATCCCAAAAATATGATTTAAGCACCACTTTTAAGAGACGGACTACAATAGAAATAGGCTGGGCAAACAGAGTTTGAATATGTAATACGTTTGAAAAGTAGTATAAGTAGTAGTCAATATTCAATGTTGTATGAATTATTTAATCTTCAGCAATACCCTTCATCAGTCTACAATAGATTGCACCCTACATTACATTAAAAATTATCCATGTAATTATCACTGCAGTATTTTCCTGTTTTTATCTTCTTTTTTTTTCCAATTGACTTTTGCATTTTCCTCAAATTCTGCCATGTCTGTTCGAGCCATTCACTCCCTGTTTTTGCCCACCCCAGTTTCTCACTGTGGTCCCAGTACTATGATTGCATTGTAACTCTTGGATGTAGAACATAGGAAAACAAAAATGAGTAATTTGCTACTCATTTTAATGGTCAAAAACAAAAATCGCAAAAAATAAACAAAAGTACAGGCAGGGTAACCACCACATGAACAATTGCAAAACTATATGGTTATGTATTTACTGAGATATTAATTAGTCATACTACCCAAATGAGTAATGCTGATGAATGAATGATGAAAACTGGTATTTTATCATAATTTATTCAGACAACTTTCTCCATACCGTCAACCAATATTAAATTTCCTCTACCCAAATCTATAAACATAATCTATATATGTAGTACCTAAAATCTTATAAAACCTTATTATTAGTTTTTCTAATATTATCTTGTCATGATAAAAATCATTGGTATGTACAAGAAGTGTAATGTTAACAATCATGCAACAATCTGTCTCAATTTTATCCCCTTTCTTTTTATGTATCATTATTTCGCTGAGTTTTGATAAGCTATCAAATTCAGTAATGAATGCAACAACACAGGTAAGAATAAAATATAAAATAAGAACTACAGTATGAACCACATGTGTATGTATGTGCATATAAATGGTTTATATTGTCATTAATACCATATTGACAATCACTAAATTTATGGATAATGTTTCCAGTTCATTTGCCAACTTGTCTATCTGTATACATCCTCTTTCTGTTGTTATTTTACTCAAGTTTTAAAATAGTTAATATCCCTTAATAAAATGTTTCATATTGTACTACTGTATCAGTAAGCAGTGAAATATATTAATTACCCTTGGATTCAACCTATAGTGCATAACCTAAACAGAAGTACGTAACTTACAAAACATTTCAACACATGCGCAGGAAAAAAGATTTGGATGAAATGTTTATTAGATTTTCACCAAAAAAATACCAAATGGCAACTAAAAAATGGTAGATATTTGTTCATCATAAAAACATATGCTAATGCACATAAATGTTAACTTGTAATGAATACAATTCTTTTTCTTCAGTTTCCATTATGGCTGGATTTAACAGCTTGTGAAACAGTTTTCAAGAGTGATTGAAAGGCTGCATTAATTTTTAAAGTAAGTCCCTATTATAAATTGTATTTTCAAGTTTTGCTTCCTCTCACTTGTGCTTCTGGGAAACCATATTTAACATTAAGATTCAGGCTCAGTTAGGTTAGTTTTCACTCACACAAAAAGGCTATTTGTGACAACTGAAATACTTAAATAATGATTTCTTGAGATGATTTTGTTCATCCCTTAAAAATTTTCTTATTATTAGGCTACTTTTGAAATTAACTTTAAACCAACAAGAAGATATCAGAAGTTTTAAGTTTGATACTGTATTAACCAAATTCCTTTTGTAGTGCTTTGTGATTTTTAACACCTTTTCAGCTGAAACCCCAATTTGACATACCCTACCCCACTTAAGAATCCCAGCTTCAAACCAGGTGCCCCATAATTATTAATGAATTATTTGATAATACTGAATACCCTATTACAGTACACAAATACTGCATACGCTAAGCAGGTAAATAATTTTCCCCTAAAAATTCTAAAACATGAAATTTGGTTTCCTAAAAATTTGATACTCAGTAGTATGTTGCAATCGATGGGTTTAAACACACAAGAAGTAGATCTAAGGTACTTATCCGCAGCGGCCTAGACTATGGCAGTTGCGGTTTTTCTATGCAGTTTTACCTACTGAACAAGAATTTTTTAAGTATATAATATTTATTCGGACGACTGTAATTAAACCCCCAGGGCCCAGTACTAAACACAGCGAAATACACTGGACACCCCAATCCCTAGTGGATGTCGTATCCGCGGTTACGTTCCTTGTAGTCCGTGCGGAATGCTTCTGTAGAAATACCACACGAGATAATAAGAATGTACCCAAAATTAATTGTTGAAGAACGTATCATAAAAATTCTATCCCTGAGTTAGGTACTTCAATACAAGAGGAAAAGCATCTTTTACTGAGCTTCATGCTTGCAAGAAGACCAATCGTATCAATGCCTAACAAACCTAGGCTACAATTAACAGCTAGGCCTATGCAAGCCTAATCCTAATCTGTCAATCTACTAGGCCTCGCACAAACGTAAAGGCTAAGAACTAAGGAGGACGCCTACCTGAAGGGCTAAGAATTTGAATAACCTAGGCCTAGGTAATCCAAGTCTAACCTTAGTGTCAGATTACTAAAATAAGACAGGCTATGTAAAAACTGGGTAAGACTATAGGCCTATCCCTAATTCCCTGCCATACCTGGAGCGTTGGATCGATGAAACGATACAAAGGATCGATGAAACGATACAAAAAGTAAAAACAACCCGGTCCCTTGAGTATAGGCCTAGCTCGCCTAAGCTAATGGCCTGATAGCTACCTACCTAGTACACTCTGCTCTCTCGCTTTGGAAATTCAGTTCGCTGCCTAAAAAAACTAACCAAACACGAGACAGCATCACGGTGACAGTTCTTGTGACTTAACACCAGCAATGCCACTCAACAGTAGGCCACACAACAAGTGCAAAGGCATTCGAAACCAAAAAGATCAATGACCTAATATGGGACTGACCTAAACCACAAAACTAGGTAGTAGATAGGAAAAACTCGTCATTTTTCACTTACCCATTCCAATGTTGTCTGTGATTTTGAGAGGCCCACGGAGGTAATAAATGACAGATACAACCAAAAGAAACCACGCCGCCCAGAGGTAACTCCAGCTCCAAATGATAAATTCTTTAATTTGACTGAAAAAGCGCAAAACTCGCCCCGCCATTTGCTGCAGGGAAGAGGCGCATTCTTCTTCTTCTTCTTTCCTATGTTGTTTTGTGTTTACTTTTTGATGGGCCTTGCGACGTAGTGCAACGCCGCCAGTTTCGAATATTCTACGGAAGCAAATTTGCATCCTTATGGTCCAGTTTCTATTAATTATGAAAAAACTTATACACCATGTAAATTCCGATTTTTTTCTTCGTTAACCGTGGCAATAACGAAATTCTTAAGATTATTGAAAATGCCACAGGAAACGAACAGTTCAATTATTCCAACAGCAATATTTATGCATGCTGGGAGTGGAAAGTTCTCATGCCTTACTGATATAGTGTTAAAAATGATAAATACCAATATCAGCCAGTTTCATATATTGGTAATTCGTATTTGACCACGGCCACCTAGAGCTTTGACGATACCTACTCTCCTAATAGGGTAAATATTTCTTTTTTTCGATAAACAACCAGTTTATTGTAAATAGTACTTGTATTCTCCTTAGACTGCTGACCACTGAGTTGTGATTCATCAGGAATGTCGGACGAGGGCAAATGCGGCTTGCAATAGCCCTACAATTACTCATGGACAATGGAATAATTTACGATCAACTGGAACATCTGATATAACCTTTAAATACATGCAGACTGGAAACTCATGCTTATCCAATAAAATGTTAAGAACAGGAGTGCTCCAACGGAATGTTAGGTCCAGTACTAGTTGTCCATTTATGATCCTTAGTATACAAATGGGAAACTGAATAGTGTTCTCACCAGCGATGATGAATGGATGGCATTCAAGTGGCTACAATTGAGTGAAAATAATACCAAATCATATTGCACATGAAAAATGTAAGAACCCTGATAAAATTTGTGCGCCGCTCTACTGTAATTTATCTGTGCTCAAATTAATATGTTGTAAAGGATACTGGGTACCTTATATATATACTGCATCTGGTAAAAAGAATCGACACTATTCTGTTCAGTATCTCCAGAGAAATTCTCATCAATAGAGTGGACTTTGTACGTACTTTAACTCTCATATTGCACCAAAGATATAACTTACAAAGCTACTACATAGGACGGCGAGATTAAGCAAGGGTGTTGCATCTCGGGACCGGGTTACTCGCGTAATGACTGACTGTATGGTGTTTTCACGTTGCATGGAACCAGTGGTTATTCAGCAACGGGACCAACGGCTTTACGTGACTTCCGAACCCACCCGTCGAGAGTGAATTTCTATCACCAGAAAATACACATCTCTCACTCCTCAATGGAATGGCCGAGAATCGAACCCGCCGACCACCGAGGTGTGGGGACCCCAGCACCATACCAACCACGCCGCTGAGGCGCTCGCGTAATGGATACTTCTCAGTTAGAATAATGTTTGTGTGCTACGACTCATCCAGCCATAACTTGTTTGTTTGTATGGTGTTTTTACATTGCATGGAACCAGGTTATTCAGCAACGGGACCAACGGCTTTACGTGACTTCCGAACCACGTCGTAACGATTAAATTATCATCGAGGTTCTTAAAAGATGTGCTGTAGCTACATAATACAGCCAACATTTGATTTCGATGCAAGGCTTGCTATAGGTGACTTCAGTTCATTTGAGCAAAGTTGCATGTTGAACATTAATTTTAGAGCATTCAGTCTTATGAGAGACTTCCTTACTATTTCAGTGTTACGATAATATTTGGTAATTGGTATAGAGTACGCCATATGATTCTTCAAACGCCCATGTGAACTTGTATGAGAAATGAATTTGCAGTCCCTGCAAAGCACCTTCAGCAGAGTGGGACCAGTTAAGAGAGTCTCCTAATATAGATTCATTCATTTATCACTCAAAATTGCCATCAATTCCTATTCAGATGTGTGGTCACGGTGGGCATCTTTAACAATAAAATAATGAAAGAGGACACTCAATTGTTCTAACTTCATGAAGTAATGGTAAGCATGTTAAGGGATATGATGTGATGGCTGAAGGAGAAAAGTCAGAAGAGTGGCGTAAAGAAAAGCTTAGGGAAAAGTGAGGTTGAATGAGAAGTTGAGAAAAAAAAAAGAGAAAGAGCAGGTGTACGAGTTGTTGTGGGTAAGAAAGGGTGTGTTGAGGACTTTGGAACAGCTGGGTTGCCAGAGTTCCATATTCGACTAACTGATGATACATCGATATACCATTGACCCCGACATTTCCCGGCTCCAGTAACACGAGATTGAAGAGCAGTGTGAAGAGTTAGGAAGAATAGGAGTGACTGAACCCAGTAACAGTGCTTGGAATAGTCCAATTGTGCCAGTAAGTAAGCCTGATGGGAGACTGCAAATGTATATCGATTATTGGAGTAAATGAGGTGACAGTGAAAGATTTCCTGCTTGTGTGTACATGCATAGGATGAAAGTGTTCAGTAAGATGGATCTAGTAAGGGGGTATATTATCACTTCCACTGGCAGAGGTTTGTAGACCCATAACTACTAAGAAAGTGATGAATGTTGTGCCGAGTGGTTTTCCTTCATATATGCTCACCATAAGCTACAATTCTGGTGCATCACCTAGCAGTAATCAGAGGCTTACAACACCGAAAGCATTCTGGAAAAGCAGATTCTACCACTACGTGGTCACTACATATATTCAAAAGTGAGGCCACATGGTAACTATTTAATTCCTCTAATGAACCATGAACCACAAGCTTCCGGTTTATTGCTCGGTAAAGCCAGACCAGCAGCCTGAAAGCTGGACACCACACAGTTGAGACAACCTTTAGATTAATGCCTACCCTTCATTTTCTCCTAACAAAATGCTAAAAATGGTCAGGCTCTTAAACCATCCCAAGATGATGCTGATCATACAGCATGAATCTCATGAGACTTCATCATTTCATCACTATTACCAGAGTGGGAAGACACTGTTGTGGGAATATCAACCCAAGATACGTCTACGCTTTCAGAATGGCAAGATTTCTTCTGTGATAGAACTAACCTTCAGCTCGAGAAAACCAGTCTTGGAAGGTGTTAAGGATAGAAAATGGTGGAAGAAAGGTCTACCACCTTATTACATTCTTCACATGGAGAATGGAAACAGACCTTACACTGGCAGAGAACAAAACTTATGTGGGCTTACAGATGGAGACATGAGCCACCATTATGTATTATTATCGTTATTAAGATGAACCCTATTCATATGGAGCAAGCCTACAAGGGACATTGACTTGAAATTTAACTTTCCAAAGATTATCATGCTCATTAAGAAATAAGAGAAGGTAAAGGGAAATACAGTAAGAGGTGGTCTCACTCATTGAAAACAAAACAAAAAAATTAGCAAATAAATTAAAAATTATTAAAACCCAAGAACAGCTTTAGGGTAGTAATGCATTTAATCTTCGGTTGAACTTTTGAAGTTCCAATAACAAGACATCCTCAGGGAGACTGTTCCTGTCCAACAGTGTGAGGAATAAAGACCTCTGGAACTGAGAAGTTTGACAGCTACACACATTTACTGTATGTCGGTTAACTATTGTGGCATTTCCTGAAATGCAATATATGAGTCAAAAGTTACACCTAGAATAGTTAAAGCTTCAGACTCACTCAGCAGTCCTATCCACCTGCAGGGGAGGATGGGGTGGAAAATCTGTAAGTGATCTGCTAATCAAATGTTTTCATTTTATGTACTGGATTTCAGCCTCATACCCCACAAACTACGCCATTCACTCATCCAGTCCAAGTGTTGCATCATCAGCATACTGAACAATTTTCACTAACGGTCCCATCAACAGCAACTTGCAGCTGCAAACCTGCAAGGAAATCTTGAAGTAATCCTAAACCATATCCACCCACTACAAGATTCTGAAGTTTTATAAATAAGTGCATTATGATTTACTAAATCAAAAGCAGCACTAAAATCTATTTGAATTACTCTGCACTCCAAGACCTTTCACGGTTCTCTTGCAAAGGCATGTCAAGTCTAAAAAGAGCATTGCAGTTACCTAAAACTGCTTTCTATATGCATATTGACTATCAGCTAACAAGCCTTTAGATTCCACATAATTATATAGTGGCATAAAATTAAGTTCATTAGCAACCTTGGAGAACAGCACAGGGAGAAAATAAATTGGCCTGTAGTTACTGCAGTCTGCAGATGTGCCACTCTTTGGAACAGGCACTGTATTAAGCTTGCACTCATCCACAGATACTACGTCAACATAAAAATCTATCCAATCTACTAATCTTGGGAGACAACACAGAAACTTTTTTTCAAAACCAAAGGGAAGAAACCATCAGGAATCTTCCCCCAGTTATCAGGATTATCCAGAATTTTCTCAACATCCACAGAGCAAAAGCAAATTTTTAAGAATAGGTCCAGGATGAAAAGTACCAGGGCAAGGGACATCCTCAGTTAACTGTTTAGCTTCAATCAACCATCATCAATTATTAGTGGTGGAATGAGAGGCAAGCCTGACCCAAGAAAGACAATGCCAATTTGGTCCACCACAGATGAGGCTGAGTAATTTCTTCAAGTTTCCTCTTCAAGGAATTATTGTAACTTCTCTTGGCTGTTTGACAAGTTCTATTTGCAGCAAGGCAAAAAAAAAAAAAATTACTAATTTTCATTTGTACGATTTTGGTCTGTTTGTCACCTACATATCACCAAACCATGGCTGGTCATTTGTTCTGAATGTGATACCTAAGGGCATACCTTATTGAAATAGGCATCTTTGGATCAGGATCTAATATAGAATATGAAATATTAAGTGCCTGACAAGCTTCAGTAAAGCAACCTTTTTTCCAATAGTGGCATTAGGAATATACCAATTGAAAGATATATCCAGCTCAATGGTGCAATGATCAAAAGTGCCTACATATATATTTTCAGACTTTGGAGTTCACAACAGCTGGAACACCAGTGAGCATGAAGCCTGATCTATTACTAGATATATGCGTGGATTCCTCAATTAGCTGGACAAAATCAGAGGATACACAGAACTCAAAGAGCAGACTGGCCATCATGATCTATAAAATTTTAATTTAGCTACTTGCTGTGCTTTGCATTATAGTCTCCACAAATAATGAATGAAGCTTTTAAATCCTGAGACTGAGCCATACTAATCCTTTCCAAGACAGTCATATATAGAATTGTTGATACTTGGATTGCAGTAAACAGCAAACATCTATATATTGTAAAACATAGTGGAGAAAAAAAAAAAAATTTTGGCAACTGCACTAAAGTTTTTCTGACAATAAATAGGTTCTCTGGACTTAATGTATTAAACCATACCTTTGCACATTAGGATGTTGCAACGATAAATAAAATCAGGGCCATAAAACTCTGGGATTAAAAAAAAACCTTTTGACTTGTTACACTGAAGTCTCAGATAAAAACATTAAATCTTAGTTACGGGCATATATCCGGAGATCAAGAAAATGTTACCTTAAGCCTTGAATATTTGAATGAAGTACCTGGCAATTTTCTAACTGTAATGAGTAACAGGCCCAGGGTTCAGCTCAATGTCTCCCAAAAGAATTAAAATCAACACCATAAAATCAGTAGCAGAACTCATAAATAAACTCATTACAACAGTAACGTAAAAATCAACAGAACAGCAATTGCATTATTTTTAAAAATTCTGTTGACAGTATATGTGACCAGATATCACTGAAAAAGCGTTGGAGGCAACTAATCAACAAAGTGGGGCGGCACACCTTTGAAGGCAAATATCAAATCTGTCCAGTTTGCCACAACTAGGGGAGGACAGTCATGATGGATTTAGAAATTATAAAACACACAGAAGGAAAAGATTAGGTGAGGACAAAGGTACTTTCCTGATAATCCACCAAGCAACTTTTGCTTTCCAATCAGCCTATCCTACACACTTTTTGAAAAAAAAAAAAAACACCATGGAAGACCACTGTACAATGGCTATAGCACAGTCCAAGGTTGGAGAACAATGTTTGCATTCAGAGTAACCATCTCTTAGAAGCATTGCCTACCAAGGCAACCATACCTTGCGCATGTGGGATGTTGCTGGTTTGATTTCAGATTATCCTCCTGGAGGAGTTGCCTGCCAAGGCTAGAGAGTTACCAAAACCCTCACATATACATTATTAATTTATTCTCTATGAGAGAAAAACACAGCAACTGTGACAATACAAAAAAGCAAAGCACAAAAAAAAGAAAACAGGAAAACAATGAAAACATAGAAATGTTAACTCAGTTACATTCACACACCACAGGAAGAGAGGAGAAACATATAACCTCACACTGCACAGTTGAAAGTGACAATTGGATGTGAAAATAGTTCACTAACACACTAGCACCACCATATGGCTATCCTTTTAACTAAATGAATTCAATTATTTAGCTACACAAGAAAAATATACTCCAATCAAAAGGCAAAGGTTTGTATTTCTGTGGGGACAAGCACAGGTTTTGAGGAGACACCTTTCCCTCTTATCAACTTCAGTACAAGAAGTTAAATACCAAATCACCAACACCTGGTTTCCAGTACTTGAAGGATTGTTTCATCATCAATTTAATTTCCGCAGTTCTATAGATGAGTTTTTGTGTGTATCTCATAAATTCAAAATAATTTCTCTTGTAAATTTAAAATTAATCTATCTCAGGGGAGCCTTAATTCATTTTGAACAGGTACCTATACGTACAAGATAACCCTTTTGTAAAATTTTTGTATCTTACGATTTTTCTTCAAATCTCAGCCAGTTTTAATTCCTGTGATTACATTTTCCTGATGTAAACATTTCGTATAATAAACATTTTTACAAAATGCTCTAGTTTATAACAAACCTGAGTGACTCTAGCACTGACTAAAGTAACATCCATCAAATATAAGAACAACTGGAGGCTACAGAATACAATTAATAGGCTAATCAGCTGTGAACCCCTAAACCTTCCACCACATTCTTCTAAACTTCAAATGGCATATTTCTTTTTTGGCTATATGAAGCTCCAACCAACATCTTCAATTCTAATTATGATTACCACCAGTTAAAGAGTTGATAGTTCAAACAGACGACTAAGTTGACATTCTTAACTCTCTGTGGGCCGGCTCCAAGGGCTTATTTTCAGTCAATATATTAGCTCGTCAATAAATTACAGCTCCTTAAAAATGTAATAATTGGATAAGTAAAAATGTCCAAGATTCTAGCGAATTTTTTTTTACAGGGTTTGTAACCAATAATTGGTATTTGTTGTTAGTTATATACTGGACAATGACACAAAACACATTTTGTTGTTAGTTATATACTAGACAATGACAAAACATGTTTTACTGTAAGCACTGTTCACTAAATACCCAAGTCAAGTGTGTAACAAATTCCAAGCCTGGATATTATTATTTCAATGTGGTGCTCTTTTAGGAATAAATGGTGAGCATATTTCATTACAATAATTACTCAACCGAAACACTGAAGTTTACTTAAACTTATATTATGAAAAATCTGAACAT
The DNA here is from genome assembly GCF_015104395.2 of Macrobrachium nipponense. Lineage (NCBI taxonomy): Eukaryota > Metazoa > Arthropoda > Malacostraca > Decapoda > Palaemonidae > Macrobrachium > Macrobrachium nipponense. Next base: position 98,779,743 of record NC_087203.1, read on the forward strand.
CCAGAAGTGGTAACATTAAATTCTAGTTAAAAAAAACTAAATTTTCCTTTGAAAAAAAAATCATCACAGAATAAAAGAATACAAAGACTTTGATGCAAAGAAATATCTCTATTAAAATTGTTTTATGAAGTAACACCTAACCTAGATTTTTGGCAGACACCATAGATGGATATTTGAATTAATAATTGGTAAATAATTTCCTTAGTTTAAAAGGGAAAAGTCTATTTTTCTTACAATTACATGCAAAACTGATTCTTTCAAAATGCTTCATTGCACAGAAGTGCTAACAAGAATTCTACTTTCATATATTGGATAAATTTAAGATAAAAAATCTAGCTTACCTTATACATTATTTCCTACAAAAATAGTTATATAGTCAAAGCATCCTTGATCTTCCATGAAGCAGACATTAAGCCAACAAAATTTGTATCACAGATTGAACCACCAGGTAAATACTTGATGAACAGTTATTTTCTGCAACTAAAATTTATGTTTGATGAACAGAAACTGTCTGAAACATTCCTGAGGTATTTTTTCCTGCTGCTATTTACTACTGATAAATTCTTTATCTACACTAAAACATTTAATATGATTCAGCTTGCACCTCTTCTTTGTGTAATGATTCTCCTCACTTGGTATCCCTAAGCAAGTCACCTGTGACACTCACATAAGGGCAAGAATTGAGTGTTCTTGTTGCATGTATGTATTTTCAAGGGTATCAGTATTATGAATATCAATCCTGAATCATTGAGACAACCTTGGGTAAATCCTACAGCTAAAAGCCACCCTTCATATATACAGGCAATATATGATTAAAGCCAACTGTTTTACATTCAAAAGCTCTCAAAGTGACAACTTCTCATTGTAATATACAGTTAGTATGGAAACAGGAAAGACCAAGATATAAACAAAAATGCTAAGGCTCACAAGACAACTTTGAAAAGCTAAAAAGCCTTTCACCAATAAAGTTTACCTTCTTTAAACAATCATAATAACTTAATAAAAGAAAATACTGTATATATTCAGGAGCTGACCCTAAAACAATTAGGCAATTCTAAGAGCACATTTCATGGAAATGTCTGTCAGCCACCAAATGATACAACTGCGATTGGAAAAATTAATTGCAGCTCACCTATCATCTTGAATCACTGATTAATTTCTTTTTTCCCTTGGGGCTAGAAAGAGTAATTAGTGAAACTCTACGTGGAGTTTTGGCCTTGCTTGTTGGTGTTTTCACAGGAGAAATGTTTCTTGTGGATTTTATAGGACTTTCATTATCACCCTCAAATCTCTTGGTTACCTCCTCATCTAATTTTACCTCTGCAACCCTGTCATTCTTTGGACTTGAAACTGTTGTCAAAGGTTTTCGCCTTGGAGTTTTTGGCGTTGTCTTTACTGGTGATTTGTCATCACTTCTGGCTTTACCCTTAGGACTGGATACTGTGGTTAGTGGTATTCTCCTTGGGGTTCTCTGAGTTCCTGCTTGTGAGGGGCTGTCTTTAGCTGCCTTTGTTGGACTGTCATTATCTCCTTCTGCAGTAATGGGTGCTTTTACTTTTTCTGGAGAATCTTTACCTAAACTTTTCTTTTTATCTTTTGGACTAGAAAGTGTGGTTAAACTTAAGTGACGAGGACTCTTTGATGACCTTGTAGGGGTCTTTGCTGGGGAACTAGTTGATTTGTCTGGACTCTTCATCTCAACATCCATGCCTGGTTCCTGCGCAGAAAGAAAAAGTTATGTAAATTTTACATTGCAGCAATTAATAATGTTATAAATGGATTTCAATAACTGAAGCCAAAAATATAATGTACTCAATGCATTAATCTTGATTACAATATTCCAAAATAATATCACCAATTATACACTTTAATACAACTAATATGATATTGTTATTTTACAATAGAAAGTTTTGTACATACTTACCTGGCAGATATATACTTAGCTTACGTCTCTGACGTCACGACAGAATTCAAAACTCGCGGCAAATGCGACAGGTAGGTCAGGTGATCTACCCCACCCGCCGCTGGGTGGCAGGTGTATGAACCAATCCCCCTTTCCAGTCATAATTTCTCTTCCACCTGTCTCCTGAGGTGAGGCTGGGAGGGCCATCAATCGTATATATCTGCCAGGTAAGTATGTACAAAACTTTATTGTAAAATAACAATATCATTTTTGTACATGAACTTTCCTGCCAGATATATACTTAGCGGATTGACACCCTTGGTGGAGGGAAAGAGACAGAGCTAACAAGGAAAAAGGGGAAACAACATCTGTTGTAGGATACTAACAAACCTTGGTTCTTACCTGATAAGGCTGAAGACTTCATAGTTACTGCCTATTAGTCTGCAAAGCCTGAAGAGCTACAGCGAGGGCATGACCTACAGCTGAAAAGACTCTTTGGGTCTACCGAAGGGATTTGATATCCGCTTACTCAGTAGAATCCAAGTCGGATCATGTCAATGGGGATTAGCCCTCTTAAATGACAGAGCCTGACCACTACCAATGCAGGGAGCTCTAGCACAAACAGATCACCTAACCATTCTAATGTTAGCAATACGAATAGAAAGAGATGCCTACCACATCCTCTTTCAAACAACCATAAAAACACATACAAACAATAGGGGAAAAAATTTACAAAGGATATGCTTCAGCTCCCTGCCCCAGCACCGAATCCGCCGATACATACGGGCCTAACGCGAAGCACTTATCGTAAGTAATCTTGACGTCTCTAAGGTAGTGGTTCGCGAATACTGAATTGCATCTCCAGAATGTTGCTTTCATCAGATTCTGGAGTGACATATTCTTGTTGAAAGCCAAGGACGTAGCAATGGCTCTTACCTCGTGAGCCTTGACTTTCAAAAGCTTGAACTGATCCTCACCGTAAGCCAAATGTGCTTCCTTCACGAGGCTTCTAATAAAGAAGGACAAAGCATTTTTAGACAATGGTCTACTGGGATCCTTTACAGAGCACCAAAGTCTGTCCTTAATGCCCTTAAGAGACTTCTTCCGCTGGAGGTAGTATCTTAAAGTCCTCACAGGGCAAAGAGTTCTTTCCGGCTCTTCCCCTACCAGGGGAGCTAAGCCTGGAACCTAAAACTCCTTGGCCAAGGATTTGAGGGGTTCTCGTTCTTAGCTAGAAAGAAGGAAGGAAGGAACAAATCACGGAATCTCCTTTGAAACCTACCCTTCCTTCTAGAGCATGAAGCTCGCTAACTCTCTTGGCAGATGCTAAAGCCAAAAGAAACAGAGCCTTCTTCGTAAGATCCTTGAAAGAAGATGACTGGGGAGGTTCGAACTTCGAGGACCTCAGGAAACGAAGAACCACATCCAGATTCCAGCTCGGAATTTGAGACGAGGGTTTCTTGCAAGTTTCGAAAGATCTTAGCAGATCATGTAGATCTTTGTTGTTGGAGATATCTAAGTTCCTGTGCCTAAACACAGCTGCTAACATGCTCCGATATCCTTTGATGGTCGAAACTGCAAGACCGCATTTTTCCCTGAGAAAAACCAGGAAATCTGCGATTTGGGTCACAGAGGTACTGGAAGAGGAAAGCTTCTGGTTTCTGCACCAACGGCGAAAGACGTCCCACTTCGACTGGTAGACTCTAAGGGTAGAGGGCCTTCTAGCTGAGGCGATAGCCTTCGCTGCCTTAGCTGAAAACCCCTTCGCTCTGACAAGACTTTTGACAGTCGAAAGCCAGTCAGATTGAGAGCGGGGAGGTTTTTGTGATACCTGTCGAAGTGGGGTTGTCTGAGCAGATCTACTCTTTGTGGAAGAGCTCTTGGAAAGTCCACCAGCCATTCCAGTACCTCTGTGAACCAATCTTGGGCCGGCCAGAATGGAGCTACCAGCGTCATCCTTGTCGCTTCCGAGGCCGCAAACTTTCTGAGTGTTTGACTCAGAATCTTGAATGGAGGAAAGGCATAGACGTCCAGACCTCTCCAGTCTAGAAGGAAAGCATCGACTGACACTGCTCCTGGGTCTGAGATCGGGGAGCAGTAGAGGTCTATTCTCTTGTTCTTTGCTGTCGCAAATAGGTCGATATGAGGTCTGCCCCATAACCTCCACAGGTCTTGGCAAACTTCTGAGTGCAGAGTCCACTCCGAGGGGAGCACTTGATTCCTCCTGCTCAGGAGATCGGCCCTGACATTCCTTTTTCTCCCTGTATGACCTGGTGAGGAGAACGATCTTCCTTGCCTGAGACCACAACAGCAAGTCCTTCGCTGTTTCGTACAGGGAGAAGGAGTGTGTCCCCCCTGCTTTCTTATTAAGCCAAGGCTGTGGTGTTGTCCGAGTTGACCTGAACTATAGCATTTCGGACGTGGGGCTCGAAGGCTTTTAACGCCAACCACACTGCCATCAACTCTTTGTTGTTGATGTGCCAGGACACCTGTTCCCCCTCCCAGGTGCCTGACACTTCTCTTGACCCTAGGGTCGCACCCAACCCATCTCCGACGCGTCGGAAAACAATGCTTGGTTCGGGTTTGGCATGTACAGAGACAGACCTTCTGCAAATCGGAGAGGATCTGCCCACCACAGAAGGTCCTTCTTGATTCCTTTTGATATCATGAAGAATTCCAGATCTAGAGAGAGACACCTCCAATTCCGGTAAAGGAAGAATTGGAGAGGTCTGAGATGCAACCTTCCTAGAGAAACGAATTGCTCCAGCGAGGAAAGTGTCCCCAACAGACTCATCCACTCCCTCGCTGTGCATGCATCTTTCTCTAGGAAGGTCGTTAGTTTCTCTCGGCAACGAGCAATCCTCTCTGGTGACGGATATGCCCGAAAATCCGGAGAAACCATCCGAATCCCCAGATATATCAGCTCTTGACTGGGGATTAATTGTGACTTCCGGAAGTTCACCAGAAGCCCCAACGAACTTGCTAAAGTAAGTGTCTTTTGTAGGTCCTCCAGACATCGTTCTTGTGAGCTTGCTCTGATCAGCCAATCGTCTAGATAGAGAGACAGCCTCACTCCCTCCAAATGTAGCCAATGTGCTACATTCTTCATTAAACCCGTGAAAACTTGAGGGGCTGTCGAAAGGCCGAAGCACAAGGCCCTGAATTGGAAGATCTTCCCTCCCATCATGAATCTCAGAAACTTCCGTGAAGAAGGATGGATAGGCACATGGAAGTAAGCGTCCTGAAGATCTAGGGACACCATCCAGTCCCCTGGACGAAGAGCCGCCAACACTGAAGAAGTTGTCTCCATGGCGAACTTCCTTTTTTCTACGAAGACATTCAGGGCGCTTACATCCAGAACCGGTCTCCATCCTCTTGAGCTCTTGGGAACTAGGAACAGTCTGTTGTAAAAACCCGCAGAATGAGGATCTTTCACTAGTTCTATCGCCTCCTTCTCCAGCATAAGATCTACTGCTAGAGAGAGGGCTTGATTCATGATGGGGTCCTTGTACTTGGCTACCAACTCCCTCGGAGTCGTCGTCAACGGAGGTCTTGATAAGAAGGGAATGAGGTAGCCTTTGCGGACAATCGAGAGTGACCAGTTGTCCGCCCCTTTCTGGGCCCAGACGTCGGCAAACTTCAGAAGTCTGGCACCCACTGATGTCTGGAGAACTTGAATACTACTTCTTCCCTCTGATGGATCTAGAGAAGGTCTTCCCTCGTTTAGCGGGTCTAGATCCTCTAGACTCTAGAGGATCTAGACCCGCTAAACGAGGGAAGACCTGCTAGAGGAAGAAGCTCTGGCAGGAGGGACTCCTCGAAAGGGCTCCTGCCTAACTGGAGTCTCTCTCTTGGTTTTAGCCTGGAAAGAAGAGTGAGGCTTCCTGGTAGACTGGGCTAGCATGTCCTGTGTAGCCTTAGCTGAAAGGGCACAAGAAACATCCTGAATGATCTTCTTAGGGAAGAGTTGAGGAGAGAGCTGAGAATACAGGAGAGAGGCTCTCTGAGCATGAGATACTGATTTCGTCAGGAACGAACAGTAAACAGATCTTTTCTTGATTACTCCCGCTCCGAAAAGGGAAGCTACTTCACTCGATCCATCTCTCACTGCCTTATCCATACACGTGAGAACACTGATAAGATCCTCAGGTGAAATGGAATCCGGGGTCTGCGTCTTCTTGGCCATAACGCCCAAAGACCAGTCTAGGAAGTTAAACACCTCCAGGACTCGGAACATTCCCTTCAACAGGTGGTCAAGCTCATTCATCCCCCATGTCGTCTTAGCAGACATGAGGGCAGAGCGTCGAGAGGAATCCACCAGTGAAGAGAAGTTCGAGTCTGCCGAGGAGAAAGAACGAGGCCCAAGGGTTCTCCCGATTCATACCAGAATCCTAGTTTTCCAGTAGCTTAGAAGGAGGGAAAGAGAACACCGTCTTCCCTTTCTCTTCCTTCGAAAGAAGCCACTCACCAAAACCTCTAAGCGCCTTCTTCATAGAGATTGCAGGCTTCATCCTGACACAGGATGAAACCTTCGAAGTTTTCGAGGTCGAAAATAACGATAGAGGTGAGGGTGGGGCGACAGGAGAAAGGGCGTCTCCGAATTCCTGAAGCAACAGGTCCGTCAAACGCTTGTATGAAGAAACGGAGGAATTTCTTTTTTCCGCCGAAGATCCTTCACGATCCTTACGATGATAGGCTGTCTTGTCCTCAGCCGAGAGTCCATCCTTGGAAGAACGTCTGGAAGAACTCTGACATCTAACCGGGGAAGTCATAACTTCCGTTGAGATTCTGCCTGAAAACTCCTTCTTGTCAGGATGAGGGCGTATTCTAGGCTCTTGGCGCCTAACGAACGCAGGGCGAAAATCTGGCGAAGAGCGCCTATTAGGCGAAAAGCGTCTATCAGGCTCCTGGCGCCTGTCTAAAGGAGAGCGGCTGCCTGGCGAAGAGCGCCTGTCATGCGGGAAGCGATTATCAGGCTCTTGGCGCCTGCTGCGAGGAGAGCGAATCTCTGGCGACGAGCGCCTACCAGGAGAGAAGCGTCTGACAGATTCCCGGCGCCTAACTCGAGGAGAGCGAAAATCGGGAGAAGAGCGCCTACCAGGCTCTTGGTGCCTGCTAAGCGAAGGGCGGCTGACAGGAGAAGAGCACCTGTCTACCAAAGGGCGTCTGGTCACAGGAGAGCGGAAGCCTGAAGGAGAGCGGCTACCATGAGAAAAACGCCTACCAGGTTCCTGGCGTCTGCCAGCGGGAGAGATTCTGTCTCGAGACGAGCGCCTGTCAGGAGAGGCTCGTCTACGGGAAGCATGCCCCTTGTCCGACGGAGAAACGATGTCCGCAGGAGAGCGCCTGTCCGTTGAAGAGCGCCTCGTACTACGATCCACTCCTGGAGAGAGGGCGGTTACTGACGAATAGCGTAAACCTGGAGAAGAGCGCCGGACTTCTTTACCGGGAGCGAGACGTCCTTCCTACGACAAGAAGTCACAATCAAAGAGTCAGCCAGAGCCGTAATCTGCGCCTGCAGACTAGCCAAAACACATGTAGGAGATTTAACAAAGTCCTTCACGGGAGACGCAGCTCGATCCTTACTAGGAGAGCGAAACTCCAAAGAAATCCTCGGTTTCTTCACATCCAATCCAAGATCTTCCGAAAAAACTTCAGGGCTGGAGAGAGCGGAAGAAGCCTGCCAGGCTCTCTTCGACGGCCGAGAAGCTTCCGAGGAGCTCCAACCACGCTTGGGCGAAGGAGAAGGCGAAGACGAGAAGCATTGCCGTAAGACTTCTCTCTTGGCGCGATCCAAGGTAGCCTGGGAGTGAACATCAGGCGCTACCGAGGGGACGCCTGACCGGTGGGGGTTCTCCCTAACCTTCCTGCGGCTTTCGACTTTCCTCCTCCACTGGGTCTGGGAGTCTGGAAGAGGTCTAGGCCTAGAAGCATTAGGGAGCCGATCAGACGCACCCTCCACTGCACTGGGATCACTGCACAAATTACTATCACTCTTACCTTCTAGCACTTTAATTTTCAGCTCCATGCTGCGAATAGTGGCTCTCATAGTGTCCACCTCCGAAGGCGCATCTTCGGGTTCGATGCAGGAAGCAGGGGCTGAAACTGGTAAAGGCGCTACGTCTACAACAGGGTTATCAACTTCAAACTCGCTAGCGCGAGACCTACTAGAACTCCTAGATGAAGCTTTCCTAACCTTGTCCTTCTCAAGCTTTCTTACATAAGAAGAAAGCGCCTTCCATTCTTCTTCATTCAAATTACCACATTCATTACAAGGGTTAATAAATGAGCAGTCATTCCCCCTACAGCTCATGCATACTGTGTGAGGGTCTACCGCAGCTTTCGGTAGCCTCACCTTACAATCGCTAACAGAACAAACTCTGAACATAGTTGATTTCTTAATTTCTAAATCAGACATAATGAAATTCCAAGAATAATCAAAAGAATAATAAAAAACCGGTCCACAAATCGCAAATGCCAAGCCAAGGAGCAGGTACTTCACCAAAAGTCCGATGAAACAATCCAGGGCGAAAACGAGTAATAATCCAAAATCGAGAGGTATCGACAACAGATGTAGTCGACACCGGCGACAGAAAAATTATGACTGGAAAGGGGGATTGGTTCATACACCTGCCACCCAGCGGCGGGTGGGGTAGATCACCTGACCTACCTGTCGCATTTGCCGCTAGTTTTGAATTCTGTCGTGACGTCAGAGACGTAAGCTAAGTATATATCTGGCAGGAGTTCATGTACAAAACTGACATATTCATGTTTATGACCCCTAATTTAAGGGGTTACAACATTTTGGAAATAAAACTACACTAATTAAGTTATGTATATTCATAAAAACATGATAATTTTTATTATTACTATAATAATTGAATAGTTTAAAATCAGACCACATCAAGTTTCATTTCTCGGATTGAAGGGAGTGTTCCTAACAGTCACAATTGAAGCAAGAATGGTTGAGGAAGTTGGACAGGTGGGTAAGAAAAAAGCAAACAAGTTGAAAATCAAACTTACAGTTCCAAGCCGTCCCAAGTTAGCAGAAGTAGTTCTAATGTCAAGGTGAAAAGAGTGCATTGGTTGAGGTGAATGTAGGTGGTGGGTATAAGTGAGCAATGGTAGGGGTATTGCACAAAATGCAGACAGTGCATTACAAGCACAATAATCTGTTTGGCCTCATGCACATGAGGGGCACTGACTTAATACACCCTAACAATGAGTACTCAGATTCCGAAGGGCACATCTTTCAGATAGAATAAGCTGAAAATCCTGCTTCCTTCCATTCGTGAAACAGCAGTTATAGTCCGACAGATCTAAACTGATAGATTGTTTACTTCCTTGAGAAAAACCCTGTTGCCAGTTCTCTCTTAACCTATAAATCGTCCCCTTCTTAAGTCCTCAGCCATCTCCCAGCGAGGCAATATTTGGGACAGTAATAACGGTATAAATAATAATCCATAAACTCAATCCCTATTTTATTTGGTTATTACTTTTGAGACTATTTATTGTTATATTTGTTATGACATATACCCTTAAATTTTGCATATTATATTACAGATTTTATTTGATGATCTTTTTCATTAAAAGTAATAAAATCGGTAATTGCCATTCAGTCTTATGACATTTTCTTATAATCTTGCCAGTAGATTACCTCTATTTATTCTTTTCCGTCTGCCATACTATCCATTTCCTAAACAAGTTTGTAATATTTTGCATTTCACTGCTCTTCATTTTAGGTTTCCCCCTCACTTTCATTCAAGTTATGATTTACTTAAATTTCATTTCCTTTTTCACTCACGGTCTGGACCGTTATAACTCATAAATCTAATGTGTGTAACAATTTTTACTTTTTATAAGGTTGTTGCACATACTCATCATTGGGAGAGAGAAACACTTATTTACAATAATTACCACAGGAATTGTAATAATATGATTCTATAGAAAATGTACATTACGAAGAACCTTCGTTATAAGATGATCTTAGTTCAATAACAGATATCCTTTGCAGCATTGCCTATTTGCAAGTTTTTGGAATGTAACCTAAAGCAAGAAGTCATTCTTTTTGGAGCTAGAGTTCTCAGCTAGACCGGGCCGTGGGGCTTATCCAAAGGGTAGCTTAAGAGATAATTCCTTTAAACTTCATGGTTTAATAGGCTTGGCCCACCTGCATATCACCTGTCAAAGGTAACAGGAAAAGTGGCAGCATCTTTTGAAACAGTTGTCACGTTTATAAATGCGATTTCTCATTTTATTTACAAATAAAATTATAATCACAATATGTGAACGCTTAAGTTCAGGAAAACATGCTAAAAACTTTAAACTACCGATTTATTGATTCATGTGTTATAAAGTAAGGTATTCAAAACTGGATACTGGTAGATGTGGCAACAGGGTTCTTACCAAAAGACGAAAACAATCTCTCAGTTTAGATCTGTCGAACTATAGTTATTAACTCTTATTATAATGGTAAGGATGGAAAGCAGCAAGATGAGATAATGTTGAAATTTATGGGGCTACAAGAAGTCTAGACATGAGCGGACCACATTTGTCCATTGACTGAAGAGCATTTAGAAAACCTATAAGGGGAACCTCAATAAATGCTCCCAGGAGCAAGTCTGTTGTGAAACAGTCTTGTAAGAACTGGCTTTTTAAAGAGCAAGCAACAGATTCAGAGGAATGGTAGTGCTCGCTATTCCTGGTGTTGTCATGTTGAAAACATTTCTTTACTGAATGAGAGACCAGAGGACAAACACACCCTATAACTGCTGTCTTCGGAAACTGCAAAACTGGTAGTAGTACTAGGCAAAAAGCAGTCTGCATGATTACAGATTAAGCACGCTGAGAGGCAATACCACTACTCTGCCTAACAGTGGCTGGCTATATATAAAAGCATTCTCCAAAACAGTGCTCTTACGTTTGATGCTGATGGATGCGCATACAAGCGAAATTCAGTATTTACATCATATATAAGCTCTTCAAAGGTGATTTAGAATAACAAACAAGTGTAAAAGTGATCTCTTTTTCTCACAAGTGATAGAAAATTCATCAGGCTAACTCTCCAGATGCTTATGCAAGTTCCATTCCATTTGCTTATGCAGTGAAACAGGAGCATATTTTTGTTTACCTCTCCATTCTGGAGGAATAAGAGGCAACAGGCTCTGCAAATTACAAGCCCAATTCTTCTTTTTTTGAGTGTGTCTTGAGAAGGAACTGAGAAACCTGAAGGTAATTGTAAAGTGATAAAGTAGAGGCAAATTTTAAAAAGGGGCTTATTTTAAAATTTCAAATCACTTTGGTTACAAGCTGGCATTCACCCTAAATCATTATTCAATAGGGGCGAGCATCCCCCATGGACGGATGCCACCTCTGATTTTTCCTTATAGTTGTGTTTTAACACTTTTTGTGTGAAATAGGCCCTTTTTGAAATTACCATATGGTGGGGGTTAAGTTAAGTATATAATAGTTTTACCAGACCACTGAGCTGATTAACAGCTCTCCTAAAGCTGGCCCGAAAGATTAGATAATTTTACGTGGCTAGGAACCAATGGGTCACCTAGCAACAGGACCTACAGCTTGTTGTGGGATCCAAACCACATTATATCGAGAAATAAATTTCTATTACCAGAAATAAATTCCTCTAATTCTGTGTTGCCAAGCCAAGAATTGTGCTTCAGACCACTGGATTGGTAGCCGAGCACAAAAACCACTTGTCCAACAATGACTGTATATGGTGGGGGGTACAGGAACTAAGCATGCTCATAGATTGGCCCAACATTGCAGTAAAGGAACAAACTATACACCAAATTGAAGCTTGCACTATGCATTAAGACGTCATTGTGTTAAATTTTCCAATTTACCAATCACAAGGCGGTAATTGTGGTCTTGCCTCACTTTGACCCCTTACCTCCCCAAAATTATCCTTTTTGCCTAGAAATGCCTCCAAAATGTGCAAAATTCATAGATTCACTATATGTATTGATAATATGGAACTTGGCAAAGACATAGAAAGGCAGTTTTTCACCAAGTTTCATCAGGCTGGGGGAATTAGGGGTGCGGGTTGCATGAACCTCATTTTCTGGTAAAAGCTCATGAAACAATTATTAAGGTATTCCTTTAGAATGCATTTATTTTACATTTTCTTGACCACCAAACAGGAGTTTGTTTTAAGATATAACTTTTCGGGTCTAAATCACTCTCAGCAAAATTACTTGACGCATTCAACACCCCACTCCCTCCCCCATTGCTTCCCATACCCAAGGGTCTACCCTTCCTCCTTTGCAATTTGATGATTGTTGTTCTGCAAGAAAATGATTTGGGTAATAAAATGATCACTATGTATGCAGTTTCATTGTAAATTAATGGTTTTAGTAACTTGTTTGGAGTAAAAAAAAAAAAAAAGATGAATTTGAAAATGTCTGTCAGACCTGGACTTCCACACTACCATGAATTTTATGATAGCTATTGTTCGACACATGGGCTGTTCGGGGTTAAGAGATGTGTGGGTTGATAGTGGTGTATATGGTGAAAACACAACCTTGCATATGCTAACAGGGCATGCTTAGAATAAGGCAATTCAGGGATATAAATTAACATATGAAGCACTCTGGAGAATACTCTGGCACCAAGTTCCAGGATTGGGCTGTGAAAACCAGAAAGTCAGAGGGTGAAAACTTATTGGCGGTCATTGACAATGTTTTGGCAAAGTTCACAACCAAAGATGAAGATGTCACAGATTCTTTTTGTGTGCTAGTTAAAGAGTTACATCTGCTGTACTTGATCTGCTTAAGGAGTTTGATAAATTAGAGTCGGCTCACCCAACATTCAATTTTTTGCAGCAGCATATGGAAATGGTTTCCATTTTGATGGGATTCATCAGCACAGACCATGAAGGCAACTGGGTCCTTCATTTGGAACCTTTCTCAGAGACGTTTCCTTGGTTTGCCATTTATGATTACACCAAGTTTGCTTGCTGGGGCCCAATGTAGCTGGCTGATATGCTCTCCCAACTACATGACCAAAAGTCTTCAATAAATTTGTCGCTGGTCGGTTTTCAATCAAGAGAACTGAGGGTAAATTCAAACAGGTGGTGACTGACCAGGCACTTGAACACGTCAACCAGATTGCTAAAGTGAGTGGGGTATTGTAGGAATCTCACACACAGATTCTGCACGAGATAGATGGTCTAGCCCTTATACAGGCAATTGGTAAACCAGAGCATGCAAGAATGTTTCAGGATCTAGGCAATGTATTTGTTAAGAACATTTTGGCTAAGTTCATGTCCATTTACTCAAGAGTTGATGTTCTATTTGATCGTTATCAGGAGACATTGATAAAAACAGATGGAAAATAGACTCAGGCACTGCAAAATTGCCTCATAGTTGATCTAAGCTCATAAACCACACATCTAACAAGTCTGAATTGGCAACCCTCATATCAAATGTATTGAAGAACTGTTCTGAGGTTCCTTTAGACTGCGAGTTGGTACTTGGAGGGGGCTTGAGTGATATTAGAATGGTGTGGTCATCAGCGTCACAAGACCTTTCCCACTTAATCAGCACCACAAAAGCAGACACTGGGATTTTTCTATATGCTAAGGATGCTTTAAAGTCTGGGTATCAACGCATGATCATCAGTTGTGGAGACACAGTTGTCTTGGTACTAGCACTTGGCCACAGATCTGAACTGTCTCCAGAGATTTGGATTCATTCTGGCACTTCAAAAGATCCAAAGTACATCCCTGTCCATTCAACTAACAATCTAATGGCATTCCATGCAATTATTGGTTATGATACAACCAGCCAGTTCTCAAGTAAAGGAATACACCTGTTGGAAAGTATTCTTCAAGGAACCAGACTTACTACAAGAGATTGGCAGTTCAGCAGAATGTAGTGATGATGCATGAAAGTGTTCAAGAAATGTCTGTCTGCCACCTGTTCAACTACGGACATTGTGGGTTCGTGAATGAAGTTAGGCTGACGATGTGTGTAATGTATTGAGAAACACTACTCTCTCATTCTACTATGTTGAACCTTCTGGGAGTTGTTGTGAAGATCTCCCGCCATCCACGAACTGGGAAGCCAGCATAAGCATGGGTCTCCTTACTTGTAATTGATATACCATAATAAAGTACGTGAATGACCACCCTGTCTTCTTAGGACCTAAGTACTAAAGGACGAGAATGCAACAGTGGCGACGAGGAAGAACCCAGTGTACGAAGAGGTATGTCACATTGAAGGAGAGTTAGTGTACCAACGACAGCCGGCCGTATCTAGCCTAGCATACCAGTTTAGGCCTGGCCAACGTCCAGACTCCAGTATTCGAGTAGCCTGAATTCAGCTGTATTTGTTGGGGACTACCGAAGTTCCATACCCTGTCAGGAAGGATGGCAGCAGCAAGGAGACCGACAATTCCCGAGTTTAACCCAGATAAGTTGGAATTATCTTGTTGGCTGGATCTATTTTCCATGAATTGTGAAGTAAATGAAGTAACAGAGGCGACAGCAAAAAGGGCTTTGTTGCTTTCTTCAGTTGGAGTAGAGACATTTTCCACGATCTGTAAGTTAACAGCACCGAAATTGCCGTCTGCAGTTCCATTTGATGACCTAGTAAATCAACTAAAGTCGCATTTTATAACAAAACCAAGTTATCATAGAGCATTGTGTGATTTCCTACAGAGGAAGAAGCTTTTCAGAGTATTAAGGAAGCTTTGGGAAGAGCTGATATTTTGGATAATTTTAACCCCAATGCTACCATGATTTTAGAAGTTGATGCTAGCCCTGAAGGAGTGGGAGCTGTTCTTAAGCAAGAATATAAGGATAGAATTTCTACTATTTCTTTCAAAAGTAGAAAATTATCTAATGCTGATGTAATTATTCTCAAATTGATAGAGAGGCTCTATCCATTATTTTTGGAGTCAAGAAGTTTTCTGATTATCTTTTGGGTAGGAAGTTCGTTATCAGGACGGACCATAAACCCTTGACTCATCTATTTAACCCTAGTAAGTCTATTCCACAATTATCTAATGCTCGTATTCAAAGGTGGGCTTTATTTCTATCAGGTTTTGATTTTAAAATTGAACACATTAAGGGAGTGCATAATACAGTGGCAGATGCTCTTAGTAGGCTACCATTGTGTAGAGATGATGCTGATTTTCATGTACCAGGAGAATATGTAAATTTGATTAATATTTTGGATAAGAATTCTTTTGATGTTACAATGGTAAAAGAATGTATAGAAAGAGACACTGTTTTATGCAGAGTACGAGATTATGTAAGGAAGGGGTTCCCCAAGGAAAAGGTGATGGAAATTTGTATGTTACCTTTCTATAAATTGAGAAATGATCTTTCTTTGCATGACAATGTATTACTCTATAGGAATCGTATTTGGTTCCTGAGATGTTGAGAAAGCGTGTTATGGAAATGCTTCACGAGGGCCACCAGGGTATTGTTGCCATGAAAGCTGAAGCAAGGTCTTTTGTATATTGGCCCAACATGGACCAAGATTTAGAACAAATAACTTCCAACTGTGCATTATGCATAACAAATCTCAAACATAAGGGCATTTCACCTTTATCTTGGCCGTCAGTAGATAGACCTTGGTCCCGCTTGCATGTAGATTATTGTGGACCCATTGACAACATGCAATATTTGATTATTATTGATTCCTTTTCTAAATTTATTGATGTCTATGCTTGCAAGAATATAACTTCAGAGGGTACCATACAATGTTTAAGGTCATGTTTTGCTAATTATGGTATTCCTGACACAATTGTATCTGATAATGCAACTTGTTTTATGTCTAGGGAGACTCAGAATTTCTTTCAGAAAAATGGTGTTAGACATTGTTCAGGAGCACCATATAATCCAAGTACAAACGGGCTTGCAGAACGGGCTGTCCGAATATTCAAAACTAATTTCAAAAAGTTTGATTGTAATTTGCCTGTAAAAACCAGAATGGCAAAATTTTTGTATACCTATAGACGTACAGTACAGTCTTCTACTGGCTGCTCCCCAGCTGAATTATTGTTTGGAAGGAAATTTAAGGGTCCATTAGATGTTATAATGCCTAAACAAAGAGATGAGTGTTATGTTCATGAGTCTAAATTCAGAGTTGGCGATGCAGTATATGCCAAGAATTTTGGTAAAGGACCAGAATGGGTGGAAGCTAAGATTATCAAAGTTCTTGGTGAAAGAAATTATTTGGTTTCTGTAGAGGTTAATGGTATTTTGACTTGGAAGCGTCACCTTTCACAGTTATTTGAGAGAAAAATGTATAATACTAGAGTAACTGATGAACCGTCACTATTAGAAGATACAATGATTCCTTATGTTCCTGTAGTTTCTTCTCCCCGTAATGTACAAGGATTAGAAGAAACAAATAACACTATTCAGAACTCGGGTATGATTTGTAATCCCAATGTAGAAGTAGTAGGATCAGAGAACAGTAATTGTGATACTGGTGCCATTGTAAGAAAATCTACCAGAGTAAGTAAGAAACCTAGGAGACTCATTGAACAAATTTAAATTTTTGTCTGTTAACCTAAGGGGGGAGGAGTGTAATGTATTGAGAAACACTACTCTCTCATTCTACTATGTTGAACCTTCTGGGAGTTGTTGTGAAGATCTCCCGCCATCCACGAACTGGGAAGCCAGCATAAGCATGGGTCTCCTTACTTGTAATTGATATACCATAATAAAGTACGTGAATGACCACCCTGTCTTCTTAGGACCTAAGTACTAAAGGACGAGAATGCAACAATGTTTGTGAAGAAGTCCTTCACACAAGCTTTACCACCTACTGGGGATGCTCTTTCCTTTTCATCTCATGTGCAGTAACCACCAAGCTTTCATCTCGAAGACAGCCCTTATGAATAACATGGATCTACCCTCTCCAGATGGGAACAGATGGGACAGTTAAAGCTGGGAAACTTACGCAAGTGCTAACGGCTTTGCAGCTTTGGTCAGTTGCTCTTAAAAGAAAGGGTGTAGCCCTATCAGATGTTGCCTGCAACTATGAGGATTGTGTAAGATGGATGACAATATGATTAATGAACTTAATTTAGCATGGTGGTTAAAGTCAGTATATTATCACTGTTGCAACTTGTAAAGGTTTGACCCCTCACCCCACCCATCCTCACCATCTATTCTGTATTGCTTTGAAATAAATAGAGCGTTCCAAGTCACAAGAGATCATACGTATAGCCTAAAATAAATCGAATCGTGTTAACCTAATCATAGCCTAAGTTCTATACTATGACATCAAGGTTACATCACTCTTTTTAAATAACACTTAAGATACTGCACTGCGTTGTGTACATAATGAATCTATAAATAATGTGAACTCACTATTAACGCAAATGGTTGACTCGTTAGTCCTGGCCTGAATTGTCTGACATCAGCGTTAGCACAATCTCTAGTATTTTGTAACCCTCATCTAAAGGACACCAAGAAAATTCTCCTTATTCTTAGATATGCATATCCCCTAAAGGAATTTCCCCAAATGAACTTTTAGATGGAAGGAATACTTAAGCGGCTTAAAAGACCCTGACGACTCTTGGAGATCCACTGGACAGTGTCTTCCCTGGGCAATATTTTAACTGCAACTACACACTTGCGGCCATCGTTAACCAACACCAAACCATTCAACTAACTATCGAATCAGCAAAAAACCAGCAACCAGTACTTAAGCACTATTACACATACTAGCTGACCAACCCGGCAAATTCTGAAGAACTCAAAAGAAGCTTTCCTGAACCACCTTGCGCTGACTGTCCCTTTTATCCAGAAATGACTGTATTGACCTGCCCGGGGTTACTCTGAATGGCAACTGATAAATTCTCTCTGTTTCTTTCCCTTTTTCTTCACCCTAACACCCCCTCTACTCTCACTCTCTCACTTCCTCTCCCTCTCACTCTCTCACTTCCCCTCCCTCTCACCCTCTCTCTGACAAACCCTCCCAAAGCCCAACCCCCTTTGGTGCCATTGATGTCTTACCCTCCCCAATATTTGATAGTAAGTAATTTTTATTACGTATACCAAAAATCAAAAGTCATATTATTTACTATGTAACAATATACCGAAAATTAGGTATGATAAATTTGTAACGTTATTAAGTCTACGGGCTGAACCAGCCCTGTTCCAAGAAAGGTGACCCACACCCTCTGGTGCATTTGATTGCTTGAAACTCCCATTATAAACCATCTTAGGGGCCCACACTATAACACCCTGCCAAGTTTCATGCCCATCGGACCAGCTGTTTGGCCGTGATTGAATGAAAGACAGACGGAAAGACATAACCCCCATTATAGTAGTAAGATACTACAATCTAACACACAAAATAACCAAACACAACACTTTTCACAACTAAATACACATATATAAATATCTTCCTTTCACACAATATGCATATCCACTTTACGTACATGAGGAAAATACACAAAAAAACATTACAACTTGTGGCAAAGTACAATCTCGCTTGTCAAAGTTTCGATGTCATCTCCCCCATTGCTAGGTGGCATGTTTTTAGAAAAATATAAGCTTCTAATGATAAAGAGTTATTTACTGAATCTACATTAAAATTTTGTGGAATTAGAACAGTGGTATCTTCTGCCAAAACATGTGATGTTTCCCGAAATTGGGGCCTAACACAAGTCGCCATAATGTCTTCCCTAATTATCACAGGTGGCTGAAACTTTGTACAAAACTGCAAAAGCATGCATTCTACACATTCCATACACTGGATATACAATTTCTATAAACAATGGCTTTTCTTGGGGGGATAAAGGTTCAAGCAGGTTTTGACCCACATCTCCAAATGGTAAGTACAATTTTTTATATTTTCATAAATAAGCTTGTTGAGAGTACTACATTACACACTTCATTTTCATGGTTTGCTTGTTTGTATATCTTGAAAAGTGATGACATAACAGCCCTTTCTACACCCCATGTGGCCAATTTTGGAAAATATCACTTTCACTCAAAAAGTGTTATCACAAGACTAAGGAAAAATCAGAGGTGGCATCCACCTGGGGAGGATGGACCCACCTATGGGCTAATGATCTGATTCTTGTGATCTTGGGTCTCTGGCTCTCTACCAATAGGATTTTAGTGCCAAAACCACTGATGGTTACACCCTACTTAATGTTTAAGTGGACTGAAACCCTATCTCACTTCTTATTATGAGGTATCAGTCAACTTACAAACATTTAGTAATTTGTTACTACCAAAAGAAATAAGCCATAAACTATGTAGTCAAATAGTTAATTCCACAGAAAAATAAATTACATTTCATTAATCCATAAATAAAACACCACAAGGCCAATTTTGCTTAACTCGGCAGCCTCACTGAATTTATCAATATGGCATATGAAATTGCATGCACATGCAAAAATTTAAAATATCTACCTGTATATCTACATTTTGCTCCTTAGATGTACTTGACTGTGAAGTTCCACTGGTCTTTTGGCTGCTATTAGACAATGTTGTTAATGAGACTCTCTTACCAGTCTTACCACTGAAAAACATAACATATGATATGCCTGTCTAAAAAATTCAAAAACATGTTAATGCTAAATGACAGCAGTAAAACTTTTTGCTATTTCTACAAATTAAGTAAAATAAGAAAAAGAACTGAGGATAGTGGATGAATAGCAAGACAAATAGCTTAATATGAACATACGGCACAATGATCATAGGCAACGAATACTCAAAAGTACAGACTTTATCACCACTTAATAACATGTACAGATAAAATAACAAAAGAAATTGACTTAGGACCAGTTAATGGCTTAAGGGCTTCAGTGAGTTTATTTTCACTACACAGCAGAATCACAACCCCTGTGTCACAAGTCATATTTTATATAAATTGTGCACATGATGAATAATAAAGCTATAGGAATATCCCTTCATTAAAAATGAAAAAGAAAAGGAAACTGCATTCACTGAAACATTTACCTATACTAGACAATGGGTACTATGATTATGAACATAGATTTTTACTGCTTTTTCCTGCCATCAACTAAATTGATTAAACATCACTGACCTTGTAATTAGGATCAATGGTTACATATTAACTTCAATATGAACCCTAAAACTTATTATCATATGATCTTCATTATGAACCCTTTCATCGCTCACTGTTAATTTATCCTTTATTATATAAAATGGTTTTGAGCCATTTTGAGGCTTAATATCTGTGCAGCACTTTATTGCTATATGTTGTTTTGGATAAAGTTGTGGAGTGAATTCTAAACTGTGTAACAGATGCTGTCACAAATATACATGGATTAAAAGATTTTTGAGACATGAATTATAAAAGACCAGAGCATTAAGGGAATAGTAGCAGCATGGACAAAATGAAGAGGGATAGCTAAATTACTGGTAAATATCAAAATATTCCATTAATGGCAAGAGCAAAAATTAAGGTGGATCCACAAGGCTTGTATCACCCTATGAAGTATAAATATGGGCACTGACAGGGAAAATGGGTATTAAAATGGCATGACTAGAATGTCAGGATTTAAGCCTGGAGCAAAGTCATAAGACTATTACAAAATAAAGAACTGGAGGAAAATGTGGAGAGAAAAAAAAAAAAAAAAAAAAAAAAAAAAAAAAAAAAAAAAAAAAAAAAAAAAAACTGAAATGGTTTGGACATGTGATGAGAAGGAATGAGGCACAGCTGGTAAGAAAAGCATTAGATATGTAAGTAAAAGGACTAAGACCCAGGAATTCATGGAGATATAGGATATATGAAGACCTAGACCTGATGGGAATTCAGGCAGAAAGAGCACAGGAGAGAGTGGAAAGTACCAATTTTATATGTCTACCCACACAAAGGGAAAAGCTGACCTAACATTCATGATGACGAAATTTTTAAATTATTTAATCAATCTTAGATGATCAATAAACAAAACCTTGAAAATCCAGTAAGTGGTGTACAGCATCACAAGACTACAGCCAATTTTTTTTTTTCTTTTGAGTCTTAGGTGTCCGAGGCATTTGAAAATGACAAATGTAGTCTAATTATAAGTAAAGGTTAATTATTTTTTCCAAACAAATCCAATACTTATTAGTTTCCATCTCCCTGTAAAGGTTAATTAAATTTTTTCATACAAACCCAATGCTTATTTGTGTTCCCACCCCCATATCTTGCTTATTTCTTGACACTCAGGGTTTACAAGACACCAATAATGAGACCTGGTCACAGCATTCTTCCTAATTATTAATGAGGAGGTGAAATGTCTGGGATAACTGTGAAACACACAAAGGTTAAGTATTGGTAAAGGTTCAAATGAAAATATTTTCTATATCTTTTTTTTTTTTTTAACTTACTTTCAAAGTATATTACTTTTAAAAACTCCATTTGCCTAATTTTTAATATCAAGCTCATTTCTATGTAAGTTAATTTCTTTTTATTTGTAGGCCTTTTTTATTTGTAGTTAATACTCTTTTATGAAGAATCTTTATGAATGTATTGACAAACCCCACCATGATAAGAAATATATTACCTGACAGTCAATTTCTTTATTGTAGCTGGCTTTGGGGAGTTATTTTTACTGGTTGGTGTTCCATGGGAACTTGGGACCTTTTCCTTATCCAATGGTGAATCTACAGATTCCATTTCAATGTCATCTACGTTTTTCTGATTCTCACGAGATTTATCTTTAGTCTTTTTGTATGGTACCCCAAGTTCTCCATCACTGAATGAAACCAGGGAACAGTAGCCATCTGTTGAAGACAAAACCAAAATGCGCCCGTCTGAAGACCTGTAATGAATGCAATAACTTAAATCAATAGTGTATCAGAGCACCATTCCTATTCATGAATAAAACTAAGTCCAACAACACAATATGGAAGTGAACCATATCTGCACATTTACAATTGTAATGTTGCATCAATACATGCAACTGCAATGTCAAGGGAATAATCTTGTCACACCATACAACTGTACTCACCATGCAACATCACTCAAACGTGTGTAGTGCATATTTGAAATTTTAGCAAATGGAACAGGTTGCTGTGTATCATAAAGGAACAATGCATTTTGAGTTGCTACAGCAAATATCATTCTGTAGGGTAAATCAAGAAGATTTGCATAGTTTCTCCATTCTTCTGAGCCACTGACCTGGAATCACAGAAAAATGACATTTTTATGACACAATAATGTTTTATATATACTAATATATAAATGAGAATACTATAGCATAAAGTATGAACAAAATATTGTACAAGTGTAACTGCATGGGCTTTAATGCAAACACGCCTGTTTGTTCTCTCTCTCTCAGTGCTGTACATACATATCCTTTAATTAAATATGAATTACTGTATCATAAACATAAAATATGAATTACTGTATCATAAACACAACTAAAAGAAGTTCACATTGCCATCATATGCTGCTGCCTATGTCCGTTGCGCACAAAATTTTAAATATTTTCAATATTGTCGTATCAGTGCTGCTTCATAACTTCAGAACTATCGGAACTGCTAGCCGTATCACAAACTTAATTTATTGTAAATGGGGATTTACCTGTACTACCTTATTACTGCTTTTATTTTCAAGTTTAGCATGCTGTTTCAAGAACATCCTACAGCAAAAATATTTTGGATTACCACCTGTGAGTACTGTTCATTTCCACTACCAATATCTAATTAAGTAAAGGGTACTGTAAAGAAAGTAATGCAAAATACAGTAGTACCTCATACTTTGAACGTAATCCGTTCCAGAAGGCTGTTTGAAGTACAATTTGTTCGAAATATGAAACAAATATCCCCATAAGAAATAAAGGGAATCAGGATAATTTGTTCCAGCCAACCCAAAAAGTCCCCCTTTTCACATTTTTTCTATTATTAATGTATTCAAAAGTTAAATTAAGAGTGTAATGTAATGAAACAGGAAGTTATAAGATGTAGAATTTTATAAAGTTTATTTTTCTGTGTATGATTTACAAACTGTTTGGTAAAAATGGCACCAGCCGGCTGGTTGATGGAGGGAGGAGAGACGGGAACCTTTTAAGCAAACCAAATTGGTTGCAAAGGTTAATAAAATCAATTTTATTCACATATTAGGTACAAAGATAATCAAAGGAACCGATAGTGTGTGTGTGTGTGTGTGTGCCCGATTGTGTTTCTGAGAGAGAGAGAGAGAGAGAGAGAGAGAGAGAGAGAGAGAGTAATCAGCGTGTTTACACTTGGATCTTAAGTGCACCAAAGAGATTAATTATGCCACAATACATCAACTTACTGTTGGCAAATGGCAGAATTTTAAAACAAACATAAGGATTTTGCAATCAAATAAGTAATAAGTCAAGAATGCAAGAAAAGGAAAGAGAAATAAAATAACTTTTCACAAGGAAGCCGCTTAAACAAACAATTGAAGGCATGCAGATGCTGAGAGCGGCGCCAGTTTGTTTATTACAGAGCTGAGTTACTTTTACAGTAGTAAAAAAAATAGTAAAAAGCAATTGTCACTAGACTGGTATTTTACCGTAACAAAAATAAAAGTGATTTGGGCAAATCGAGTGTAAGTGAAAGTAATGGGCGAATAATCATCCCAGATCAGCTGAAAAGTCAATGGGAAGCAAAGCCGTTCTCTCTCTCTCTCTCTCTCTCTCTCTCTCTCTCTCTCTCTCTCTCTCTCTCTCTCTCTCTCTCTCTCTCTCTCTCTCTCTCTCAGCGCACCAAACACTGACTCGAGAAAGCTTTTAGTTCCTTTTTTTTACTGTATTGCATTTGTTTTCATATTTTTTCACTAAGTTAAATTTATTGTGAAATACATAATTTTTTTTTATGTGAATTGGACTGCTTTTACGTACATATTATAGTAAAGATTTTACTGTCTCTTCTCTCCTCAACCAGAGCCGTACATTACAGCTCTGTCCTCAACAATACCACAACGCACGATAACTTAAAATCATTCATTCAGCATTCCTAAAAAATATAAACGCTCCCTCTCTCTACCTCAAGTTAGCAGTGTATCACCACAATGACGAATGATTTTGTTAATCATTTGGGCTAAATTTTAATATGAAAAGCTTTTTTCTTTCATTTACTGTTTTGTTAATATTGTTCAACTAGACTGTCTCACTCGGCGCACCGAACACCGGCTCAATTAAGACTTTTTCTATATTGCAATTGATTGTTTTCATATTTTATCATTATGTTAAATTCATTGTGAAATAACATTTTATTTTTATGTGAATTGGTACTGCTTTAACGAACATACTATGGTAAAGATTTTACTGTTTCTTCTCTCCTCAACAATACCAAAATGCAGAATAACTTAAAATCATTCATTCATTATTCCTCAAAAATATAAACGTTCCCTCACTCTACATCAGGTTAGCCGTGTATCACCGCAATGACAAATAATTTTGTTAGTCATTTGTGCTAAATTCTATTGTGAATAGCTTTATTCTTTCATTTACTGTTTTGTTAATATTGTTCAACTAGACAGTCTCACTCGGCGCACCGAACACTACCTCAATTAAGACTTTTTCCTGTATTGCATTTGATGGTTTTCATATTTTATCATTACGTTAAATTTATTGGGAAATTCCCTTTTTATATGAATTGTCATTGCTTTTACAAACATACAGTATATTTTAACTCTCTTCTCCTTCTCTCCTCATCATATCAACATTCCCTCGTTCAGTCTCAAGTCAGCTGGGCAAGACATCACCACAGTTATGTACGATTTTATGCATCTTTTATGCTAAATGTTATATCAAAAGCTAAATTTATATCGAATGCTTTATACATTTATTTATTTAGTCAAATATTGTTATCATTAACTATATATTGTACAGTGGGGGCCCCGTATTCGCGGACTCGCTGATTAGTGGATTTTTCTCTGGACCATATCTACCCATTATTTGCAGTGAATTCACCTATTTGCGGGATTTTCCTACAATAAATAATCACTAATTAGTGTATTTATATGTTATTTTCATGCCTAAATACATTTTTATGATACAAAAATGATTTACTAATTTTAAAAAATTAATATTGATCAATACTGTATTACTAAGTTTAATCAGATTATATGATATCACATAACTAACTATTCTCTCTCTCTCTCTTACAGAGATGTATGCTTTTTGTATGATAAATGATTTACTAATTTTCAAATATTAATATTAATGTAAAGAGCAATCACTTCAATAAAGAAAATACAACAGTGAATTAGTAAGATTTTAGTTTATAAATTTTAAAAATTATGCATGAATGAAGGAAATCCCAGTCTTCACGCATCTTCCTTTCCTACTCCAGGTCTCTCTCTCTCTCTCTCACTGAGATAAGAGATTTTTATGGTACACGTATGTATAATATGTTTATTAATATTTTCATATGATAATATGATATTGTTATGATACAATACAGTTTGTTCATACTTACCTCGCAGATATATATATAGCTGTATTCTCCGAAGTCCGACAGAATTTCAAAACTCCCGGCACACGCAGTGGTCAGCCAGGTGGTTAGTACCCATTCCTGCCGCTGGGAGGCGGGTATCAGGAACCATTCCCATTTTCTATTCAGATTTTCTAATGCCACTGTCCCCTGAGGGGAGGTGGGTGGGTGCTTGATTATATATATCTGCCAGGTAAGTATGAACAAACTTTATTGTATCATAACAATATCATTTTGTTCATGAAACTTACCTGTCAGATATATATATTGCTGAATCCCACCATTGGAGGTGGGAAGGGACAGAATAGAATGATTTTAGGAAACAAATTGCATGCAGATGATTAACATCTTGGTTCCACCTGTTAGCATAGCTGACTTCGTGATTACTGTCACCCAAGTCGGCTTTTGCTTTACTAGAGTCTCCAGCAAGGTATAGCTGTATAGCTGGTGAGTTATAGATGATCCGTCAACGGGAGCGTGACCACAAAGTGACTAGACCATATTGACCATACTATGAGGGCTAAGAAATAACATATATCACCACCTGACCAACCTAGCCAAAGTTAAGGATGTTTAACTAAAGCTTAAGAATTGAGAAGTCCGCCAGTGGCGGCAACCCAACAACAATAAATATCAACTCAACTCTTCCTAACCATTTTCTACAGGATAGGATGAGTGGTACTTCTTGCCCCTAAGATTGTGTCTGCGGACACGTATGGCCCTAGCGAGCAGCAGATCT
This sequence comes from Macrobrachium nipponense, assembly GCF_015104395.2. Classification (NCBI taxonomy): domain Eukaryota; kingdom Metazoa; phylum Arthropoda; class Malacostraca; order Decapoda; family Palaemonidae; genus Macrobrachium; species Macrobrachium nipponense. The sequence continues at coordinate 98,805,798 of NC_087203.1, forward strand.
CATATGTCGTCTTCACATCCCGCAGGTAGTGTGAAGCGAACACAGAGTTGCTTCGCTAAAACGCGGCACTCAGGATGTTACTGAGTGCCATGCTGTGTTGAAATGCCTCCGAGGCCGCGCCCTCACCTTGTGAGCATTTACTTTAAAAGGTTTAAAATCCTTGTCCAAACATGACGAATGAGCCTCTTTGAAAGAGCTCCTTAAAAGGACGCCAGGGCGTTCTTTGACATGGGCAAGTCTGGTCTTTTTACGGAACACCGCAGATTGTCCGAAGGAACTCTACTTTCTTTTTAGTTTTATCTAGATAAAACTTGAGAGCCCTGACAGGGCACAGGACTCTCTTTGGCTCTTGCCCAATAATTTGTGCCATTCCCCTGATCTCCGAGCTCCTGGGCCAAGGGTTAGACGGGTTTTCATTCTTATACAAGAACGAAGGGCTTAGAGAACACACCGCATTATGTCCTCTAAAGCAAATATGTCTGATGATGGCTTAAACCTCACTAACCCTCTTTGTCATAGCTAGAGTGGTTAGAAAATTAGTCTTTCTGGTCACGTGGTTCAAGTTTGCAGAAAGGCGAGGTTCAAAATGCTTCAACATCAGGAACTTCCAGACTACGTTAAGTTCCATGCCGGAAGCTTCGATTTAGACAGTTTCGAGATTTCCACAGACCTCAAAAATCGTGAAGAGCTTTGTTGTTCGACAGTCTAAAGGCCGTTGACAACATACTTCTGTATTCTTTAATAGTCGGTAATGCCCTTATCCACATTCCTCAGACGGACAGGGAAGACAGCAATCTAATTCACAGAGGTCGAGGTGGAGGAAAAGCCATTCTTCCTGCACCATCTCCAGAAACGGCCCAATCTGATTGGTACACTGCAAGATAGGAAGCTCTTCTTTGCCTTGGTAATCGCACTTGCCACTAGTCTTGAAAAGCCTCTCGTTCTGGTCAACTTCTCGATAGTCTGAACTCAGTCAGACTCCGAGCGGAGAGGTTTTGTGGTACCTCTCGAAGTGGGGCTGTTAAGAGTAGACCGACTCTCTCGGGAAGGGTCCTTGGAAAGTACGCTAGGAAGGACGTGACCTCTGTGAATCCAGTCTCTCGAAGCCCAACATGGGCCGATCAGTGTCATCCTCGCTCCCTCTGATGCCGGAAATTATTTTATTAGTTCTCCTAAGAGTTTGAATAGGGGAAAAAAGACTAAACATCCATCCCCGTTCAATCCCATAGGATGGCGTCTATTGTTACCGCTCCTGGATCGAGAACAAGGGAGCAGTCTAGAGGAAGCCTCTTCGTCTTCAACACTGCAAAGAGACGTATCAAAGGACGCCCCTAAAGTCTCTACAACTCTCGACATACTTCTAAGCGAAGAGTCCACTCGGATGTCAGTAGCTGCTGCCGTCAATCGAGAACATACGCACAGACGTTTTGCAATCGTGCAACAAACCTCTTGAGGATCGTGACGTTCCGTGCCTGTGCTCATAACAGGCTCTCTCTCGTTAACTCGAACAGGGACCAAGAGAGTGTTTCTCGATACTTCTTGATATGCGAGAGCTGTGGAATTGTCCGAGTTGATCTGGACCACTCGGCCAAAAACTAGTTCTTCGAAGAACTGGAGAGCCAACCGAATTGCTTCCAATTCTTTTAGATTATGTGCCAGGACATCTGTACCCGTCTCCAGATGCCTGGCACCCTCTCGCTACCACCTTAGGTGATCCTTGACCTACTGAGAGATGTTCAGAATCATTTCTAAATCTTCGAAGTTATTTCAGTTTTCCGGTAGGAAAACTGGAGAGGTCTGAATTGCAGTCTATTAAGGGAAACAAACTTCTCCAGCGAGGAAATGGTCCCCAGCAGACTCATCCATTCCCTCACTGAGCATGTTTCCTTCCCCAATAATGCTGTGCTTTGCCTAAGCAGGTGTGCATTATTATAGTGCTATGCCGTGGTAGACTCGTACAGAATTCTGTTACAGTGCGGTAAACAGAACCGAAAAGGTCTAAGAGATATCTCTGTTGAAAAAATTCTCGCAAAGAGAAGGCGATGTTCATTCATGCATGCTAGAATTCCCCTCAATCTGAGGCTAAAGTCCGTGATTGTAGGGCAGAGATATGTTTATTATTATTGTGGCGGAATCACAAGCTCAAAAACAAGCTGCAGAATCCCCCCCACATATACCTAATCAGTCCAGCTGCCAAAATCCCCCCTCAATCACACTTTCTTCATTACACAACAAATACAGCAGGACAATTGACCTACACCTATACAAAACAAAACACATGTACCTACCAACACTATACAAAAACAAATGAAAAAACAAAACACATGTACTTACCAATCAATCCAGTTACTCAGGGCTATCCTGTGCTGTTCGCTGGTCGAGGTCACAGAGATATAAACAACAACAACACCAACAACAACAACCAAGAACCACAACCCGACACAACAACACCACGGACTACAACCCAACACCAACAACAACAACCAAGGACCACAACAACAACCACGGAACACAACCACAACTCAACAACACAGCAACCAACCAAGGAACATAACCACAACCTAACAACACAACAACCAAAGAAGGAACATAACCTCACACATAACAACAAAACACAACAAAAGACCACTGCACAAACAACAACAAAACACAAAAAAGGCAACACACACACCCACTAACAACACCAAGAAATCACAACAACACAGGCACAACAATTCTAAGCAAACAACATCAAACTTAGCAAGAACTAAACAACAACAAAAAAACACACAAAAACTCAACTGACTTAATTCCTCCAATAACTGCTGTCAACACTACTGTCACCAGCTCTCACCAAAGACTCGCTTAAGACTGACTCAAAAACACTCAAAACACAGAACTCTAACAATCAACAGGACCAGCAGACAGCCCAGAACCTACCAACAACCAATTCAGCCATTAACCATCCATACAGCAATTACACCTCTCTCTCTCTCTCCTTCTCTTTCTCTCTCTCCCTCTCTCTCGTCTCTTTCTCTCTCTCTCTCACACACAGACGTTGTCAAATGGAACTTCATAACTCCTCCATATTATAAAGTTAAGATTTACCAGCCCAATGAGTCTAACCAGACTCTTACAGTGCAGGCCCGAAATCATTCGGGAGGAAATTATTTAAAAAATACGCTCATAAAATGTTATGTCTAAAACATGGAATGGTATGGAATGAAGTTAGTGAATTATAATAAATTAATGATAAATGAGGGGATTGTTAAGTGATATGTGAGGTTGGAATTAAAAATATGAATTGAACTTATAAAAGACTGAAATAGATAAAAATGACAAAAGTCATCTATTTAAAACGGTGTGTGTTAAATCTTATTGATCAAATTAGTCTTTTTTTAAAATATTAATACTCTATATAAAGAAAAATTATCTGATTCTGATAGTATTTCTGATAATGATTTATTGCCTAAATATAAATTTCTTTCTCTATTAAAAATTAGGCATTCACATAAAATATGCTTGACTGTTAAAATTGTATTGCACACATTGCAATGAGGGATGTTCCTTTGTGGAGTTATCATTAAATACTCGTGAGTTAGTCTTGTGTGGCCTATTCGTAATCTTGTTAATATTACTTCAGCTCGTTTTTCATTTTGTACTGATGTATTCCACAAGTCTACTTTCTGTTTGATGCACTTTAATTTATTGGTGTCTGCTTCACTATCCCACAGATTTTGCCATTTTGTTTTTATGCACTGCTTCACTGAGTTTATATAATCTGTAGCAGGCAATTTATTGTCAAAAATTGGTGAATTTATCCCAGACTTGGCCTTTTCATCTGCCTTTTCATTACCTTGGATTCCAACATGGGCAGGAATCCAGCATATTTCAATGTTAACCCCACGTGAATATAATTTATTGATGATTTGTTTAATTTCCTTTACTAAAGGGTTCTTATGTGAATAACTCTTGAGGGATTCAATTGTGCTTCTTGAGTCAGAATATATTACAAATTTAGTATTCAGTTTATTATTTGACAATTTTATCTGATTGATTGCCAATATAATTGCTGTTAATTCAGCAGTAAAGACAGTTGCTTCAATTGGCAATGAATTCTGACTTATTTTGCATGATGACACTGCAGCACAACCAACTCCTGCAGAAGATTTGGATCCATCAGTGTATATTGCTTTATGTGGTCCTTTACTTCGAATGTGTTCTAATGTATACTGTTTATAGCGATCTGAAGTATAATCTTGCTTTTTTGACAGATGATAAAGGTTAGAACATACTTGGATTTTCTTCATCATCCATGGAGATGGAGAATTTGAGGGTGGGAGTATATTTACTCTAACACTAATAGATTCCAATAACCTATTAGCTCTTATTGGAAAAGGTGGTTCGTGATTACTAATAAATATATCTCGCATGGCAAATAGTTTTTTTGTGGGGGAATCAGTGGACGTTATCTTTAAAGGTCACGATGTAAGGATAATGGGGGTTCGCCACTTTCACAACATACTGAAGTGTTTGGAGAAGATTTAAAGGCTCCACTACAAAGTCTCAAGCCTCAAGTGTGGATAGAGTCTAAGGAATTCAAGGTACTTTGTGATGCTGACCTGTAAATTGGATTTCCATAATCTATTTTGGATAAAACTAGTGCCTTATATATCATAAGCAAGGTTTGTCTCTTAGCTCCCCAAGTAGTATGAGACAATTTTCTTATCAAATTTAAGGCACTATTACATTTATTTTTTACAAAGGCTATGTGTGCTTTCCAGTTAAGATGAGCGTCAAACACAAAGCCTAAAAATTTTACAGTATTACTAAACTGAATGAGGCTATCACCTAATTTAAGATCTATGTCTTGATTCTGTTTCCATCTACTATTTTTGTAGAACATAATTGCTTGGGTTTTCTCTATAGAGAGCTTAAAGCCTACTGACAAAGTCCAGTTGTGGATGTTTTTGATAGCTTAATTAAGAATTCTTTGTAGATGACGAAGACTGCTTGAGGAATAATATATAGCAAAGTCATCTACATACAAGCTATTTTGTGCTCCCTGTGGTAACTGCTTTACGATGTTATTAATAGCTAGAGCAAAAAGTGTTCCACTCAAAACACTCCCTTGAGGGACTCCACAATCTAAATTGAAGGAGTCAGAATATACATTATTTATTCGTGTTTGAAAAGTTCTTTCATGGATAAAATTCTCGATAAAAATTGGTAAGTGCCCTCTAAAACCATTTTCGTGTAAGGACTTTAAAATTGAGTATCTCCAGGTCGTATCATATGCTTTTTGGATATCAAAGAATATGGCAACTGTAATTTGCTTACGTTCAAACCCTCTCCGTATATAATTTTCAAGATTGGGAAAATGAATCTAAAGTAGATCTTTCAGATTGTGAGCCAAATTGAGTTGAAGACAGAGTCTTATTCTTACGTAGGCACCAATTTAGTCTATAATTTACCATTTTTTCTAGCAATTTGCACGAGCAACTTGTCAGGGATATTGGTCTATAGTTATTTGGATTGCTTGGATCTTTCCCTGGTTTGATTATAGCATGTTTCCATGCTTTTGGGAACAGGTGATTTACCCATAAATGATTGTAAAGCTTCAATAAGTATGTTTTTGCTAACAGAGCCAGGTTTTTTATCATCTCAAAATTTACGTTGTCTTGGCCTGGAGCAGAAGAGTTACAGTTAGATAAAGCATATTCAAATTCCTCTTCTGTGAAAATCTGGTTATAATATATATCCTCTAATGTTTCAAAATTCAATGGGACAGCTTCTTCACGGGCTTTAATGGTTCGAAAGTGATCATCTATATTGATTATACTACTTATTGCTTGGATGTTACGCCCTAAAATATTCGAAATTGCGGTACTATCATGTACTGGTTGGCCATTATGTATTAGTGCATGTCTCTGAGATCTCATATGAGATCCATTAATTTTCCTAAATTTTTCCCAGACTTTACTTATTGAGGTTGTATCAGATATGCTAGATACATATTTTTGCCATGACATTATTTTTCCTCTAATGGCTTCCTTTCTGAATCTTGCCGAGATCCGATTGTAATGAGGTTTTAGTAGACTGATTTCTATAGTAATGTCTACAAGTTTCTTGGCAGTGCTCTCAAAATTTAGAGGTCTTTTACTTATGGCATTAAATCTATTATGCAGGGTTTCTAATCTTCTACCTATAATATGTTTTTCTTGTATCAGGTGGGATAGTGTGTCAGACCACCAGGGTACTGAGTGTTTCTTAGGATTAGTAGTTGACTTAGGAATAGATTCGTCAGCAGCTGTAATTAACAAAGTTGTGAAGCAATCTACTGTCTCATCATGACCTTGTACTGCTGTAAATGGATGGATCTGGCTGGTTTTAAATTTATACTGGTCCCAGTCTGCCTTATCTACATTATATCGTGGGACAGTTGGTGTTGGGGTATGTCCCAAACAGGATATTAAAATTGGAAAATGATCACTGGTATATGGATCATCTAAAACATTCCAATCAAATCTGTCCACTATATTAGGTGAGCAAATACTTAAGTCTATGGATGAAAAACTTCCATGGGATTTTGAACAGTAAGTGCTAATATCTCCATCATTTAAAATGCTAAGATTATGATTGTCAATCATATGCTCAATTTTGTTACCATGTGAATCTGTTTCATTACAAAAGGAATCCCATAATGGGCTGTGGGCATTAAAATCTCCAACCAATAAAAAATCATCACGTATATTCGGTAATACTTGAGGTAGATTTTGTAAATCATAATTACATGAAGGTTGGTTGTAAATATTATACAAATTAAAAGTAGAGTTGTTAATATGAAGTTTAATTCCAGATAGTTGGAATTCAGAACTATTAGTCAATATATTTTCGTAAGTAATTCGGTTATTGACGTAAATTGCTGTTCCTAATGTATTCATATCAGGAACTGAATGTGATGCTAATGTATAATTGCCTATTCTCGAGACATTTTCATTTGTATGTTGCAAGCATATTGCTATTGGTTCATATTGTTTTAATAATCTTTGAATTTCTCCTATTTGTAATCGTGTTTTTAAACCATTTACGTTCCACTGAATAATATAAGCGTTGAATGTTATTGTGGGGGAAGGCCTCTGTCAAGCAGAACATTACTTCCTCTTACTTTTGTGGTTGCATACTCGTGTAAAGCTGCAGGTTTCTTAATATTTGACTTTATGTTAAGTCTCTTTGTAATTGCTCCTTGAGACTTTTGTTTTTGTTTTATTTTTTCCAATAAATGTTCTATGCCTCTAGCACTCGATGAGCGAGTTTTAATAAGATGGTCTACACACATGCAATCTTTGGAGTGTTTTTCTAGATCTTCCTGTTGGTTTTTAGTTTTGAATTTGATAAAATTATTAATCATATTAGTGAGGCTGCTTGTTGATGGAAGTTTCATTGTATTCAACTGAACAATGAAACATTCATTACATCCACATAATTTATCATGAGTGGATAAGGCATTTCTATTTTGAGTGATTGGGAGTGTCTTGTTTGTTTTACTGAGACTGGGAGAGGAGTCTATTTCAACAGAAGCAGCTTGTTGATGAATACTGCTACTTGGTTGGGGTTGAGGATGAGTTAAGGATTTTCCTCTTTGTCCTATTATGGGTGATGGAGTTATATGGACAATGTTGTTATTTTCCGAGAAATCGTTAGTTTGTGAGGTGGTTAATGTTTCAGCTTCTACTTCAATACTATTTATATTACTTTTTAGAGGGTGGGAGTCCTCTTTGTTGTCAAGTTTTTTTTATTTCGGAGGGGTCCCATTTCCAGGGTCTCGCCTTTTTCCCCTTGCTCTCTGATCTGGTGGGAAATCATCAGCAATGTCTGCGTTGGAAGGTGCTGTCTCTATACATGAAGTATTGGCATCATGATCATCTAAGGATGATAGAGCAGCATACTTGTTTTTTATTGTGGTTTCAGGTATTAGATTCTTATTTTCTAAACAAGCTTCAGATATTTGGGGAACCTTATTTTTTAACATAATTTTATATGATGGATTTCTGCTTGGGTCAAGTATCCCTCTAACTTTTAACTCAAGCTTAGCCTCTCTTGCTGCCATTCCAGTTCTACTCATCAAAAGCTTTAATTCTGTATTGTACATATAGAATGGGCATTCTTTTGACTTTGCATGGTGAGCAAGTCCACAGTTAGCACATTTAATATTTGGGCAATTCCACTCAGTTCTATGGTCTTCTGAACCACACACTGCACATATTTCTTTATTTTGGCATTTCTTGTATGTGTGACCAAATTTACAACATTTTTTACATTGCAGTGGTTTCGGTACGTGAGGGCGTACTTCTCTGTTTTGACCAAGTATTTTAATCTTTGCTGGTAAATTATGGCCTGTGAATTTGATTTTTGCTATTTTGATGGAGACTTCTTGGTTTTTTTTTACTTGGAATTTGATATAACTCCAGATCGTGAATATTGTCATATCTTAATTTTAGGGATTCTAATATAATATTCTTTTCTGGTAATTCTTCCTCATTTTCAATTTGGGGTAGTACAACTGTACCTTGGATATAGTTGAGCATGTCATGGCTTTTCACCGTCACATTTATCCCTTGAATTTCTTTAATATTCTGAAATGTTTCTGACTGAGCTTTTGTTGTGGCTTCCAATCAGCCATTCATTAAATTTCAGTGCTCTGAAACTCATTTCTCTAGTTGGGTATAAGCTTAATAATTTGTTCTCTAAAACATAGGAGGAAATTTTCCTCTCTGTTTTGAGAACAAGAAATCTGGACCAATTATCTGTCCCAAAAATATGGTCAAAATGAACTAATGTTGGGTCGGGTTTATACATTTTTCTTTTTTTATTTTTTCTTGTTAATGGCTCATATGGTGCCATCGTTGTTATGTTGGGCTTATTTTCTTGAGCGAATCCGGTAGCCAAGTCTAATTCCGTGCTGGGGTCATCAACATTAGGGCCTAATAATGCATACATGTATACGAGAGTGATGTGGAATGTCACATTAATGGGCCACCCCTAGAGGTTACTTCCTGGTTATACACCTGATCCTCAGCACTTAAGGCGTCGTCAGTCCGTCGAGATCCGACCCAGTACTAGGGACCAAGTTTGACATAAGACTTTCCCCTCGCTCGAACACGTCAGGTACTTGAATTTTACGGGTGGAGTGGCATGCCGTCCAACTCCACCCTCCATCAGGTTAAAGGAGCAGTCAATTCAATAGTCCAATACCATGCCAGGGTCGTCAACGAAAGAAGAAGGGAAAGGGGAAAATTTATAAGGAGGAGGAGTAAAGGAGTTAAAGGTCCCAATGTTCAGTTGGATCCACAGCAGAGTGTAGGCGTAAAGGGGCATACTCTCTCTGCAGTGGATCCCTAAGCCCCCCACCTCGTCAAGGAGTTGGGATCAGGAGGGGCAGAGATACGGTTAGTCAGTCAATCCCGCAGGAGAGAGAGACGTAACCGACCGCGCATGGCAGAGAACTAGCTGGTACTGAGCTGCTAGTCTACAGTGACAGCAGTCTACGTTCGCCATCTCGCACTACTCTGCCTGAGTTGCCAGCTATTCCATTCTACGAAGGAATAGGTTTGTTAATATCATCGAGCAGAAAGAAACTCACGCAGGTATATTTAAGCGAAACAGATTTCGCTAAATACAGAAGCTGAGTTGTTGTCGTAACAATACCTTAAATATCTAAAAGGGAAACCGGAAACTCCTGGAAGGTTGCAGGGAGTACCGATTAAATGCATTTAGAATAATAGTCCTCTCGGTTGCCATCCGTAGGGGTAACTACGGTATGCATATATAACTTGAACCATACAAGCGCTTAATAGTAATATGACGCAAAGGTAAAATACGTAGAGAATTGTAGTCACTTGGACAGCTACCTCCCTACTACATTCTTTCCTCGACGAGGAAAAGAGAGAATGGAAATCGACGTTGATTGACAAAATCAAGAAGAAAGTATCACTCACTGATGTCGCAATACCATGGGACACCAGAGTTGAAGAGAAAGAAAGGGAAAAAATGGATAAGTATCAAGACCTGAAAATAGAAATAAGAAGGATATGGGATATGCCAATGGAAATTGTACCCATAATCATAAGAACACTAGGCCCGATCCCAAGGTCCCTGAAAAGGAATCTGGAAAAACTAGAGGCCAAAGTAGCTCCAGGACTCATGCAGAAGAGTGTGATCCTAGAAACGGCGTAAGTAAGAAGAGTGATGGACTCCTAAGGAGGCAGGATGCAACCCAGAACCCCACTCTATAAATACCACCCAGTCGAATTGGAGGACTGTGATAACCCCCCTCACCCCCAAAAAAAAAAAAAATAAATAATAATAATTGTAATTACAAAAATCATGTGAAACTATTTTACAAATACTACGATAATCTCTCTCCTCTCTCTCTCTCTCGTCTCTCTCTCTCTCTCTCTCTCTCTCATCTCTCTCGCATCCTCTCTCTCTCTCCTCTCTCTCTATCTCTCTCTCTCTCTCTCTCTCTCTCTCTCTCTCTCTCAGAGATGTATGTTTTTTGGATGATGATTTACTAATTTTCAAATATCAATATTAATGTAAACAGCAATATATAAATTCATTAAAGAAAATACTAAAGTGAATTAGCAAGATTTTAGTTTATAAATAAAAAGAATTATGTAAGAATGAAAGAAAATGCATTTTATCACGCGTCTTGTCTTTGAACTCCAGCTAGCTAAGCTGAGTTGGCTGGGGTCCAATAACTGTCAAGTCAGGAGGGGGAGTGTTTGTTGCCATCTTTGGATCATGTAAATTCTCTCTCTCTCCCTCTCTTTTACTGAGATGAGAGAATTTCTATGGTACCTGTGTATGTTTATTAATATTTTTGCATAATAATAATAGTAATATAACTAATTTCAAAATTCATATGTGACAGTATTTTAAAGAAGTACAATAATCTATCCATTTCACTCTTTTAAATAAGGATAACCCCCCCCCCTCTCTCTCTCTCTCTCTCTCTCTCTCTCTCTCTCTTCTCTCTCTCTCTCTCTCGTCTCTCTCTCTCGCCTCTCCTCCTCTCTCTCCTCCCTCTCACCTCCTCTCTCTCCACATGAGATACTGGTATGTCCTAGTGGTAACTCTCGCCCTCTGTTTGGGCTGGAAGTGTATGTATAAGTATATATTTAAGGACATTGCTACATTTTATGGTAAAATAATAATATACAGTAATAGTTTACAAATAATATTAAGTATAATGAGATTAAACAGCAACAATAACATTCTCTCCTCTTACGAATGTTTATTTGTTTTGTAGTGTAAATGATATACAAATTGGGGGAGGGGAGGAAGGAGTCGGAGTCTAGGAGTTATTCTCTCTCTCTCTCTCTCGCCATTATTATTCTCTGTGTCTCAGAAATACTTCATAATTTCACTCTTGATGGTCAGATATATGATGTTGCCATTCATTGGTCTCTCTCTCTCTCTCTCTCTCTCTCTCTCTCTCTCTCTCTCTCTCTCTCTCTCTCTCTCTCTCTCTGTGTTATTTGCTGTAGGTATATATTTTTAATGGTAAAATGTTTAAGATGACTTTGATATGATATTAATAATATAACCTCAAAGATTAATGCAGTAATAGGTTAGTAATTTTAGGTATATTTGAAGTAGGATGTTATTAAAGGTATACATTTGGTATCTGAACTTTCAAGATAGGCAGTTATAAGCATTTTTAGTGGTGGTTTTAACTATTCACGGGGGTGTCTGGTACACATCCCCCGCGAATGCGGGGGGAACACTGTAAATGAGAAAATAAATTTAATACAGTTTAACTTGTAAGACCCAGTGTAGGCCATTGAATATAAGTATAAACTAGATAGTCAGTCAATTCGAAGTACAAGTATTTGTTCGACAAATGATACAAAATTTTCTCAAAAATTTTGTTCGAAAAACGGAAATTTCGACATAAAAAAAAAAAAGTTTGACAAACGAGGTAACACTGTAATTAAAAATGGAGAAGTGAAAACTAGCTAAAATGAAGAATAAGTGACATAATATACATTATGCTTCAAATTAACAAGTTTCACCTTAAAACACTACACAAAAAAGCAGAAATAGATTTAAGACCTTCCTTGAACTTACAATCTCTACACCATATTTTCACAAATTTTGAGAAAAGGTAAAAGCAGGAACAATGATGGTCATGAAAACATTGCAGCCAAAAGGGTGCAATAATTTGCTCTACCATCATATTACTTGCCAGAGTGGCATCAGCCCAAAAAGATGAGAAAGAACAACACCGAAAAATTTGGTTTGTTCTTCTTAATCTTGTGAAAAGAAATATAAACATTACAAATTTAAAACACAGAATACATTATACATATAAAAAATTAACAAACATAGCACAATTATAATAAATTAAATAATAAATAGTAATGATCTAAGTTACATTATTGTATAATGTATTCCTTACTATATATATGGTTATACTTTATCTCAGATAATTATGAGGTACAAAAAACTTCCATGTACTTTACAACCTTTTTGCCTAGCAGCAATAAAAGCAGGTTCATAATGTGATAGCAGGTAAAATGAATGCTTCCTTTCAACCATACTGAGTATGAGTATCACAGTCCCTACATTTGCTTTCTCTCTACTCTTAAATCCAGTAACTGAAAGTATATGAAAATATCTAACAAAATTGAAAACTACTTTGTATTTTTTCTAGGTATGTACAAACCAGAGCCTTGTAAGTTCAAGAATATATTTAATTTATTGAGCTGAACAGTTGCATGAACATTGTTACATTCTCAGTGTCACTCCAATGTAAAATTTGCAGTGCAAGATTCATTATATCATGTAATTGCATTCTTCTCCAACTTAACTAGTTTTCTCCTGTTCTCATCTATATTTGCTATGCCTTCTGAACAGTATCTGTAGTTATTCAACTGTAAACTCTGCATATTAGTTTGCTGTTATGTCACATCTTTGTAGTCCTCATCAGTTTTTTTTCTTGTTTATTTTTCCTTTTCATGCTTTTTTTTTCACTGGCTACCATCACAAATAATGCTTCAACTCAAAAACTCAACACAACTTACCTTTTCATCTTGATCTTCAGTTTCCATTTCTTCCTGGGACTTTTCCTTCTTCAATGGCTTGAGTTCATAGAGGACTGGGGAAAATCTAACAGCAACAGTATACTTGTCCTTTGTTGGCAGATACAGCACAGGTCTGTAAGGGGATCTTGCTAAGTTCATGATACTTACAACTTTATTATATAATGCCTCAAGGAATACACTCTGATACTTTTATCTGGGCCAAGAATAAAAAGGAGAGAAGTAATATATCAAGGAACCTAAAATACAAAATAAAAATATAAACTTGGCTCTTGAAAGATGAAAGACAATAGGAATAGTGGTGGATAAATATGACTTTTACCAAACCAAACAATCAAAAGATTTCTGATTACCAGAATAAATGGGAAGCAAAAGAAGCGTATGAATTCATAGTTAAAAAAAAAGAAGAAAAAAAACTACAACCAATTAAAATGTGACAATTTACATGTAAGAAAGCAAGTATTATTTTTTATCAAAAACTGAGAAAGAACTAAGTTGCATAAATCCATAGATAAGAGACAGATGGACAAGTTGTGGCAGGACTTCAAATACATATATATAAACTTACTTTGCAAAATTATATCTTGAAAAAACATAAGTAACATTGGTAGTCTTGCCATCATCCTCTTCTACAATGCCAGATGGTGCAAGCAATATTTCTCCATCAGGTGAAAAAGAGAGGCGACGGCAAAATGATTTCAAGGTGTCATCATAAAATAACTTTGTTACCTGAAAACAACCAGTATGAAACCTCACAAATTCAAATTTTGTAAAAAATTAAATTACATCCTAATCAAACTGAGTTTGGCAATGGTTAGGATCAATCCTGCAGATAAGAGGAATATCTAGAAGTTTTGCAATGATTTTAACTTTAAAATGTCTCTGTAGTAAAGAAAGATGTAATAGCATTGATATTTAAAATTCAACATTTCGTCATAGAATTGGGTCTTTATATCAACACTGTTCCCCTCATTCATTATATTTTAAACACAGCAAAGTGTATCTGCCAAGAATACCAAAACTGAACTATCTCAAGATAGCCACCACTGCAGTTAAGACTACTTTTGACAGTTGGATCTGAGTGACTGGGTGTTATTTAGTACGTACTTTTATTTGAATTTTTCGGATTTTGGAACTAGGGGATCTGCACAAGCATTTTTTTTCATTATAATTATTTACTCATTATAGTTTATTATTTACATTATACTGTTAAACAAATATGAGATGACATCATCAATAATAGAATATGTAGTGGGAAAACTAAGACCTTATGTTCACTATCATTATTTTCAACAAAAACAAAAATATACATATTTGAACATCACCATGATCATGATTTGACTACTAATGGCTAAAATTACTCAATAATTTTTTTAAATAATTTCTTCTTGAAATGACAAATTTGTAACTAATTTGTATTTTTCATAACTGACAAACCTGAGGTCTTAACATTAGGATTTACTAGCGCCAAGCTGGAAACCGGTAGAATTAAAATACCAAATTTGTAACTAATTTGTATTTTTCATAACTAACAAACCTGAAGTCTTAACATTAGGATTTACTAGCGCCAAGCTGGAAACAGGTAGAATTAAAATTACACTTGTGAGATCCAGGGACTAATGGCATCTATACCAGGTCACGGGGCATGTATACCCAGAATGCCCACGCCTACCTGTGACCCACCAGTTATATTTCTAACCCAGTTTAGACTGCTAGAGGGGTGGTTCGAGGTGGGCCTTTAACTGTTAAGACCTCAGGTTTGTTAGTTATGAAAAATACAAATTAGTTACAAATTTGGTATTTGTTCATACACGAAACAAACCTTCGGTCTTAACATTAGGATAGACTTACTATTGGAGAGAGGTAAGTCTACAACTGACTGGGAGTTTGCCACCTTATCCATTTCCGAATATATAGGGAAATTCTAAGAGAATGGACAATGAACCTAGGACCAAAGATATAAGCGGATCTATTGGTTTTCTCCCACTGGGTGTAGATACCATTCTACTGTTTACTCTTGTCCCTTGCAACTGGATCCACCTTCACCCCTCTTTTCCCTATTATCCAGAGGGGTGTGTTGCTACTGAAAAGTATATCATCACCTAAGATAGCTTCACAGTATGGCTGACCACCTCACCTGCATCTAGTCCATTCCAGCACATGACGGTACTCTCCTTCATATTGCCCGTAGGTAAAGGAGTAGGAAGAAAGTAGTAAAGAAAAAAGACCAGTCATCCCATTCATTCTACTTTCATACCTTCATCTTAGACTAGATGCAAACTGACCCGCCAGGGGCACTGGATGAACTATATCACTTGTTGGGCCGCCACCACTGGACCCAAGAAAAAGGTGTCCAAGGATCTATGGGCAACATCTTTCAAATAAAATGAGGTGAAAGTTGTTTGGCATTTCCACACACCAGCTTTCAGAATTCTATCCACAGACATGTTCTTCTTAAATGCCAGGGAAGCACTCACGCCCCTGATGTCATGAGCTCTAGCTCCCACCTGGCTATCTGACCCTCTGTCTTCTGCCGTATAAGCATCTCTGATCGTCTCCCTTAGCCAAAACGATATTGTATTCCTGGACACTTCCTTCTTGTTCCGTCCTGTACTTACGAACAACCTCCGGCACCCCGGCCTGAGGTGCCTTGTTCTCTTTAAGTACTCCCTTAGTGCCCTGACGGGGCACAGGAGCATCTCAGCTTTGTCGTTGTCTACAAAGTCTGCCAAGGAAGGTATGGTAAAGGAGTCGAATCTGCTGTCTACTATTGTTGGATTTTGGGTCTTGGCCACGAATTCTGGGACAAACTCAAATACCATTGATCTCCAACCTCTCGAGTGCTTTATGAGGTATGAGAGGCCATGTAGCTCCCCCACCCTTTTGGTTGAAGCCAGGGCCAATAAGAAGACTGTCTTCAGGGTCAGGCTCCTATCCGTGGACTGCCTTAGTGGTTCGTAGGGGGGTTTTGTCAGACTACTCAGTACCTTGGTCAGATCCCAATCTGGGGCTTTTAGCTCCTTTGGTGGGCATGACTGTTCTTAAAGCTCCTCATCAGCATGGCCAACTCCCATGAAGACGATATGTCCACTCCTTTCATTCGTAAGACTGAGGCTAGAGCCGCCCTGTACCCCTTCACTGCAGATACAGACATATGTTTTTCTGTTCTGAGATATATCAGAAAGTCTGCTAACTGCTGAATAGTGGTACCGAGTGGAGACAAGTTCCCTCTACGACACCAATCACAATATGCTGACCACTTTCCTTGGTATACTGTCGCAGATGATTTTCTGATATTACCTGCCATCTGAGTTGCTGCTTTCTGCGAAAACCCTCGCGCTCGGAGGAGATACTTGACAGTCTCCACCCGTGAAGCAATAGGGACTTCACCGACTGGTGGTACCTCTCCACGTGCGGCTGACACAGAAGGTTGCTCCATGGAGGTAACTCTCTTGGCACATCTACTAGGAGTTCCAGTAGGTCTGGAAACCACTCTGCTTTTGGCCATAACGGGGCTACCAGGGTCATCTTGAGGTTCTGAGACCGCATTACCCTGTTCAGAACCTGACGGATTAGACAAAATGGAGGAAATGCGTACACGTCCAGATTGTCCCAGGGGTGTTGTAGTGCATCTTCTGCTACTGCCTCTGCGTCTGGGACTACTGAACAATACACTTCCAACTTTTGTTGTACCTGGTTGCGAATAGGTCTATGATCGGTCCTTCCCACAACATGAGCATCCTGTCCACTACCTGTTGGTGCAGGGACCACTCCGTTCCCAGAATCTGATCCCTGCGGCTCAACTTGTCGGCCACTATGTTTCTTTTTCCCGGAATATACCTGGCCTTGATGTCTACCAGGTCCTCTATAGCCCACTGGTGAAGTTGAACTGTCATCACATGTAACTGCCGAGAAACTAGGCCTCCTTGCTTGTTTATATAAGCTACTACTGTGGTGTTGTCTGACATCAATACCACTGAGTGTCCCTTTACTCTCTCCCTGAATTCCTATAGAGCCAGAAAAGCTGCTTTCAACTCCAGCACGTATATATGGAGTTCTCTGTCCTTGCAACTCCATTTTGCTGACACCATCAACTCCTCCATATGGGCTCCCCAGCCTTCTAGTAACGCATCCGAGAACAGCAAGAGGTCTGGGGAGGATTGTTGAAGGGGGACACCCACTGTCAGATTGTCGTCGTTCACCCACCACAGCAAGTCTTTCCTCACTTCTGCCGACAAGGGAATTTGCTCGTACGGGTGATCTACTGTTGGTGACCAAAACTCCTTCATCCTCCATTGTAGGGACCGAAGGTGTAGCCTTCCTTGTGGTACTAGCTTCTCCAGGGAGGTTAGGATTCCCAGCACCACCTGCCACTGTCTTGCTGGCTGTGTCTGTTTTCCCACTAAGGCCTTCACCACTTGTTTGCATTTCTTTACTCTTTGGTCTGTCGGGATTAAGTTTAATATAATGGTATGAAAAATCCCACAGTGTTGTAATGATCAAATGTCCAACTGCAAAGTGATGACAACATAGAGGGTTGTTCTTTATTTTTACTATGTTGTCATCAGTTTGATGCCGTATATTTGATCACTACGACATATGTACTGTGTGGGATTTTTCATATAAACTTAAAATCATTGTTAATTCCTTGTTCTCAAGAAGAAATAATTATATAAAGCAAATTACTGAGTAATTTTTGCCATCAGCAATCAAATAATCACAATCACGGCAACGTTCAAATTTAGTGCCATCACGACATGTGTCTATAAATAGAACAGATGTAGAGGGCAGTCATTGGATAACAGGTCTCCATGGCAACCAGCCAGCCAATCAGGTTTCAGCTGTATTTTGTCCAAGAAACATTTTGCTCATAGGAAAGTGACAATGATGTATGTGTGTTTTGAATACATTACGTAGTTTATAATATGTATTTTACTGATTACATGCATGAAGAATGGAATAGATTCCTTCAAATTACTCTAAGTGCAAAACTGTTGGTTCAGAGATTTTTCCACTACAAAAGCATATTTTTTTTGCTTCCGAAGATATTTACTAACACTGCGTTGAAATACCTCCAAAACAAATTAATCCCTTTAATCTATCAAGAAATGTTAGTCTGACAAAAAAAAAAAAATAAAAAAAAAATAAAAATAAAAAAAAGTCCTCAAAAAATGTACCTGTACTGCACTTTTTTTAAAATCATGAACACACACATACAAGCACACTGTGTGCATATGTACTAATACCTATTGGTTAAAGACTCAAATTAGCAGTGTTTGAATATGAGAGAGGTGTCATTATTCCACAACTCATATAATTTACAAAAGGATGAGAAGTTTAGGAGAGTAAAAAACCACCCACATGAACACACATATTTGATCTAGTATGTAATACTGATTGTAGCTTTGGCTGCCTTATCAAAAGCCTCATTTACCTTAATGCCTTATGAGCAATGAACCAATGTATTTTAAAATTTATACTGGATTCATATAGTATGTGGAATGATAACTTAATTTGTTGAATATAGGGATTTTTTTGAGCCAACAATTCTGAAAGACTTCATAACACTTCTAGTCATTGGAAATTACAAATTTCTGTGGCAGCATATTTTCAATAATGCTAAATGGTGACAGCAGCAGAAAATTCTGTTATGAAAACTGATACCTTATTGGGTAATGAAAACTGGTTTATTTCATTAAGATACAGTATTGCTCAAAATCCTACCCCAAAAGGAGATTTGGATCTAACTGTACAAAATGCATAATGTGGGCCTTTACATCTATGTTTTATTGTATGATGTTTACATTGTTCAAGAGTATATGCATAACTTTTTGATAATGGTGCAAAGGTGTACAAACATATTTTATAAATTTATTGACTCAAAAATTCTGTTCTCTCTAATATGGAACGGTGGTGGACATCTATTTATAAAAATGTCACTCTGATTGCACTTCATAAAGGTCGCCAATTCCCAACTTAAGAGTTTCAAGTACAACTTGAAAAATGGACTTCAATCATACTTCATGCTGACTGAAGGTAAAATTAAAATGTTTGCCAATATGCTATGAGAATTGTACCTTCTTTTTCACAAAACAACTAGCATCAATAATCAAAAAAACATTTGAAAACACCTTAGCCTCTGAAATTAAACCATTAAACATATTTATTTCTAAAATAAAATTAATTTTACTAGCCCAATGGCTACTTTCTTGGAAAATAATTGCCATGTTAGAATTTTAAGTAATAAGAACATTTTCCTTTCAATGACTCTTATGGAGTATTCATATCAACTTTCCTGCATGTATCTTTATCTGAACCATTACATATTTACCACCATTTTATGCTAAAATAAAATTTGACTTTGAAGAGAGAGGGGAAAAGTCATATATACATATAATGAAAGTTATTACCTCAGAAAGTAGTACATAATAATGAAGAAATCTGCTTAAACCTATTTATAACGAAGATGACACTTCCCATGTCATAAAAATGTCATGATTAAAAATAACCAGTGTAAGTTGTAAATAAAAAAAATGCTATCAATTCTCTGAACTATAAGACATATCTGATTTACCTTTAAGTGTTCTGAAAAAATGGCAGCATTACCTTCAATTCAATCAACTGAATGACAAAAAATCAGACTGCAAGCCTAAACTCACTGATTTCAGACATACAGTCTTGTTAGACATTCTGAATTAGTCTTAAAATTAAAATTTCTATTTCACAAAAGACAAAGCAAATCTATTACAATATATTATTTAAATAAATTTCCATCAACAATACATCTACAATTCTGGTTTCATAATGCAGATTGGAAAGTGCAATTTTAAGGATTGTATAATAATCTTTTTAATAATTTGTAGACAAGACAAAATTGGAATGATTATTGTGGTACTTACCTTTTCAGTTATATTACCCTCAGAATCCACCACTGGTAAGGAGGCTTTGTCAATTTTGTAATTTAATTTCTTAGTACCAAAACTGTATATTCTACAGCACCTAAAGAGAGGGAAAAAACCAAGCTAAATAAGTACTTTTAGTTCGATCCTTATCATTTATGATTTTATGTCAGATATACTCTTTGAGAACCAAAGTGTAATATGATCTCACCATTCTTCTAGCTTACCCACCTTCTTCCAAAATTTCCACATAATCCAATTCTCATTTATATTCTTTTCTATGATTTTCTGCCTTCCTACTGGTCTTTTGCTTTCCTGATTCCATATCTACAGTTGTTTTAACTAACTGCTCTTCCATGTTCACAACTTATCTAAATAATAACAATCACCAAGACCTCTGATTATGCTAGTCCACTAAACAGGAGAAGTATTAGAGAAGAATCAAATCACACGTCTATGTTAAAATAAAAAAATGCTGAACACAACAGCTAAAAAATAAATAAATAAATAAATTAAAAATCCTTCAGTACAAACAGTGGAAATCTATTTCTGTATGACACTGCATTGGCATTCCAACCATTATACTTAGCCAATGTATACAGATAAAACATTTCTGCAATAAATACCATAAAGATTAAAAAGATACTTAAACACATTTTTTAATTAATCAGCTAGTTAGATTTTGTCTATAATCAGTAATCAAACCACCAAAAGTCAGACAAAAGTACAGGCAAACTGCTTCATACCAGTGGCACATCTGTTTCTCAAGGGTAATTTGCAAATTGTGGGTACCTTTTCCCAGACCTTGATCAGTTATAACCCTCTGGGGTATTTTCTCATTTCCTCTTTCATTTAAACAATGGTTTAGCTTTAAAGCTTCCATGGGAAACATATCATTCTGTGTGACGATATTTGTAAAAATTAAATCAAATTTAAATTTCACCCATCCCCAGTTAACTCTCACCATCCTTCAAGGAAAAACAATTTTAAATTATGTCAATTCATAATTTTGGAATATATTTTTTTACCTTATTGACATCATTTTAGTTATCTGAAAAGCTTATCAACCTTTTAAAAATTCAAGTTTTTCCTTTGGCTTTCTTGTTATATTGTACTTATTGCCAAGGTTTGTCAACATCCATAACTGTAAAGTACAGAAGTCCTTCAGTGAAATGGGCTTGCTTAAGTCATCAATACAAAACCATAATTGTTTTCCTTCTTACCCACCCCTTTGGTTAAAAGCAGATTTGGCAACACGAGTAGCAACGTACTGTCACGGTCTCTTGATATTTTAAAATGGCATTTTCAGCAAAATTTAAATACAACACTGCCCACAATTTTAATTTGATATTTTGCAATGTCCTCTCTTACAAAATCCCAAGGCAGTCTTTAACTACATTCCTTATTCTAATAATGAGAAAAATACATTTGCTCTTGTAACTTAACCCTCCCTTTGCCTGACCTTGGTGGTTTGACAACAATTGATCTTATGAGATTCTGGCCAAACCAACTATGATGAATCTTACTGTTGAAAGAAATGGTAATAAAACAATATATAGTATATTCAAGATCACATATTATTATAATAAATATTTATTAGATAAAATTTTCATTCCATTCACTACATTCAGGGACTAAATGTAATGTGTCCAATACAGGTAAGATCACAAATATTTTAACATGATCTTTCATTTGTAAAGAATTACAAAGCATTCAAGTGATATGAACCTCTTCCTGTTTATCATGTCATTAAATAAGGTATACTATTGCTGCCTACAATGAAGTGCAAGATATACTAATAAAGCCAAAGGCTTTAAAATGCCCACACGACTAAAGATAAAAGCAACGCTGATTACACTAACCTGTCAGAACATAAAGTGGCAATATACTGGTTGGCTGGATCCCATGTAACACCTTGTACAAAACCTTTGTGTTCTTTTAAAATTGAAATATGTCTGCCTGGAAAAAGAGAGTAGTTTAAATCTTTGCAAACATGAAAATTAATTCATTTAATTCTAAAAAGGAATAATTAAACTTTCATCACGATAACAAGTTTTGCTAAAGCTTGTTAACTTGCATAAAACAAAGCAATCCAATATGATATATGATAAAATTATGCCAAATCATTATAACAATCTTACCTTTACTAACATCCCATAATATTGCAGTATTGTCCACTGCACCAGAAACTAAATACTGACAACACTTAGACCAAGCGATATCGTAGACATCTTCTAAATGACCTCGAAGCATTTTGTGTATTACCCAAAGTTCTTTATTTTCCTTATCTGAATCCTCTGTAAATATGTCTCCTTCAACTAATTCCTGTTTCTTCCACAAGATGATTGCTGCCTCTGTAAAGGATTAATGGCAAATATATATTCAATGCAACAAAATAAAAAGAAGGTTCCATAAAAAAACATTAAACTTACATAATGGGTATCTTTCGTGTGTCTCTTCCTAAAATTTTTTGCACCCATAATTTACCAATAACTACTAATTCAACTAACAGAGGAAAAAATGAGTAGAAAATCCAGACTTTCCCAAACAAGTGACCAACATTAACAATAGTTAACATGGAACAAATAAGATCAATATTTCACTCACGCTAAAATATGGAAGGCTGAAGATTTTCTAACAACTCACCATCATCTGCAGTAGCTAAAAGCTCTCCATCTGGGGAAAACCGGACAGCATTAACAGCTCTGCTGTGTCGTGTAAGATCACTCAGCATCTCCACACTAATCCCTCCATTATCCAATATCCTCAACTGCCATATCTGTGGTAGCACAATGGAATCAGTAATATAAAACACAAACACACCATTATGAGTTACAAAAATACCATCCAAACCTAACAAAATGCCAATGTAGCACACCTGAATACTAAAATCAAACAGTTATACTATACTTAGTGCGACCAGAGTCCTGCTTTTTCAACGTCTGTCCCGCTTTTTTTAAAGTTAGCAAAATGTCCCGCCTTCTTTTTTTTTTTTTAGTTTTATTCCACTTTTTTCATGTTTGTCCTACTTTTTTGTGCTAAAAAAACAAAACTGTCCCCATTTTAATGGAATAGTACTGATATTTTGTTTAATTTTGGTA
The DNA here is from genome assembly GCF_015104395.2 of Macrobrachium nipponense. Classification (NCBI taxonomy): domain Eukaryota; kingdom Metazoa; phylum Arthropoda; class Malacostraca; order Decapoda; family Palaemonidae; genus Macrobrachium; species Macrobrachium nipponense. Next base: position 98,828,886 of record NC_087203.1, read on the forward strand.
TTTCACTAGCTGGGAACTTCTATCGTCTTCTCCGACTGCTATGATACCCAAAGAAGTGAATTAAAAGAATATGGACTGTAAAATGTATAAAGTGCGCCCCTTGGCAGGTCCCAATGTCAGCAGAATAAAGGGCCGAGAAAGTCACCAAAGGTACGATAGTAGTGGGTGTGTGTGCGTATATATATATATATATATATATATATATATATATATATATATATATATATATATATATATATATATATATATATATATATATATATATATATATATATATATATATATATATATATATATATATATAAATATATATATATATATATATATATATATATATATATATATATATATATATCATATATACACACACAAATATATGAAATGTCCCACTTTTACAGAAAAAAAATCTGGTCACATTAACTATATATACTGTACAAGTACACGTACTTCCCTTTTCAGTAATCATTTCCATATTTAATGGAACTATTGCTTCTGAATTTGATCATTACAGAAGAAAATTCTAATCTTAAACAGCATACAATCTACAGGTTACAGAAATTGTCCTGATAATTATTTAAGCAGCTTAATTTGAACCAAGTTCTCAAATGTCACAACCATTCCCAAACACTTTACTGATGGTTGTTTAAGAAGAGAAAGCTTTTGCAATTAATGTAATTATGTAATATCTCTCTTCATTCAATTAAAAACAAAATTCACTTGGTTAACACTGGTGGCGGTAGTGTTTGGTTTTACTGGTTCTCCATCTCTTAACACTACTAGTACATGGGCAATAGAGACCATGGCAGCCAAAAATGGGTCTACCTCAGTAGTGATCAGCCTGCCCTGGTGATGTTCTTTAAATCATAAACACAAGCAGTAAGGCCTGGTAATTCTAGCCCATAACCACAAACTAAGGTTGATTCACACACAAAACAGAAACATCCCAAACCTAGCTTCTGTAGTTCTCCCATGACTGACCAGGGTCAAATTAGTCATGGCTATGGGCAAATCCTCACTGGGAATTACCATGCAAATGTACACTAAATCACGAACAGGCCAAGGAACATCCCTTGTGTCAGCATGGGATGTTGTTACAATACCCAAAGAAACTGTACAACAGACTTACAGTGTGTGAGCTCAACCCTGTATATGCATGATTGATCCTAGGATCGTACACATGCAAGCAAAGAGGGTAGTGCAACCACATATTTCAAAAGAAATATGAGCAAATGAGTTAAGGGCAATTCACACTCCTCAAACATAACGGGAGGACACTGGATCATGAGTACACATACCAAAAGGATGAGAACAAATGCTATAGTCAACCTTTGGTAAGGGATGAAGCTCATTCAAACCACTCAAAGTAGGACACAGCTTTATATACAAGGCCTTTAGTGAACGGTCAGAAAAAAAGATGAGAAGAATAGGTTTGATGAAAAGGATGGATGCATTGGTTCACTTTACTCCTACTGCAAGTCTTGCTCTCTCCTGCTAATGTTTAAGACAATATACTAAAGGGTTGACTCTCAAAGGCTATACATATTACAGCAAAAGGAAGCAAATGATGCCTAAATCCTTGGTGGAAATAACAGGAACTGGATAGCAGACCCCTTTGCTGAAGTCAAGTGGTCCAAAACCATGGAAAAAGAAGGATCCAGGGATACCATGAGAAGGTCACATCATCTTCAAGTACACAAGAGCAGACAATAAAGTAAGAGTGAGATGCGACTAACTATGAGCATACGCCTAGGTCTCAACCGAGAAATCAGTGCAAGTGCACAGGTCATCACTACTGGAAAACATGCGCTGGCCTACCACCAAACATGTGCCCCACGGGAGAACAGACAAGGAGAGAAGGAGGGCAGTATGAAAGAAGGGAAATGAAAAAGTTCAACTGTCAGTAGTGGCGTTAACATCTTTTGGTCTTCTTGCCAAACTCTTCCACTGTGAATGAAAACTGCCAGCACACTCCTCACAGAGAGTTTGCACTACATGTTATACTCTTATAGAAAGAATGCAACAGCATTTCACATTCAGTAACAGAATTAGCAACACATCTTCAAACAACAAACACTCTCCTACCTACCACCAAAATAACCAAGCTTTAAAAATGATATTGTTAGAATACAATAAAGTTTTGTACATACTTACCCGGCAGATATATACTTAGCTTATGTCTCTGACGTCCGACAGAAATTCGAATTTCGCGGCACACGCTGCAGGTAGGTCAGGTGATCTACCCCCCTGCCGCTGGGTGGCAGGAATAGGAACCATTCCCGTTCTAGAACCAGATTTTCTCTTCCACCTGTCTCCTGAGGGGAGGCTGGGTGGGCCATTCATCGTATATATCTGCCGGGTAAGTATGTACAAAACTTTATTGTATTCTAACAATATCATTTTTGTACATGCAACTTCCCCGGCAGATATATACTTAGCTGATTGACACCCTTGGTGGTGGGTAAGAGACAACTATTTACTGAATAGACAGGTAAACAACATACGTTGTAGGTAATAAATAAATAAAACCTTGGTTCCTACTTGTTCAGGCGGAAGATTCCATGGCTAATGCCTAGGAATCTGCTTCGCCTCAAGAGCCTCAGCGAGGATGTGACCTATGGCTAAGAGTTCTTGTGGGTCTGTCGATGGGGTCTTATCCATTTACTCGACAGAGCCTCTTACATGTATGGCAATATGCCTATGGCAGTGGCATAATTAAGGAGCACAACACCGATCCCGATCACCTGATCCTAACACGAGGGTTAGTGCTTAAGTTGAAAAGAGTTATCCCCAAACTCCTTTCAAACAACCCAAAGAAAAAACAAGACGTTAAATAAAATTTAACTCACTAGTTAAGGATCAGTATCGGCTCCCTATCCCAGCAATGTATCCGCAGACACGTATTAACCAAGAGAGAAGGATCTCTCGTAGGTTATCTTGACATCCTTCGGATATGGGAAGTCAACACAAAGTTGCATCTCCCGTATGTGACAGCTAATATGTCCTTATGACATATTGTTAAGGAAAGAACAAGAATTCAGAAAAGCTCGCACTTCATGCGCTTTTAATTCTCAGCTGTTTGAAGGAATCATCAATGCACTTGTCAAGTGCTTAGGAGATCACATTGTCTCAAAGAAGGCCAGGGCATTCTTTGATATAGATCTTTTCTGGGTGAAGCCTGGAGCCTGGCTAGCGCTTCGTGCCTGGCAGGCGCCTAGCACCTCGCGCCTGGCTGGAGCCTTGCGCCTGAATGGCGCCTAGAGCCTGGCTGGAGCCTCGCGCCTGGATGGCGCCTCAGGCCTGAATGGTGCCTGATTGGCTCCTCCCTCCTGGCTAGTGCCTCGCGCCTGGCTGGAGCCTTGCGCCTGGAGCTTGGCAGAAGACTTCATGATTACTGTCTATGAGTCTGCATGCCTCAAGAGTTTCAGGGAGGTAGGGACCTATGACTGACAAACCCTTCTGGATCATGTCAATGGGGGCTAGCCCGCTTACACGACAGAGCCTTATCGGATCGTGCCAATGGGGGCTGACCCACTTACATGGCAGAGCCTTACCTGTATCATATCAATGGGGACTAGCCCTCTTACATGACAGAGCTTTAGGTTTCTCTTTACTGGAAGGAGCCTTGCGCCTGGATGGATCTTCAATCCTGACTGGAGCCTAGCCTTGAAGGAGCCTGGCACCTGGATGGCGCCAGGCTGGCTTCTAGAGCCTGGCTGGCGCCTCGCGCCTGGCTTGGCTCCTCCACACTTGCTGGAGCTTCGAGCTTGGAAGAGTCTCTAGGCTGTCTGGCGATGTCCACATCGGACACTCTTATATCTGTCCGATTTGTTCGCCTCTGGCGCATTTGCGCCAGGTTGGAGGCCCGCTCCTTCTCAGTATCCGACCATGACAGAGTTCCTTGGAACTGTCCGCCTCTGGCGTTTTTCGCCTGTATTGGCATTTGGCGCCTGGCTGGCGCTACATTGTCCGAGAGTCCTGAACAACCACATAGTCTATCAGGAGACTGGAGAAGGGTGGAAGAAATTCTTCCCCTTTGAGCTTTTGGCCCCTGGCAAGGGGAGGTGATTGTAGTCAGCTACATCCAGTAGACGACAGGATATCTAACAATAAGAGAGAGAAGAGTCTTCCTCTGAGGAGGATCCTTCGTGAATACTTCCTTTGCTAACGAGATCTCTTCTTACATGTTGATGAGGTTCCTCGTTGCAGAATCTTCCCTATCCTTGCCCGAAGGAAGGGAAGGAGTCAGGAAGTCGAAGGAAAATCCGAGCTGAAATTGGGCGGAACCCTGATTTTCTAGCTCTTATTGTATCTTTCTGAATACCTTCTGGGAAGCATTTCGAGCCCTCATCGCACCCCGAAGACTCTGTAGGCAAACGTTTAAACCATCTCTTCTTCTGTAGATGAAAAAGTAAGTACCCTGCCTGGGCAACGAAACTTCTATCTGAAAGCGTTGCGTCAGGAATAGAGGGTTTTAGTTCTTTTGCCAGACATACTATGCTGGCAAGAACCCATTGCCGAGTCTCCATTGAATCTGATGCGAGATTCCAATGCACAAAAAATTCACTTGTCTTCTTGGTCGTTTAGGGCTAAGAGAAACAAAGAATTCCTTCATAAACTTTCTCAAATAAGTTTGATGAGGAGCAGTTCCATTTTGTCGGAACACGGAATCTGTGGCCACAAAAAGATCCCATTTGAAGTACATGATATCCTACTCTTGTCGTATTGCGGTATCGTAAAAGATCCCGAAGATCTCAATCTTCTGTTATCTCTAATTCCCCTTGTAGAGACAGAGTATAGCCTTTTACTGTGTTCTTTGATAGCAGATATATACCTAGGTGATTCTTCCCTCTGAAAGTGAAGAAAGAACCTCGCTATGTGGATCACAGAGGTATCGGAAGAGGACAGTTTCCTCATTCCATCTAGCACTATCTGCAGCAATTCTATGTCTTAGCCACGACTATTGTCATTTACCTTGAAAAATCCTCTCATTCATGTCCACTTCTGGTCAGTCTGCACGCGGACAGACTCAGAGTGGAGAGGTTTTTCAGGTCTATTTATAATAGATTCTGATAGAATATCCAGATACTCTTGGAAAAGCCTTACGAAACATGCTGTGAGAAGAAAGTGACTTCTGTGAATCCAACCTCCTTTCTAAGGCCAAAATGAGGCATTCATCCTCTCTTCCTTTGACGCCCATTTATCTTAATATCTGTTAAGAATTTATAACTAGGGGAAAAAAGACTAAAGTTTATTCCCCTTCTTTAAATTAAAGATGTCGTATATTGCTACCTCTCTTGGTTCGAGGAAAAGGAAGCAGTCTATACGAAGCCTGTTCGTCTTCTACCTTGCGAAGAGATCTATGAAGAAGACTTTCCGCAGGTTCTCAAAACTCTTTTCAATAAATGTTAGACATACGTTAACAGTTATTATCTTCGATCGAGAAGGTTCTCACAGACATGCAAACTCTTGCATCGAACCTCTTAAGGATCGTTACGTTCCGTGTCTGTTCCCAAATAGGTTTTCTTTTGTTAATGCGAACAGGGGCGAAAAAAGAGATTCTCGATGCTCTTTGCGATATGAGAGAGTCGTGGAATTGGCCTAAGTGATTAAAATAAATCATTTCAGCATTCCTTGTAAGCGACCCCTTTCCGATTAAATGGGTAACGAAATCAGGAACGAATCTTGCCGTTACCGAGCCTCCGAGAGGCTACTGGTTTGTTTGTTTGTTTGTATGGTGTTTTTACGTGACTTCCGAACCACGTCGAGAGTGAACTTCTATCACCAGAAATCCACATCTCTCACTCCTCAATGGAATGGCCGAGAATCGAACCCGCGACCACCGAGGTGAGAAGCAAACACCAAACCAACCACTACTGGACTCTTAGGTTAATAACTCGCTAAAACGAGAAAATATCTTGGATGGTGCTTCTGGCGCATTGCGCCAGGCTGGCGTTTCTGGCGCAATTTGCGCCAGGCTGGCGCTTCTGACGCTTTGCGCCAGGCTGGCGCTTCCTTCTAGTTCTTTTTAGGTTATGTGCCAGAACATCTGTGCCTTTATGGTACCCGACATCCTTCACGTGTTAATTCCGTTCTTAGTAGGAAAAAACTTTTATATACGTAGTATAGTCCATTCAGGGAAACAACTTCTGCCACTAAGAGAATGTTTCCCATCCGACTCACCCATCTTCTCTTGAGCAATATCAGATTCTAAAAAGGTTGTGTGCGTTTCTCGAAAGGATGAAAGAATTATATTATATCGTGCTCTGCCGTATTAGAATCCTTTATAATACTGTCACATTGTGGTAAGCAGCATTAATCTAGGAAACCTTTGTAAGGATACTAGGAATTCTGTAGTTAACCTCGGTATGTGCATAAGACTTGACCATACCGTAGTCTTAAAGTGAATTCTCTTCTACTACATTCATCTTCTCACTAAGCATGTACTCTAATAAGCCATGCTTTCGTAAGCATGAGAGCATCATATAATATAGAGTTCCGCTGCGTTAGAATCCTTTAATAATGTTACCTACGCTAAACAGCATTGAAATGTTGTAATATCTTTCTTATTGAAAGCTTCTTGGCAAAAGGCAGACAATATTTTATTTATGTTTGCTTAACTATCCCCTCAATCCGAAGCTAAAACCGCGATTGTGTAGAGAGCACGGTTAGTTATTCCATCCCACAGGAGAGAGACATGTGACCAACCACTCATGACCGACACCTACATGTTACTGCGTTGGTCTCTAAGGCGCGATAGCAGTCTCCGTTAGCCGTGGCTGGCCTACTCTTCCAGAGTTGCCAGCTACTCCATTAAATAAAGGAATCTTATAAAATTATTATCGAACTTCAGGAAGTTCTTATTAATGCATATTTAAGCGAAACAAGACTTCGATAAATCTAGAAGCTAAGTAGGTGTTGTCTTAACAATCCCTTTAAGCGTAGTCCTTCCTAGGAAATTCCTGGAAGGATACTGATAATTGAGTTGCTCTGCAAAGAAGTAACTACGGTATGTGTGATTTGCCGTATCGTATTCTCATACAGCAGATACTCTACTACCTTCTTTCCCTGCCGAGGCAGGTAGAGAAAGGAAAAATTTTTACTGTCTTCGTTCTTTTCGTTAATAGAACGATAGAAAGAGTATATATATCTCCTTAAGGAAGGAAGTTAATCCAGGAACTCTTTAAATCTTCGTGATTTCCTCATAAATCGAGGAAGAGACAGAATTCCTGTTCATCTGTAGGGTTTACGGAAGTAGATATTTCCTATCCGCCATCATACCCAAACGTCGATGAGATTCTTATAAGAAAAACTCCCAAAGCTCTTGCCTCTTCATAACGAGGGAAGAGCATGAATGAAGGAGATAGTCCGCATTGAGAGGAACTGCCAAACACAGGAGTCTTCTGAATAATGAAAAAATGGCTTCTCTTAGTATCAGAATCCTTCTGACAAACTCAAAGAGGAGCCTCGCGACTGACCTCTCTCTCATAAGAAGATTTGGAATATTCTGGCGCCTGGCTCCTTGCGCCTAGCGCCTGGATAGTTCCGCGCGCCTGGAATGTTCCGCACGCTAGAAAGGAGACTCGCTCCTGGAACGTTCCGCTTGCGTGGAAGGTCCCGTGCGCCCTGATAGTTCCGAGCGCCTACTAGACCCCTTTTAGAAAGAGCCTCTTGCCCGGAAACGTTCAATGGAAGGATCGTTCTGATTGCCACTGTACTATATAAGGCTCCTTGCTCTAGCCGTCTGTTTTTGCGCCAGGCTGGCGCTTCGTCTCTTTGAAGGCGCCTTGCGCCAAGAAAAATGTTCTAGAACGCGGCTCGCGCTCAGTTGCTAGAACGCAGCTCGCGTTTGGTTGTAGGAACGCGGCTCGCGCTAGTCTGTTTTCTGGAACGCGGCTCGCTGCTGGCTGTTGGAACGTGGCTCACGCTAGCTTGCTGGAACGCGGCTTCCTAAGTTCCTGGCTGGCTCTTGCTCAGTGTTCTCTTAGTTTTCAGAGAACGCGCTAGATCATCAAAACATATACATTCTTCGTCTTTTCGGATGTAAGATGAAGAGACGCACTTTTTTAAGGATGCCTTTTCAATGGCTATCCTTGGCAGTCTGGGACGCTCTACAGAACCTGCCGAGGGACGCATGACCGGTGGGGATTCTCTGAAACCTCCTTACGGCTTTCGACATTCCTTCTCCCCTAGGCTGGGAGCTTGAAAGAGGTCTAGACCTGGGAGCGAGACAGAGCCGATCAGACGCACCCTCCACTGCAATGGGGAACACTAGTAATCACTTCTTACCTTTTAATAGCTCGCATTTTGAGCCACAATCCTTGTCTTCAAATTGCAATTATGAATTTGAAGTTTCTGCGAAGTAAGGTGATGAGGATGCAACACTACTAGTACTGTTAATACTCTAATTGCTCGTTAGTACGAGTTTCCAAAAAACTTTTAAAAGAAACGTATCTAGTTACATGCTTTACTGACTCCCTAAAGTAGGAAGTCAGTATATTTCCTCAATCAATTCTAACACTTATTGCACGTATTAATGAATAAATATTAATATTTCCCTTTCTTGCAAACTATGTGAGTGTCTACCGAAAATTTCGGTAGTTACACGTCATATATTCTTCATTAAAAAGTTAATAAAAGCGTATGCCGAACCAAAGACCCAGTACTTCCCTGCAAAAGACAGCCCAGAAGATCGATGGCGATGAAAAACGAAAATCAAGTCAGGAGGTAGCAACAACATATGTTGACACTACCGTGACAGAGAAAATCTGGTTCTAGAACGGGAATGGTTCCTATTCCTGCCACCCAGCGCGGCAGGGGGTAGATCACCTGACCTACCTGCAGCGTGTGCCGCGAAATTCGAATTTCTGTCGGACGTCAGAGACATAAGCTAAGTATATATCTGCCGGGGAAGTTGCATGTACAAAAATGACGTTTCCAGCTCATACTGAGGATTATTCCTACATAGAAAGTTCAAATTATAAGTTCAAGCACCTTGGTTTTTAGCTCTCACCCACCTAAAGGGTAATCAGATGAAGGTATGATAGGTTTCCCCAACTCCCCATCACTGCCAACTGACGTTGATACAGAAGCAGTGATTTTGCATTGCCCTAAGGTGGCATGAACCCTCGGCATCTAAGTAGAATGCCAATGTACAAACATACAACATACAAAAAATTAATAAGACAAACACAACAACCATAAGGTACATAATAAAGTATTTCATTGTACTAAACTTTATGTATGCTTGCCTTTTAAAAGAGATGACAATGATTCCTTCATAGTTGAAATCAAGAATGAAATACTGGATGGCAAAAGAGTCCCAATGAAACCTTTCGTTTTAAATTACCTTCTGTTCTGACCAGTACAAATTAAGAGGAAATAAAGATTTCCTCTTAATTTTTACAGCAAGGCAATCAAGGAAATGCCAATGTGAACAATAATATTAGAAAGATGAAAAATTATTCCATAATACAGTAGTACTTACTACAACATGAGTATCTGTCCCTCCTGTTGCTAATCGATAAATTCCATCTCGTGTCTTTGGCTGAACATCAAGTGCCAGCACCGGGTCTCGATTATGCCAAGATATCTCAGGGATGGTGACCTTCATTTCTTATTCTTTTTCCTATTCTGTAAACAAAAATAGATTTCATTATCAAAATGTAGTTAGTACATTCTTTTATTAAACAAAAATTACTGCAGGTCTCTTAAGAAATGAGCAAGGAGCATGGGGTAATTACTTATGATTCTGAATTAGGCTATTAGCATATAACTACCCAGTTTTACTTGCTACAACTAAATTTCTGGTAATTCAATAGGATAGAGCTCCAGGGATGGCATGCTGAATATAAGCTCCTTGTGGATGAGCATATGTATATACACATAAGATAATAAAATTCTCATATCTCATTAAATTTCTCAAATGATCTCACCTGTAGCTTATTGCATTATATACACACTTTCTATTCAGTAAAAAATTTTTATTAATAAAATTCCTTCACCAACTGTTTTAAATTCCAGGTACAGTATTGTATAGTACCAAACAAAATACGTAATCAGGTTTTATACACGACCCAGAAGGCCACTTCACATTGGATGAGAAGCTTTGTGCACCATGCTGTGACACGTGGCTTTCAACTGCTGGCATTGGTTTGAGTGAGGATATTCACACCTGGTAGGAAGTTATGCCACTGATGTCTGCAACGTAGCGTTCATAGCTCTCAAGATTGCAGGGTGCGCAATATCTGTGGGCGTAGCTCGCCTCACACATGCACATTTTGGTCTCACAGCAGATATTCCCGCCTCCCACAATTAATAATTATTTTAGTTAACTGCTGATAAATCATGAGATTATTTTAGATCTCATAAAACAAAAATTACTTTTGGAAAAAGCAATGGGCTTCATTTGAAATGAAATTTCCTACAATAGAGGGAATATTAACTCTTTAGAAAAAAAGATCAATCACTGCTCTAGAGAAACACAAAAACTACCATTTTGGATATATAGCTTCTTCTGTGCAAGTATGACTTGCATAATATGAGCATTGAGATATTTATTCTGATATATTCCCATGATAATTGGAATGACACCTGTTGTGATAAAATGACAAATTTGTAATAAATTTGAATTTTTCAAAGCTAACAAACCTGAGGTCTTAACAATAGGATAAATGAGGCCGTCACTTGGACAACCGTCTATCTGCAAATTTTCGGATTTTCAGTTATACATACTTTCGAATTCAGCCATTCTTCTGCTATATACTATTTAGAAATTGTAAAAAAAATGTTTTTCGCATTCATAATCTAGGGAGTGAGAGTAACTAGAATGATAAATGAGCAATATATTGTCATTCCAATGTTGACAAACTATTATTGTACTTTTCTCAGACTTTGGTTTTTAGCAGTCATAGTGTTGTTTGAGGTACAGTTTGGATAGACACATATTTACACACATATTTGTAAAGAGCATGCTTTTAGCTTCATTTTGAAAAAAAGAATGATGTCGTAGCATAAATATTAACGGAACTATGATAATGCAAACATTGCACAACTTCAATCGCGTTTTTCTCCGATTTCTGTTTTGTGCAGATACACGGTTGTTCGAGTGATGGTCTCAAATTTTCTCACACCAACTGACAACTGTTTAATGTTTACAAAGATACTAGTTGTCTATCTTTTTTTATAACAGAATATTTGATCCCAGAATGTAAGAGCAAAGGAAATGTGTTCACAGCCATTCATAGCTTTGGGTGTGAACACACGTTTTTATTATGATAGAAAATGCGGCCACTTATGCTGTGATAATATTCCACAAACTAATATATTATGGTAGCTTGTGTTAATAAATTGCCCTGTCCTACAGCATAATAAGAGTGCAGTAGTCAATGATACTAATTCTATGGAAAAGCTTTGCACAAAGATATTGTTTAGCCTATCAATTCATTTTTTGGTAATTCTACAGAATAGTTCTGCATGGACTGCAAGGAACGTAACCACGAATACGACATCCACTAGGGATTGGGGCGTCCAATGTATTTCGCTGTGTTTAGTACTGGCCCCTGGGGGTTAATTACAGTTGTCTGAATAAATATTACTTAAAATTCTTGTTCAGGAGAAAAAACTGCATAGAAAACCGCAACTGCCATAGTCTAGGCCGCCGCGGAATAGGTAGTACCCTAAATCTAGGCATCCATTTTTTTACTGAACAAATTTAGAAATGGGTGTACTAAACAATAGCTATACTAGGTAGGTACTATTAGGGCAGTCGTCTCCCTTGCATCTAGCCTTCCCCAGTGCATCATACTCTGACCTAACCAGAACTTACCTAACCTAACTAAGGAAAAGGGCACCATACCCTGACCTAGCAGGATCCCCCAAAAGTAACAATCCTGTTTGATAGGAGCTGAAATTACTAGCCTAGTAGGTACTACCAACCTAATGCCCACAATGACCCTATGCTGCATAACCATGACTGGGTATTACTGGGTTAGGCTAGTTTCCCAATGTCTATAGAATTGATTAAATTGAATTCAATAGGAATTTCAGCCATAATGCCAAGCACTGGGACCACTGAGGTCATTCAGCGCTGAGACATAAATGTACAGTATGAGCTCTGAGAGGCATTTGTTTGTTTGAATGGTGTTTTTATGTTGCACTGAATTGAATTGAATAGGTAGATGGAATTTTGGCCAAATGCCATACTAACTGGGACCAATGAGGTCACTCAGTGCTGAAACGGAAATTGACAGAAAGAAGTCTGAAAGGCATTTGTTTGTTTGTTTGTATGGTGTTTTTACGCTGCATGGAACCTTTGGTTATTCAGCAACAGGACCAACGGCTTTACGTGAAACCTCGCAGTTAGGTACCTAGCTAGGTAGGCTAGTAGGAGAGGGTGGAAATAAAGATGGTAGAAAGAGAATATGAAAGGAGGTACAGTGAATGGAAAGAAAGGGGTTGCTGCTAGGGGCTCAAGGCAGGCTACAAAGAACCTTAAGTAATGCCTACATAGCACCGCTTGAGGTGTACTGACGGCCCTATAGCTATATCCCCATTCGGGGTTTCCATGTCTACCTAGTAGGTCATCTGCCTAAGGTCTAGCTATCCTTAAGACTTAAAAACCTAGGCCTCTGTTAGACTTAAGAATAAACTGAACCCAAGAACAGAACGCGCATTCAAAAAGTAAAAAATATATAAGAATTAAAACTGAACTTAAATCATCCAACATGAAATTTATAATAGCGGTCAGCAAATGGGCTGGGCAAACTCTAAGTATTGGGGTGTCTAATCACTTACAACTATGACAGAATGCACTCATTTCAGTTTAGAGTGAATAACAGCTGGTTAAATTAGGGTCGAATTAACGTCGATTTCCTCGTTCACTCGAATAACTCACAACACTGCCCTAATATAATGACACCGTCGAAACAAAGCAAATTCTTACGTGCTCGTATGTTGATAAGTTCCCGAATTCCCGCGCTATCCTCTTGATATATTTACTTCTTTTTTTTAGTTTGGGTCGGGAGGTTGGTTCTTTTGCGAGAACCCTACTCAAACTTTACCTGCTGTTATCTATTACGACTTTAGCCGTTTTTTATAAGGTTATGTTTGTCAAATTAGCTTTCATTGTATTGAGTTCCTTAGATATTTCAAAGATGACAAATCCTGCGCTTTTTAGGTATACCCAGACCGTCTAAGAATATAAGGTTGCGCCAAAGACCATGTACTCACTCTACTATGTGGTTATACAGTTTTTCGTGCCTGTAATATTATTAACATTTTTTTTTTTTATTGTACTTTAAGATGGAGGGTTGTATTTTTATATAGTATTTGAAATTTACCAGCAAGGTATGATATGCGTTCTGTGCTGCTGTTATTAGTCTCCTCACAGCCATAAAAGAACATTTTATTTTTATTTTTTTGCCATTGTTTTTCAAATTATTCCGTCTGATTACAGTAAAAATTACTAAATATTAAAACGTACCTCATCAAAATTATTTCAAAAGAGTACGCATCGATATATATTCAAAAGGGCAAACGAGAAATAATATCCAACGGGTTCATAAAGGTCAACGTACGACCTCCCAGAGAGAGTTCCCCTGCAGGGGAGCTCGTGCACCCATTGATGCAAGCCGAGAGTCGAGACACTGAAGGGAAGTGATAGAATATAATAGGATGGCATGTCCTTTAAAGGCAGCCAGTCATATATAATTGTCAAACTGGGTTGCGTTTGATCTTGTTTATAAGCGATTGCGATCAATGGGTGTGCTGGAAAATATGTCTCACTGGCAAGGGTAACTTCTTGAAATTAGTACGAATCAAAATGTCAACAGCTGAAAAATCCTAACAGTTAATAGATTCAATCTAGATCAGCAAGAGATTGCAGCGTAAATTAAAGGCGATTTTAAGATATATAGAAATATACAGTTGCTGACAGGATATACAGCATACAGGAAGGCGGAAGCAATATCATAAAAATTAGTGTCAGTTTTAGCCAAGTTTGTTGAACTGCAGGCTCATGTGAGTTACATCATGACAATTAGTCTTCTTTTCCTCTTCCTTTCTTTAGTCTACCCTAAATATAAAATAAGCAATTCTTACTCGGCCATAAACTTTGGTTTTTAATTCAGCTGGCGGCAGCAGTAACTCAGGAGCAATTTGTACCTTTTTTTATTGGGCCTATTACTTGGTACCTACCCAGTATCTTGCTAAAAGTAAAAGAAAAAAAATGTGATTATTTAGCAAAATGGATTATCGAATTATCGATATCAATAAACCATCACTTTAGCTACCTTGAATCAGCGGTCAAGTGTTATGAGCTGAGGTCAAAGACTTTATACTCCTCGAACCTTCAAACGGATCACAAGATTAATTCTATTCACAAATATTGTTTTGGCTGTTAAACCTGGGTTGCCTGAGAGAATAAAAATCTGTATTATTATTTTCATTATTAGTGAAATATTCAGTGTTTAATTTTCCCTAATTAGTATTAACCAAATCTCAATGTAGTTTGCTTATTTAGGCTTCATTCCTTTAATAATAAGTGTCGTGCAATCTAAAACACGCTTCGTGAAGGTGTTTGAGATAAATACTTTGAAGCTCTTTAGTGCGAAAGCCACAATAAGAATTTATTTCTATAATTATCTTTGGTTTCAAAGAACATTGGTCAGAGTCTCTGTTACCAAAGCGTCCTGCTCTGTTGCCTGATATTATTATTATTATTATTATTATTATTATTATTATTATTATTATTATTATTATTATTATTATTATTGTTCTAAAGGGTCCACAATAATATAAAGTGTAAAAAGTCCGTGTATAATTTTGAAGACTTTACAGAAAGCTTTCGAACCCTTCCCTGGGTTCATCTTCAGTCCAAATGAGCAAAAAGTTACAAGTACAGAGGTAAATACAAGAGTCGTTTGCTCGTTCATTTGGACTGAAGATGAACTCAGGGAAGGGTTCGAATGCTTTCTGTAAAGTCTTCAAAATTATACACGGACTTTTTACACTTTGTATTATTGTGGACCCTTTAGAACATTATATATACTCTCGTGATAGAGAGTTTTTCCATTATTATTATTATTAATTATTATTATTATTATTATTATTATTATTATGATTATTATTATTATTATTATTATACTATTTCTTAACTGCTGTCAGCATTTGAATAGACAGCGTTTCATTGACCATCCATTTTTAAAATCTTATTCCAGGCTGCCCATCTTAGAAACTTCAAGGTCTTTTTATTTGCTGCATTTGAATATGGGTACTACTACTACTACTAATATATAATAATAATAATAATAATAATAATAATAATAATAATAATAATAATAATAAAGACTTTAGACCTATACCATCAAATTATTCATTCGGTAAGGTGCTATAGCTATCATTTAAACCTCTCTCTTGAGGGATACTTTTGAAAGACGTATCCCTCAGTAGAGGTGGAACTTACGCCGTACCTATGTGAACTCTCTCGAGAGACTGAGAGCTACCAGCCTTGTGATTGGCTTATCAACAGCCAATCAGGAGCCTATAGACATTAGATGCAAGGTTGATGTTGATGTGAATCTACTATAGAGGAGTTATGGAGTTCCATTTGACAATGTCTGTGTGTGTGTGTGAGAGAGAGAGAGAGAGAGAGGGGGGGGGGCGTAATTGCTGGATGAGTGGTTAACGATTGGATTGGCTTTTGGAGAGTTCTGGGTTGTCTGTTGGTGCTGTTGTTGTTAGAGTTCTGTGTTTTTGGTGAGAGCTGGTGCCTGGTGATAACAAGTAGTGTCGGCAGCAGTCTGTTGAGGAATTGGCAGTCGTTTGAGTTGTGTTTTGTTGATTTGTTGAGTTTGGTGTTGTTGCTTAAGAGTTGTTGTGCCTGTATTGCTGGATTTGTTGTGCTTTTGAGTTCCTGAGTTTTTGTTGCATGTGTTGTTGTGGTCCTTGATTGTTGTGTTGTGTTGTAGTCCTTGGGTGTTGTTTTGTTGTTGGGTTGTGGGTTGTGGTCTTTGTTGTGGTTGATATCTCTGTGACCTCGACCGGCAGACAGCACAGATAGCCCGGAGTATCTGGAGTGGTTGGTAAGGACATGTGTTTTGTGTGTGTGTGTGTGTTTTTTTTTTTTTTTTTTTTTTTTTTTGTAGGTATAGGTCAATTGTCCTGCTTGTATGCTGTAGTGTAAAGAGGAGAGTGTGACTGGTGTGAGTTGGGCAGCTGGAGTGATTAGGTTTATGTGGGGGGGATTTGCCACTTGTTTTTTTAAAGCTTGTGATCCCGCCACACTACCATAGTGTATAGATACCACGATATATTATTGACGTTCTATGCTATTAATACACACGATGATCATTAAGTGGTTTGTTCACCACATACACATGACTCTATAGATTAATCTGAAATGTGCAGCTTTTTTTTTAGCATGCTTCAGATTTTTTCCTCTAAAATGGGCGAAATCTATAGATCTTTACCATTCTCTGTTCCTAAAATTGAGCTACGGAATTATGAAATGTTTTGATAGTTTAAAATTATGGTTCCCAAAAGTAATTTGCTCTCCGGTGTGCCTACTATATTACGAATGCTATTCTGTGTGACACGTTTACAAGTCTGGAATACATTTTGTAGTGACTATTCGAAGATATAACCAAACAATAGGTTATCTGTTATTTATGAATTTTGTTTCGTCAGTTTTCAATAACTTAAAACAGATAAATGGTATCTGAGTCACATCAGATCAGCATTTTACAGATTTCTACTACTTCAAGTCTTAATACAATTTTGGAATTCTATCTCAGAAATGCTTGTGTTGAATTGAGTTGAATATAGAATTTAGGCCAAAGGCCAAGCACTGGGACCTATGAGGTCCTTCAGCGCTGAAATGGAAATTGACAGTAAAAGGTTAGAAAGGCGAGGAAAGCCTCAAAGCAGTTGTGCTGTGAATCAAGTGTTAGGAGAGGTTGGAAAGTAAGATGAAGAGAATATAAAAGGAGGTACAGTGAAAGGAACAAAAGTGGGTGCAAGTAGGGGTCGAAGGAAAGCTACAAAGAACCTTTAAAGTAATACCTATAGTGCGCCGCATGAGGTCCACTGACGGCACTAACCCCCTACGGATTGTTGTGCTGATTAGAAAACAATAAAGAAAATATTAATAAGGGACTTTTGTTGGCGGGGGGTGGGGGGGAGGGCCGCAAAGCGAGCCTAATCAGCTTTTATTTATTTATCTATTTTGCTTTTTGAAGCCACACGAGCAAAATATTTCAGCAAAAATTATATACACCAGCTACTGTTTGTTCATCACAAGGACCAAGAAATATAATGTTTCAGAGAAATTTCATATACATATGATTATACATTTAAAAAGCAACCATGCTTTTCCTACTTCAGGCTTAGGGGGTGAGGTAGGCAAGTTGAGGCTTGTTGGGGGGGGGGGAACTTGAGTCTTGGGGGGCCTGTTGCCCCCACTAAATGACGCCCCTGCACGTATCTTGGTATCAAAGTAAGGACTGAGATGAGAAATGAAGCTCTATATGATACACAAGATTTCAAATATTTTAGCTACATAATTTAGATATTTTTTATGAACGCTTTTTCTCAGATTCACAAAAGATTGTCTTTTGGTTATGAAGTAAAGTCGAGGCTGCTTAATAATATCTTTAAAAGACATGATGGTAATTCTACAGAATAGTTCCCCACGAACTGCAAGGAACGTAACCGTGTTTAGTACTGGCCCCTGGGGGTTAGTTTCAGTCGTCCGAGTAAATATTACTCAAAATTCTTGTTCAGGAGGTAAAACTGCATAGAAAAACCGCAAATGCCATAGTCTAGGCCGCCGCGGAATAGTACCCTAGATGTACCAACATGATGTCAGCCCTGAGGCCTGATATGACACCATAACTATTCTCGAGTAAGGTAGTATCAATTAGGCAAAAGCACGATATATTTCTTTCCGAGATTTTAAAATATTGTAGCTTGTACCCAACTAAAAATTTATAGTTGAAAGAATTGATCCTAATAGGTATAAATAGAAAAAAATAGGTTTGTTCAATACAAAACAAATGGCAAGAAATGCATCATGTTTTTTGAGATTATTGTAACAAACGATTTATTATAAAGCGCAATTAAGTGTGGACGTAGTATGACAGCCAAGATATGCAAGACTTATTATTTTGTCTTGTGGGAAGCATTGATTTGAATTGGACATAATTATGTGAGCACTTCTCCTATTTTGTAGTCCAAAGGAATTACTGGAAACCATCTTTGCTTTGAACATGTTTATTATGAAAGTATAACAAAATTTATATCTTTAATTTTTGTTATTTAGAGCGATTTAGGGAAATACCCTGCATAATTTTGTTTGTGTTCAGAAAAATAAAAGTAGTATTGATTATTGATTCATGGTCTTTACTTGTCCGACTTTCATCCTAATTATGTGCTAATTCACGAAAAGGTGTTAATGAGTAACCAAGTGATCTGATCCCGTACATTCTTCCTGCAAAATTATTCAGATTTTTGGGAAATTAAAATAACTTCCAGTAATATATATAAGCAAATACCACAGACAAAATAATAGGCAGAAATACATACAGAGCACTTTTGTCCTTTCATGAGTTATTACGCTCATATCAGAAGTCACGTGCAACACCGCATTCACTGTAGAAGTAAGGTTTCTATAGTATAGAGTGCTGCCAGCATTTACAAGGCCTAGGTCAGGCCTAGGTAAAAAATACTTGTTTAAGAAAGACCGAGAGACTTGAAGGGTGACTGGTGAGCAAAGTACGATTCCTACGCAGAATAAATTTATTTATTTATTATTACGAAATATTTTTATATTAAATCTGTTAAAGTTAAAAAATAAAGAAATATTAATAGTCAAATTTTACAATTATATTTAAATTTCTTTTAGGTGTCTATTTAATATGATAGTGACACACCAAAGCCACGGTACAAATGGAATTTAAAGAATGAGGAGAAGAGCAAAAGCCAATATTCCATTCCATCGGGTACGAATCCCATGCAGTCTCCCCTGTGCCAGGTAAGCTTTGATTTCTGGCCCACCGATCAGTCGTTTCCTCAGGTACCAATTGCGCCTCTGTCGACGTTGGAGGAGATTCGTGAATACCAATGTTTGTGGTCAGTCGACTGGAGTGGGTAGTAACCGAGGTGGTTTGAGAAGGACACGGGAACAGCAACTTGGAAGAATGATGGTGACACGCTTATACACGGCTGGAATCTATTGCAGTGACTATGCAACGATATAACCAAACTATATATATTATTTATTGCTTTGGTTTCGTCACTTTTCAATAACTTGAACAGATAAATGGTATCAGCAATCACATTAGACAAGCATTTTGTGTAGACACAAGCATCCTTTTCACAGAAAAGTTCCCTTCTCCTTTTTAGCTTTAAATAATACAGATATTAAAGTATTACTATAGAGAAAATAAAATTAAACAACGTACGAGTGTCATTCTCGAATAGATGTGGTTCCTTTAACATTATCATCATGGCATGCAATAGAGATGTAGTACACACTTCTACAAAACTCATTAACACGCAGACACATTTGGATCAACAGAGAATAGGTACAGTTCTCGTCCGTCGGTTACCTGATAGAAGGTAATTCACAATAAAAAAGTAAAATAAAAAATAAAATTACTAGTAGTTCTCTTATGACAACAGACGATGCTAATAACTTTACAGTGACAGATCGTATGAAAATATGTTAGTACGCAAAACATCATGAAAATATTGTTGTGTGGGGAATTTCCCACAATTATTATCAAAGGTTTGAAAGTTACCAAAATGGAGAACGATTACATAGTGGGTCAGGGATACCTACTGTAGACCTGATAGGCACCTCTGTAGTAGAGACTTAGACGGAATGTGACTTAACCAGACTCACCTTTGTTTAATTTAACCTCGGATGTCGTGTCTTAACTTAGCTGTGGAGGTTGTGACCCCCTCTAGACCCCGAGCAATTCATGAACCCTTCATCTGCATTCTATCTCAAATTAATTGGTGCCATTGGCAGCCCTGTGTATGATATCCACTATTGCTTTAACAGAAAAAGGAATAAAAGAAATTGGAAAGGACGACTTGACTTGCAGAAGCTAGTAAGAAAAATGAGGGTAGAGCTCTAATTGAAAAACTTTCTCTCTCTCTCTCTCTCTCTCTCTCTCTCTCTTCTCTCTCTCTCTCCTCTCTCTCTCTCTCTCTCTCTCTCTTCATATGACATATAATCGATGCTGTAAAAGGAAATTTCACAATGAAGAAAATGAGTTTTTAATCGGTCATATTATTTTCCTACTTGAAAGTCATTGAAGCTCATAATGCTTTGAATATGTTTATGTTTAGAAAGAGAGCTGAGGCAGAATTTCCCGAAAAGTGTTCATGGTAACAAAGAGAGTATTACAGAGAGCGTAAAAATTAATAGAAAAACTCCTTTTGATGCATTAAAAAATTAAAGCACAGTAGCAACATTGTTAATATTCATAGTGCAACGGATGTCTTAGATTTTTCCAGGAAAGTTGTAATTGTAATTTTTTATTATTATTCTTCCAGTTTCTTGCTTTTTTAACCTTAATTGTTAGGACCATAAAAGCAAACTGATTTTGACTGTCTCGAAAAACTTAATGAACGAGAACCACGGTGGAGCAAGCTTCATTAATATGTCGAGATCCAGGACCGACAGTTGTAATCATTGTATTTTAAATCTTCTTCCCGTTTCTTACCTTTTCATATTGAAATCAAACCAATGTTTTAGGTCTCTCGAAAAAACTTAAATGCACGAAATCCACGGCGGGGCGCGTTTCATGTAACATGAACGAAAACCACGGTGGGCCGCGCTTCATGTGACATGTAACGAGCTCTAGGACAGTCGTGTTTATTGTTTTTTTTTTTTTTTTTTTTAATAGTCTTCCCGTTTCATATTGATTATCTGGACCCTGAAAACGAACTGATTTTGGCTATCGAAAAACTTACTGAACTAGACTAGAACCATTGTGGGGTGCGCTTCATGTATATTACATGTAACTTGTTCTTGGACGTTTTAATTAATGTTAATTTTTTAGTATTCTTCCCGTTTCTTGCTTTTTCGAATTAATTAATTGAACCGCAAAAGCAAACTGATTTCGAATTTCTCGATTAACGTAATGAACGCGAACCCCGGTCCACCGGTGGCGCGCGCTTCATGTTTACGGCTGTTGAGTCGCGAAAGCACGAATCTTCACCGCTTCACGTTGGCGCTCTTTATTACATCTCGATTTTGTACGTCAAAAGGACTGTCACTCGTTCCTAGTGTGTTCCGCCAGCTCCACGCAGTTCTAGCAAGCATGCCACCCAAAAGAGCTAACGTGAGTTTGTTATATACGTATGTAATAAGCGACTTTGGTGGTTGTTTTCTTGTTTACATTTAGGTAGGTAGTGACACTGCAAAAGTAGACCTAGTAGTACTATCCTACCTAGTAGGTACTACCCGAAGTGGATGGTAAGAAGTTAATTTACCTATTAATGAAGACTCTCTGTGTCTCTAGAAGGTTGGAACATTACCTGAAAAGATGACGTTAATTGCGTGTAGGGGAATACTAGGTAGTAGCCTAGTCTAAACTAAGGCTAGGCCAAGACTACCCTTTTAGGCCAACCCCGTCGAGTCTGTTCATCCTTATCTTACAGAAAGTTATCGGGAGACAGCAGGACTTTTACTATACTAAAAAGGACGGGTAGAACAAAGTAGGGTTAATGATTGAATGGCCTCCTGGCGACCACCTTCCCAAAAAATAACTAGGCTAACACTAAGTAGGATCTGTAATCCAGGATAGACATCAGTCATGAGCCAGCGCGCTACCGTTCAGGTGGTCACCAGGAGGCCATTCGATCATTTACCCTAATACCTAGGTAGCTCCGCGCAAGTGTTTCCCCTTGAACTCTATCCTATGGTAAGGGGGACTGATTGGAAATCTCGGTTATGGGTGGGGTAGGAGCGGCTACAGTTTCATGGGGCAACCTTACCGTTGACCAGTTTTCATGTTTAGCCTAGTTTGGTTAGGACACAGCATTCTAGGAATTTTTGGCATTTCTACAGAAGCAGTCCGCATGAACTGCAAGGAACATACCTATACTAACCGCGGATACGACTTCCACTTGGGATTGGGGGCCGTCTAATGTATTTCGCTGTGTTTAGTACTGGTCCCTGGGGGGTTAGGGTAAAAAACCACATGGTACAGGGGTGGACAATGTACGATCAGCGTGAACAACCCAAAAAAAGTACATTATAACGCGTCCTGACATCGGAGATGGGCATCAGTCGCGACTTGTTGGTGAGAAACGGAGCTAAAGACCTCTACTCCGTTGTCAGGACGCGTTATAATGTACTTTTCTTGGGGTTGTACACATTGATCGTACATGGTCCACCCCTATACCATGTGGTTTTTTACCCTAATTGCGTCCAATGTATTTCGCTGTGTTTAGTACTGGCCCCTGGGGGGTTAATTACAGTTGTCCGAATGAATATTACTTAAAATTCTTGTTCAGTAGGTAAAACTGCACAGAAAAACTGCAACTGCCATAGTCTAGGCCGCTGCGGATAAGTACCCTAGATCTACTGAAATGTTAATTTTGGCCCATTTTCTTGGTCGAATTCCCTACCCCTATCCCCCTACTCTGCATCTGCTCCACCAAACCACAGGGATTCATTCAAACCTATGTAACCATGGGTGCCTCTAGTGGATCATAGACTACCAGTGCTGGACTTGTTAGTTTTCAAGTAGGGCGTTTCTTTAGAATTGAGATATACGTTTTGGCAGCAAGAATTCAGTTTGTGGTAAAAAAACTTTGTTTTATTGTAACTCCAAAGTTACAGTATAGTATACAGCTAGTATCAGAACTTGATAAATTCTCATGCTTTGGTTTATGGCTGATTTAAGATTTTTGTCAGTTTTTAACCTGCGCAATGGATGCATTGTGTCAAGATTATGTAATGAAGTTTCTGGAAAGGTTGCGATGCCACTAAGTGTTTACAAGAGCATAATTTGTCCCTTCAGATATGAGTGCTGGGTTTTGGAAGCCATGTATTTTTAGCTCTCAAGGCCATATTAGTGTGCTCATTGGCCCTTTTTGATGCACTCACTCATTTTGAGTTTTCTCTTTACTCAAAACCCTGGTTTCCATAATGAGCCATCCATAATTGTTAGGTGTAAGGATAAGGGGAATCATGAAAATAGTGAATTGCATAAAATATAATGGCTAAAAAGCCATAAAACAAGAGATAAGCAATTTGAAAAATATATGGTTCATGTCGGGTGAGAAATTAGGTAGTATATCATCCACCAAAGACTTAACTAGTTCATTAGGTTTGTAACTGAAGAGTCGGTAATGAAATAGTTCTCTAAAGTCCAAGTGCAATGATTTGTAAAACACATTGGAGCTGGCTTAATATTCTGAGAACTGGCAAGATAAATGTGTGACAAAGTTAATACTTCAAAAGTTTAAAAAGAAAAGAAGTAATAGAAATAGATTTTGAGGTTGGCACAAGAGGTTGTATCAGAGTTAAGCAATTTATGGATTGTATTAATAAGATTTTTCATGATTGAGATCACATGTATTTTTTTATATGTTAGGATCTATTTACATGATAATGATTCAATTTAGGATGGAAATATATAAATTGTATTTAAATTCTTGAGAATCTGCCTTTATAAATTTTACTACTGTAATTACTTTGTGTCTTGCATTGTAGTAGTACTGGGTGCTGTGCTTCTCAAGTTTTTCTCTCATCCCATTCTATTTAGTCTCTTTCCCACTTAGCTGTCAAACTTCTTTAAATTTGTCTTGCTTCAGTATTGACATATCATAAAAACAGAGCCATTTAGTACCTTTTGGCCCAGCCAAACTGCTTTCAGATGAAAAGATGATTCAATCCAGCATTACTTAAACCTAATCCATGAAAACTAATCACCTACGAAGTTTTACGCAATTACTGTATTTGCTGGCGTATAAGACGCATCCCTATTTTACAAGGATATTTTGGAGAAAAGAACTATTAAAGTATGTTTCATCGTACATTTATTGGAAGTTATTTTAAAGTTAATTTTTAAGTAGAAATGTTCTATTCTGTTCATGAAATATATTGTGAGAGTATACTGGAATAAAGTATGAAATCATATGTAAATTTACTCAATCCTTTGAAGGAAAATAGATAAAATATACCATAAATAAACAAAATTTGTGTTACTTTTGTAAGTTTGTTATTTGTAATAAAATATTGAAAACAAGCAGAATTATCAGTCTGTTATCACAAACTTACAAAACATTGCTTAAGGTACATTGGCAGTTAGGCCTGGTGGCCTGCAGCGGTAACATAAACGTTGTTTATTTATGGTAAATTTCATTTAGTTTCCTTTAAAATTGAGTGTACATTTACATATGATTTCATACTTTATTCCAGCAACACAATTTTCTGTATTAGGCTTGTTTTTCAATGTTATTATTAGCAACAATTTGCTTACCTGTTATGCTCGCTGTAGGCCAGCCCTACGGCACTCGTTCTCCAATCCGTATTACGGCCACATAAGATGCAGGGCAATGTTTGGGTACATTAAGAAATAATAGTGCGTCTAATATGCCAGCAAATATGGTATAAGTTTTCTAATTATTACTGCTAAATAGCTGAATTCTGGTCATTTCCCTGTTATGATTACATTTTGACCATCTGAATTTGTTGTGACAGTTATGGTATTGTTCCCTTCTATCATTTGATTGGCGCATCTTGGATTCATAAACACATATGAGGTCATGAAATTTGTTTTTGTAGTAGTACAGAAATTCTTTTAAGAAACTGAAAACAGAATTTGCTATCTGATAAGCCTTAACCTTTGAAAAAAAAAGTATGAAAAATCATTACTATTTTGTTACATCTCTTAAGATATGTAGTACTATATTAAAAATGTACTTATCGAATATTAATGCAAGATGTTGATGCATTACTGGTATTCTCACAGTATTTTTCCTTTGTCTTGTAGGAATCAAATGGTGAGGAGAAGAAGGAGAAGAAAGTGAAAAAGGACGATTTCTCCTCTGATGCCAAAACCAAGGATGATAAACCATGGAACCTCAAAATTGTGTCCTGGAATGTTGATGGATTGCGAGCCTGGATGAAAGTAAGTAAAATGCAAATCTGTTTTTTAATTCCTTAGTTTTATCACAGATTTGTTGTATGGTTTAATTAATCAAATTTCCAATTAATACTACATTTTCATCCTTTCAATACAAGTTAGCATTGTTGTAAACCTTTTTAACATTTGGAAACCATCAATGTAGGTTATTATGGTAAACCTTAGAGGTAGTTTCTACATACAGTAGGATATGTAGATGGCCTTAAAGGTTCTTTGTGGTGTCCCTTTGTTTCCAGCCAAATTGCTTTTTGCCTTTTACTTGTGCTCCATTTGTTCTCCTCTTACTGTGTTGTCCTACCTTTTTAGCATTATCCTGTGCCTATTTTCTCTTCAGTGAACATTTCTTTTGGTAAGCTCTTTGAGTCCAAAAAATGTGGCTCACTGGTCTCATTTATAATAATGATAATAATATTACAAAAAGTACTACATGTAAGAGCAAATATACAGACAGACTATACATAGCATGAAAGGTAGGAGGGAGGGGTCTGCTAAGCGTAGAGGACTGTGTCATCATCGAAAGCAGAGCACTGGGGCAATACCTGAAAACCAGGGAAGAGTGGCTAATGAGTGAATGGGAGAAGGGCTGATAAAAGTAGATGAAGACCCAGAAATTTACAGAGACTGGAGAATGAAAAACAGAACAGAGGAATGACGCAGCTAACCAATGCACTCACAGTGTAATTGACAGACTAAAGAACTGGCCAGCAGTGGTGGCCACTACAAAGGGGAGAACTCAAGAAGGAAACAAGGAATGCTAAAAGTGGCACAAGATCAGCCCCTAAAAACCAGAAATGTCCAAAGAACAGTAGATGGAAATAACATCACACCCATATGCAGGAAGTGCAATATGAAAAATGAGACCATAAACTACATAGCAAGCAAATGTCCAGTGTTTGCACAGAACCAGTACAATACGTAAGAGGCATACTTCAAAGTAAAAGCCCTCCACCGGATCCTGTGCAATAAACACCAGCTAGATTGCAGTAATAAGTGGTATGATCACCAACCTGAGGGAGTGGTAGACAACGATCAGGTAAAGATCCTCTGGAGCTATGGTATTAGAACAGATAGGGTGGTAGTACTGTATGCCAATATACCAAACTTTACGCTGATTTACAAAATCAAGAAGCAAGTATCCCTCACTGATGCCGCAGTACCATGGGATACAAGAATAGATGAGAAAAATAGAGAACAAATTGATAAGTATCAAGTTCTGAAAATAGGAATAAGGATATGGGATATGCCAGTGGATATTGTACCCATAATCATAGGAACACTAGGCACGATCCCAAGATCCCTGAAAAGGAACCGGGAAAAACTAGATGCCAAAGTAGCTCCAGGACTCGTACAGAAGAGCATGGTAGTATTAGAAACAGTACACAGTGAGAAAAGTGATGGACTCCTAAGGAGGCAGGATGCAATCTGGAACCCCACTATTTAGTACCACACAGTCGAATAGGATGACTGAGATAAAAAGAAAAATAGTAATGTTACTGCTACTGCATGTATGTTATATTGGGTGA
>NC_087203.1:98856074-98873574 GCF_015104395.2 Macrobrachium nipponense
AATGACTTCTGAAAGCAAAACACAGTCAGCTTAAGATGATCATTGCTGGCACTAATAGGGAGACCATCCCACTGCTTAACAATCAAGAGAAAGAGAGCAGGCCTCTGGTCCTCCTGGCCAGGCAACTTGACAATAACAGAAGCTGCTGCTGCTGCTGACGCTGTACTAAGGCAGTAACAGGCATTAGTTAACAAATGCGCTACGTTACGTAAGGGACCTTGTACAGGTTTCCTGCAAAAATAGCGTTTCCTTGTTTGCTTGTTTGTTTTTTACAAATTCATTTTCATCAAAGGAAACCAGAAAAGCTTTGGATCGCTTCCCTGGAAAACTCCTGTTGCTGAATCTAAAACAATGGCAGTTTAAAATAACACCCAGACTAAATATCACAGACCATTTCAGTTTAAACAAAGGAAATATCACTTTTTTCTTCTAATGCGACACCACCAAACAACAACTATTTTATGTGCAATAAAACGGGGGGGGGGCAAATTAAAAATTGTGAACATTCTTCACATGGCCACTTACAATTTTGCAACACAACGGCCAAACGAATTAAAAACGATGAAATAATGAACAACTACAGAGGCTTCCTATTCAATGGTCTTTGTTGTTTCCTTTCATGGGGAGCACGTCATGGCGCAAAGCGAAATAAACCATTGTTTATTTGGCATTGACAATTCTCTTTCACGGAAAACAATTATGTGAAACCAATAGAAAAAAAAAAAGGTTGAATGAAACGGCGACGGCACATTACACTACTTGCACACGGGGAAACTCACGTACACAAGTGTAAGAGTTATAATAATATATCTTATACGCATACTCGTACATACATACATACATAAAGTGTTTGCACATTACGATACTTGCACACAGAAGCCCACACACACGTGTGTAAGGAATATTTACATATTCTTATAAGCAAACAAACACACGGTGTTTGCACATTACACTACTTGCAAACAGAAACGCGCATACTTAAGTATGTGTAAGGAGTACTTAAATATTATTATATGCATGCATACGTACATACATACATATATACATACATGCATACATCATGGATACGTACATATATTGCATACATAACATACCACGTAGACAGACGGACCTAACTTCTGATGACATAAAAATCAATGCCGGTATAATTCTTTCCTAAAAAATGTATCATGATAACAATGGCTTGTACGCATCCCAGCCCTAACCTTTCTAGGAGTGAAAATATTTAGGCATTCACTCATAATTACGGCACCAAAGCTTTCTCAAATATGTGACTGACGAAAAAATGATAAAATTTGCTCTTATATTGCCTATCATATTTGCTAATATACCTTCAATCATTTTTCAACCGTAAAGAAAGCGAGTCTGAATGTAATAAGATATAAAACACAAGGGTAACTAAAAAATTCTCTTATGATTACTCCTTCCTCAAATCACGTTATAAATAACTAAACCTACTGCTTGTTTGGCCAGATATTCAAATTAGATTCTTAAAAGTAAAATTTTTCATCGATTACATTATCTCGTTTATAAATAATTTCAATTACTAATTTCCACATCGCAAGCACATTTCATTTAATTGCGTAACATTATTATCTAAATAAATACTAAAGCAGCGGTCTATACTGCATGCAAGATAAGTTCGGTATCGATAATGCCAATTAATTCGATATGACACTGATAAGGAGTAATTCAAATTCTTCTGACCTACAGCGTATTATATATTCACACATCAATCTGTCTATCTATCGTTATATATATATATATATATATATATATATATATATATATATATATATATATATATATATATATATATATATATATGTATGTATGTGTGTATGCATGTATGTATGTCTATGTATAGGCGCGCAAGCACACACACACACACTGTAATGGCTCTGGAGCAGTTACAATTAAATAACTAAAATGTGGAGAAGGGAAGCATTAGTATTTTTGGAGGAAAACAGGTATAATACATTAATAAAATAAATATCATTATCCAGATTATAGTTTTTGCAGGAAGGCTGATGATGTGAACAGATAAAATCACCTTTAAAAAAATCAGTCCAGGAATTTAACACTGTACAAAGTAAATCGTGGGCTCAGACATTTTCTAAAGACGATATTATTCATCCAGTTAAATTCACCAAGTATATTAATGTTACATCAACCTCCCTATTATTATTCCATATGGCCTAATTATACCCCCAAAAATCAACAGCTGAAAATGTTGATCGGATCGCGAGAGTAATCCATGAAGTTTCCTCAAGGTTGAATCACGGATGTGATAAAAAGGAATGTGATAAGAAGGAAGGAAAAATTCCTTTTCGATTAAAACTTGCGAGAGGTCGTTTCTCATATGGTATTTTCATCAAGGTCCGGTTTCGACCTTTTGTAAGTCGTACTCGCCGTACTAGGACGAGGTCGTCATAACGTCTTGTGTTGTCTACATTATTTTTATGTACTGTATAATGAATAACTGAAAAATATAAATAAATATGAAAAATTTATGTACACGCGAGTTTTTTTTCTTTCAATATTCCTACACCAGTTCCCCTGTGCCCAATTTGTTGAAAATTTTGAAAATGCCTAGGTGCAAAAATATTAAGATTCTATTTTCCACTGACCTAAACTGCCATTAAAAATAGAAAAACCTTAATAAATAAAAAAAAAATAACCACCAGAACATTCAATTTAAGGGTTACACATTCCACCAGGTTACCAGCTACTAGTTCATTTAATTACCCCTCCTAGTAGTAATTCAGCGGACGGCTTAGCTTGGTGACACTCCCTAACATCTAGAAGCTTGAGGTGTTCAGCAGCTCACAACTTCCCTATTGTCTTTGATAGTCTCCGAACTCCTGTTATTTTCCCCAGAAAGAACATAACTTGAGTCAGCGAAGATCATTCCATAGGCATCAATTCAACAATATTACAGAATACTTCCAGACAGGAATTCGTTCCCATAGCAAATATCAGTATCCACGCCTTAAGCAGATATGTCCGAAAATTCGAAATTAAATATAAAGTTATTAGTACTGCAACTCTATCAATATAAAAAATCAAACAAGTTGAGAAAATTGCACAAATATTCCAGTGAAATATATCATTAACTTGAACAGTCTTCCACATAAGGCAGCATTCACATAGATAAAAAAAAACAGCGAAATAAATGTCATTATAAAACGCTAATAAATAAAGATAAGCCACTGAACAACAAGTTTTGAACGTAAAGAAAAATCTTACGCAATGGTCCATGTTACTTTAAAAGAACATAAAAACCTCAAATAAAGTTGAGAGCATGCAAAAGTAATAAGCAGTACAGGTGATGGGATGTATATAAAAATAATTCAAATACTGAACTTTAGATATGAAATATTTATACCACTTGCAAAAAAAAAATCGATTGTTTGCAACGTACTTTTGTGCAGATTAGCGCATTTCAGTCTTAAAATCAGCTGTTCTCAAGACCTGTTCCAAAATGCAACGAAATGACACTTCATAAGTATAAAGGATCTGCTAAATGGAAAAAAACAATATTTTAATGTTTAGAGTACAGAAATCCCATAAGCACAGGTAAAGTGTTTGTCCTCGAAAATCAAGTCGAACTATTTAAAGAGGGCTATCAAACAAGGCCCAAACAAACTAAGCGTGTACATACGTGTGGAACTAAAGAAACAAGTTTACTCAACCAAAGCCGAAATGCAATCCATTCGGAACTCGCACTAAGCAAGTAAGGGAGGAGATAAAGTATGGAGAACGTGGGTCCTATTCCGATCACTAAAAATATTCTAGGACAAGAGTTGCCATGTGACACATGCTCTTCTGGCTGGCCCCACTAGAGCTGACAGGAAAAAGGAACACAGGAACAGAAACAGGAACAGAAATCTTTCAAAGCGAACCACTGAAATCGCTAAAATACAACACAAACAAAATAGCAATGATGCAAATTATACTCATAGAAATTTCAAGTGAATTGAATAGTTCAGAGACTTCAACTACTTTATTTGTCCAGAAGACTGGCTAAGCATACAATATCCTGCAACATTTTGCAAAAAAATCTTGAGCAACACCTGCGAGTAGGAGGCAAAAATGAGAGAGAGAGAGAGAGAGAGATGAGAGAGAGAGATGAGAGAGAGAGCGAGAGAGAGAGAACAATGTGTGTAAGGGTGAGGAGGGAAAATTTTTATATTTCATCTATCACTACTGAGAATAATCAATATTCATCATATTTTGTTTGAAACATAATTGGCCAAAACGCTTACGGATTTTTAGCAACAAAATAAGACACTTTTCTGTTCAACGAAAACAACCGTGGCAAATATAACTCGTCACGACTTTTTTTATTTTTTTATTTATTTATTTAAATTTTTTTTTTAAACTGAACCAACGTACGCAAAGGCTGTCTTTCTTTTACACAGAATCCTTTAGGTAAGGATCGTACTAGCGGTTCTTTGCAGTGTCCCTTCGGCCAAAAAAATGAACAGTTTTGAAAGTTTCCAAGACCCTTATAAAAAGCCTTTCGCCTGTATTATTTGACTGACGCAAATTGTAAGACTGTTCTTAATACACTTAAGAACAGTCTTAACAAACGACGGTCGCTTCAACAAGTGCGGGTGTCTAAACAATGCACTGCACCGATCTGCAGTTACAGGTAAGGAATTCTACTAACGGAAATTTGCTTTAAGATTTAAAAAAAACCTGTTAAGGGGCTGACTGACAATGCAAAGGTTTCTGGTGAACGCATCAACAGTCCAAATCGGTCAACAGGCAACAATGCAGGTGTTGCTGAGTTGAGATAAAAAATAAGGATAAATGAATAATAATTGAGATGGGAATATGCAAAAGACAAAATGAAGAAGAAATGAGACCTATTGTTGTTGAAATAATAATAATAATAATAAAATAATAATAATAATAATAATAATAATAATAATAATAAGAATAATGACCACAGGAAGAACATCCTTAGTACAAAAAGACAAGAGTAAGGGAAATTATAGCCAGTAACTACAGGCCTATCACCTGCCTACCAATAATGTGGAAGTTACTAACAGGTATCATCAGTGAAAGGCTATACAACTACCTAGAGGAGACAAACACCATCCCCCACCAACAGAAAGGCTGCAGAAGGAAGTGTAGGGGCACAAAAGACCAGCTCCTGATAGACAAAATGGTAATGAAGAACAGTAGGAGAAGGAAAACCAACCTAAGCATGGCATGGATAGACTATAAGAAAGCCTTCGACATGATACCACACACATGGCTAATAGAATGCCTGAAAATATATGGGGCAGAGCAAAAACACCATCAGCTTCCTCAAAAAAAAAAAATCAATGCGCAACTGGAATACAATACTTACAAGCTCTGGAATAAGACTAGCGGAGGTTAATATCAGGAGAGGGATCTCCAGGGCGACTCACTGTCCCCACTACTCTTCGTAGTAGCCATGATCCCATGACAAAGGTACTGCAGAAGATGGATGCCGGGTACCAAACTCAAGAAAAGAGGGCAACAGAATCAACCATCTGAGTTCATGGACGACATCAAGCTGTATGGTAAGAGCATCAAGGAAAGATACCCTAATCCAGACTGTAAGGATTGTATCTGGGGACATCAGGATGGAGTTTGGAAGTAGAAAAATGCGCCTTAGTCAACATACAAAAAGGGCAAAGTAACGAGAAACTGAAGGGATAAAGCTACCAGATGGGAGCAACATCAAACACATAGATGAGACTGGATACAAATACTGGGAATAATGGAAGGAGAGGATATAAAACACCAAGAGATGAAGGACACGATCAGGAAAGAATATATGCAGAGACTCAAGGCGATACTCAAGGCAAAACTCAATGGAGGAAATATGATAAAAGCCATAAACACATGGGCAGTGCCAGTAATCAGATACAGCGCAGGAATAGTGGAATGGACGAAGGCAGAACTCCGCAGCATAGATCAGAAAACAGGAAACATATGACAATACACAAAGCACTACACCCAAGAGCAAATACGGACAGACTATACATAACACGAAAGGAAGGGGGGAGAGGACTACTAAGTATAGAGGACTGCGTATACATCGAGAACAGAGCACTGGGGGCAATATCTGAAAACCAGTGAAGACGAGTGGCTAAAGAGTGCATGGGAAGAAGGACTAATAAAAGTAGACGAAGACCCAGAAATATACAGAGACAGGAGAATGGACAGACAGAACAGAGGACTGGCACAACAAACCAATGCACGGACAATACATGAGACAGACTAAAGAACTAGCCCAGCGATGACACATGGCAATGGCTACAGAGGGGAGAGCTAAAGAAGGAAACTGAAGGAATGATAACAGCGGCACAAGAACCAGATATGTTATTTCAAAGAAACGATAGACGGAAATAACATCTCTCCCATAGTAGGAAGTGCAATACGAAAATGAAACCATAAACCACATAGCAAGAGAATGCCCGGCACTTGCACAGAACCAGTACAAAAAAGAGGCATGATTCAGTGGCAAAAGCCCTCCACTGGAGCCTGTGCAAGAAACATCAGCTACCTTGCAGTGATAGGTGGTACGAGCACCAACCTGAGGGAGGGATAGAAAACGATCACGCAAAGATCCTCTGGGACTATGGTATCAGGACGGATAGGGTGATACGTGCAAACAGACCAGACGTGAAAGTATCACTCATTGATGTCGCAATACCATGGGACACCAGAGTTTTGAGAGAAAGAGGAAGGAAAAAATGGAATGGAGTATCAAGATCTGAAAATAGAAATAAGAAGGATATGGGATATGCCAGTGGAAATCGTACCCATAATCATAGGAGCACTAGGCACGATCCCAAGATCCTTGAAAAGGAATCTAGAAAAACTAGAGGCTGAAGTAGCTCCAGGACTCATGCAGAAGAGTGTGATCCTAGAAACGGCACATAGTAAGAAGAGTGATGGACTCCTAAGGAGGCAGGATGCAAACCCGGAACTCCACACTATAAATACCACCCAGTCGAATTGGAGGACTGTGATAGAGCAAAAAAAAAAAAAAATAAAAAAATAATAATAATAATAATAAATGTTTCACATGTAATATACATGTTAGGGAAATATTCAAGAGACGCATCTTGCCACAACTATACACAATCATTGATGACATTAGTAAAAGAAAAAAAAAAAAAAAAAAAAAAAAAAAAAAGGTTCAAATACCTAAAAATGGGATGTTCTCTATTTCTTATAAAGCCTGAATTAAATATGCAAATATACTTCTTTCTCCTTATACCTTCATCACTACTTCTGATCCTTTTCAAACAAGATTATCGTGTATCTTATTAACTGCTCAGCAAAACATTACCAATTCCTGTGATCTATTCTTCTCTGCTATTTTCAACGATTTGTGGTTCATTTTCTTACATCCTTTTACGATTTCTGTTATCTTTTAAAATTAGCTAGAAATCGGACTTACAAAGTACATTTCCAGTTCCTACATTTACATGAATTCCCTGTGAAAAGCAGAGTTTCGAAGAGACCTAAGGAATAGGCCTACAGCATTCACTTTCAAAATAAGACCCACCACAAAAACATGCTATTCTCTCATCCAGAGAAAATTTTATTTTTTTTATGTGATAGCAGCAACGATGAAGTTAGATAAATTATTTAAAAACTTAATTTGAAAAAAGAAAGAAAAAAGACAAGCTCTTCTCTCATCCCGCAAATAAAAAAAATCCTATATGATAGCAGCAACGATGAAGTTGGATGAATTATTTAAAAACTTAATTTGAAAAAAAGAAAAGAAAGAAAAAAAAAAAAAAAAAAAAACGTGTCTTTAGCGAAAAAGGAATATTTTCTGTTTTCGTATGGTTTCACGATGAATCCTTCCACGACTTCATTGTTAATGAGAAGAGAAAGGATGGAGTTAGGGAAAAGTATTTAAAACCAATTTAAAAAAAATGTTCCTATAACGAAAATGGACTATGTCTCTCAGGTTATCCCCAAATAAAAAATCCAAGTAAATATGATTTTGAAAACCATTACCTATCAAGGATGAAAAACTAAATTTTGTTGTGATGATTTTCAGAATCCCGCGAAAAAGGCGAAAAGGTAGGAATGAAATTAAGAGTTATGAAAAAAACAAAAGAAATAAAATCTTCCCCCTTCCCTGTCTTTCCTTGTCATTCCTGTGGAATATCAAAGCGACCATTGTGTTTACTCATCTCTGAATAAAGGCTTTATGAAGACTTTTTACTCCGTAATTATGGAGCATGACAATTATTTGCTCTTTCAAAGCGCATTTACTTTCTTACGCGCGTTTTGTGGGACAGCTTTTTCCTCTCAGGAAAAACTTGAATAAAAGCCTCACCTGATGCGGGTTTTATATTTCCATACGATTTCCAGGATAATGAAAACCCCAGGAAAATACTACTGACCGCGGATCATTTAATGTGAGTTTATATATATATATATATATATATATATATATATATTATATATATATATATATATATATATATATATATATATATATATATATATATATATATATAATAATATAACCAGTCTTGGTAATTGGACCACTAAACTTAATCTGTAACCATTTGAACTGCAGCCTAAAATGTCGCGAGTTTTGAATACGTGGTATCTTTTGGTTTACAAAAATTACACACACACACACACACATATATGTATATTTATGTACTACATATGTACGCATAAAGCTATTTGCATAAAACTGATGATGCAGTACACACACAAATATACAAACAGAAATACACACACACACATATGTGTGTGTGTATTTTCTGTTTGTATATTTGTGTGTGTACTGCATCATCAGTTTATGGCAAATAGCCTTTTTATGCGTATATGCAGTACATGTATAGATGAAAGTAATCAGTACATCTCTGTATGTACAGTAAATCTTTATGATATAAATATGGTGCATAAAACCTTATATCAATGTATAAATGTTGTATGCACCATATGTATATGAATTCACATACATACACACAAACACGTACTTGCATCTACGATATTGTATATATATATATGCATATACGTAGACTATTCACATAAACTGATGTTGCAATTACATACACACAAATACACACACACGCACACACGCACACGCACACACACATACATACACACACACACACACACACACACACATATATATATATATATATATATATAGTATATATATTCATATATAATACATGAATTTCTGTGAACCAAAAGAAAACCAACGTATATAAAACTCATGACAATATAATGAGCAGTTCTGCTTATTACAGGATTAAGTTCCGTGGTCAATAACAAGATCTGGTTTATACTCAAAAAGCTTTTTAATTTATCCGAGGCTTTCGAGAGCCTCAAAGTACATCTCAAAAGGATGATCGAAGATACGGGGATTATAAATCTCAAGATTTAATGATCTGAAAGGAAAACGATGGACAGTCTCTCCAAGAGACGTAATTAGCCAAAAGAAATGACAAAATCCAAGTCTCAAAACTCAAGTGACTAATACGTACCTTTAGCGTATTTCTTTTATTTTTCCTAATTAGAGGCCTTCCACAAACAAGATGTTAAGAGTG
Organism: Macrobrachium nipponense; assembly: GCF_015104395.2. Lineage (NCBI taxonomy): Eukaryota > Metazoa > Arthropoda > Malacostraca > Decapoda > Palaemonidae > Macrobrachium > Macrobrachium nipponense. Next base: position 98,865,656 of record NC_087203.1, read on the forward strand.
CGACGACTTTTGAATTACACGTGCACACCCACACAGACACGCTCGATATATATATATATATATATATTTATATATATATATATATATATATATATATATTATATATATATATATATATATATATATATATATATTTACTGATTTCCATATGATCCTGCAAAAATCAGTCCAAAATATTCATCTAAAGTTTACACCTTGAGAAGAATATAAATTACAAACTATTGCACCCAAATCTCCACAAATAAAAAAAAAAATTTCTTCCACAAAAATCATGTTTTTCAAAATAGCCGAAAATCGTCTTCCATTTCGTTCTCGTCAGGTCACCAAAGACCTCTGACAGGAAAAGGTAAGAACTCTAAATACCACCCCCGCCCATCCCGCCCCCACCCCCCTCACCCTTTTTTTTTTCTCTCCCCACAAAGATTCCCGAATTTTCAAAGGGCGAAGAGGAGCGTCTCCCGCCGAGTAATAGGATTCCTTTGATCCTCTTGGACTCAAGACTGATACGGGGCTTTTGATCAACTGTTAAAGGACCTAGGAATTAATTCAGTAAAAGAGAGAGAGAGAGAGAGAGAGAGAGAGAGAGAGAGTTGAGGAGAGAGAGAGAGTGGGGGGGGGGGGGGGGGGGGGGGGGGGGGTGGCGGTTTCGTGAAAGCAATAAACAATATTCACTGCCATTCAGACCTTAACACGTGTACAATGAAAGCAGCTAACAACCAATATGACACAGAAATTAAAGTGAAAAAAAAAAATTAAAAAAAAAAAAAAAATTGGAGGGGTGGGGGCCGGGAAGAGTACAGGAGTAACAAAAGCAAATAGAGGTTTCTAGAGGAGGCGGAGAGGGGAGGAGGTGGAGTAGGGGAAGGGAGGGAAGGGAGGGGAGTGGGAGGGAGGATGGGGGTGGGAGAGGGGGATCGAGACGTTTCAAAAAAAGTGATTAATTCCCTTTCATCGAACTCCAGAGAGCCAGAGTTATTCCCAGCATAAATATTTCGCATGTCGACTGCAATCCCGCCCCTCATAAGCCAAAGCCCCGCTGCATTCATTAACGTCAATTCCAAACAGGCAGAAGCGGAGGTGATGTGGCCCTGTGTTTTTTTCACTGCCATCTATACGACTTTCTCTCCGAATCTATGAATTTATATAAATATTGGTGGCTGTGAGGCAACAGAAAATATATCAAAGTCGAACAGGCTTTGAAAAATTATTCGACTGACAGCAATAGCGTTTGGGGAGGCGTCAACAAAATAATAATTTGAAAAATAATTTGATTACAAATCACTCGTGAGAAATGTTGTGAAAGATAAAAAAATGGACGCACAACAACAACTACGATAGTTTTCAAGTAAATTGCAAGTTATAACACTGTTGTTATAACTGAATGCACAGCAAAATGCTTCTAAACTTGTGAAAAATATAGTGGACGTATAACAACGAGCCAACAGTTAATGAATAACAACACTTTTAAAACTGTTAATACTAACACTGAATGTACGCAAAAGGCCTCTAAGACTAAAACTATAATTAAAGGTTTGAAGGCTTGCATAACCACTGAAACTGCTACCTATCTGATAAGATTCAAAGTTTGGTGAGCCATCCCGATTCATAAGCAACGGTAATCTAAAGATATTACGAAAAAAAATATTAACATGGTTGACGTAGTTATCATATAAATGTCAATATTATTACGATGCGGAACTTTTATTGCACTGAAAACTCATGACTGACAATGATAAAGCATAGATATAAAAGAGTAATTTAATAATGAAAAGGACAATAATATCATGTGAATTAAATGTAATACCGAACAATATTAGTATTATTTCAGCACTTGGTAGTTCATTATTCAATAGTCCAGACCCTGCGTACACAACACAAATTCAATTACTAAACCTTATTACTAGTAACATATTCCAGTCCCTGTGGGGAAATAACTCCTAAACTGTCGTAATTGTTAACTGCATATAAATTGATATTTTATTAACACCCTCACGGTAAAGAACGAGTAAAGAACGAGTAAAAACTTCCCTAAAACTACGGAGAATCGGTGAACGCGAAAGTAAAAACTAGTCAAAGTTATAAGCATTTAATGAAGACAAATTGACTTTCAATACTTTGTTAATATTATTTCCTGCAAATATTGGTACTCCTTTGTTGTCAAAGAGATATCATCATCCCGTACTGAAATTCAATTTCACAAAACTTTTGATCATTTTCGCTTTGTCTGCGTAAAGAGAGAGAGAGAGAGAGAGAGAGAGAGAGAGAGAGAGAGAGAGAGAGAGAGAGAGGTTAAAAACTGATATGGGTATGGTATGCCTACGTTAAAACCGTTCGATTACGAGGTATTACCAGCAGGTAAGTGAAACGCCATTAAGCAGAAATATATTAGAAAATAAATGTCGCTAATATCCCAGAAAAATAGTGGTCATTAAATAAGTACCAGAAAAGAATGGGATGAAGATGACCATATTGAGGCCTTACTCCTTTCTTCCACTCCGGCTGCCAACCACAACAGTCAACTCATAACAGAGAACCTAATTCACTGCTTTCGGGTAAAAAAAAAGCCTCGCACAGCAAAAAAAAAAAAAAAAAAAAAACAAGTCTAAGGCAAATGAAACGACGCGTTAACAAAAAATGACAAATAGGTACAAGAAAACTATTGCTATCCCGTGATATATGCACCGACCTATTCAAGCATTGCAGGTGGCCCAGTTAACCTCGGCTGATTTAAGTACATTTATGGGCTTCTTATCAATTAAACAACAAAGCTGCCACTTCATAACTAACGCTGAAGGACCAAGAATGTTAGAGTAGAGTGCAACTCCATATCACTGACGGGAAGGAGAAAGATAACGCTAGTTCAAGAGTCTCATACCAACAAGAGAGATATTGGTATTACCCCGGTATGTATCCACCTACGCGTCACCTCCGAGGTGCTATAGTAGATTCACATCAACCGTGCATTTGATGTCTAGGCCAGTCCCTTATGACGCTCCTGATTCGCTGTTGATAAGCCAATCACAGGGCTGGAAACTCTCAGTCTCTCTCGAGAGTTCACATGAGTAGGACCTATGTTCCACCTCTCCTGAGGGCTACGTCTTTCAAAAGTATCCCTCAGGAGAGGTGGAACACACATCCTGCCTATGTGAACTCTCTCGAGAGACTGAGTTTCCAGCCCTGTGATTAGCTTATCAACAGCCAATCAACAGCGTCGTAAGGGACTGGCCTAGACATCAAATGCACGGAAGCTCAATGGGACGCCGTGTTTAGTACTAGGCCCTCGGGGGTGAAAGATATTTATTGATGAATAGAAATATATAGAAATGAGCGTATATAACACTTTGATCCCCAAGGGGCTAGTACTAAACACGGCGTCCCACTGAGCTTCCGCCATGTTTAGTACTATAAGAGCAATTTCCAATTTTCCACATCATTACCCCGATATGAAAAACTATACAAGTGCGGAATGAGACGATAGGAATCACGGCCAATAATGTTACTGCAGCTTCAGTGGTTTTCCGGAAGGATACCTTTTTGAGAGAGAGAGAGAGAGAGAGAGAGAGAGAGAGAGAGAGAGAGAGAGAGAGAGAGAGAGAGAATTTTCTTGGGGGATACGTCATAGCCCATCATCTGTGCACTACAAATATCAAAAGAAATGTACTAAACTTCTAGACTAAACTGAACTACTTCTAGTCTCAAGTGAACGACCTCTATACTCTGTTTTTTCCATCTGTCCATCCGCCTGTGGTGTTTGCGCATGGTAACACTGCGTCCCGTGCTTTAAATAATATTCTATTTCTAATATTAACGGTGTAATTCGCATACAGTAAATTATTAAAAAACTTTTTAGTTGCAAATGTACACCCAGATATCCTTTTATTTACCTAAAAACTTACACATAGCGTAACTATTTAAAGCACGGGACGCAGTGTTACCTTGCCAAAACACCACAGGCGGATGGACAGATGGAAAAAAACAGAGTATAGTCTAAATCGAATTACCTCCAGTCTAAACTGAACTTCCTTTGAGTTTTAAAACTAGCCCACATTTCGTCATCTATTCTTATGACCGTACAGCAATGTATTAATCCCAAAACACAGGCACACATGATAAAAATACTAAGCTTTAAATTACTCCAGTTCGTAAGGCCTCATACATAAAGCACTGACCTCCTCAATTCACAGTGTAACCGTTTCGTCGTTTCAACTATGTATATTGCTAACATTTTACCAATTCTTTTTGTTCAACACTTGCTGTAGTAAAATGCACAACCAACCCAATGGCGTTAAGACTTATTCATCCATCTGCGCATGATATGGTCTATTAAGTGCGAATTACCAGTTCAATAGGAGGAGATGTGTGCGCGCGTTTGTTGATTTAAAATGATATCATGCATTCTCACGAACAGTCATGGGATTCCACTACAAATGCAACAGAATAACTAATAGATATATGCACCTCTATCAGTGAGAAATTATTCATACATTCCATTACCGAGTTTTATTTCAAAAGTAAATGGAATAGCCATATGCATGCTAAATAGTAGGCCGTCAAGGTTTACAGCAATTGTTTTTATTCTAGAAAAAACGGGTAATATACCTTTGAGGAACACACTTGTAGAGATTACCAGTAGCCTCGGCCCCTGTCATTTTTCCTTTTTAATTTGTGTCTTCCTTGCAACTGTGACTTGCCGTTCTACAGTAGAATGTAACGTTTTACCTTGTCCTCATAATTAGACGATGTTTGGGTACAGCAATTAGCCTTTTTCAGGGAATGCAATTCTCTATCATGCAGTCCTGATAACCTTGGTTAAAATTGACCAAACTCAGTCTAGGGTTTAGTTGACAATTTCCCAGCATCTGTAATCTATGAGAGGTCTATTCATGTAAGTGGACAACAAAGGTACATCTGTCCAATTCACCATGTTCAGCTTTTCAGTCAATTGCGGTAAACTACACATTAATTTGGCAAAACAAAGAAAAATATAACAGAAGTAAATAATAAGTAAATAACCGGAAATGCCCCAATGCATATACTTACGACGTTTTAGCTACCAAAGACAGACATTAAAATATTGTTTATGTTTATTTCCTCAGAGGAGGAAGAAAATACAGCTCGAAGGCGGTTGTCCAAAAGCGTCTGGGCGATCACAGAAAAGAAGAAGCAGCAATAAGACCAAAGCCTCACGCCTTTCAAAAAGCCCAAAAAGATCCTTGATGCCGAATGTCTTTTTGATATCGATTTCCGATGTACCTACAAAAAATTCCTTCTGGAACTTACTGAAAAAAGGGAAAATTCATGAGAAAAATCTAAACAAAACATCCATGAATTACTTTGAAGGTAACGTTTAAGAGAAACGTTGGCCTGCGATGATATCGAATAAACTATGAGCAGGTTCGAAGGACTTTGCAAGTTAAACGTTGGCCATTCAACCACGGCTACCTATAGTTGGCAGTGATTCAACCCCATATTAAGACTCCTTTCACTGCACTAAATCAGCCCTTGTGACCAGACAAGCATAAGGCGCCAAACGAATGTGTCCCTACGCTAATATCGTCAAGGAATTCAGGTCCTATACTAATAAATAACCTCGACGGCTCAGCCAAAAGGCAAAAAAATAAAAATAAACTAAATAAAATAAAAAACTAAATAAATAAATAAAAAAAATAAATAAATAAATAAAAATAAATAAATAAATAATATAAATAAATAAATAAATAAAAGTACGTTTCTTCTTCCGGGAGAAATGCAATCATACCTATAGAAAACGGGCCTCAAGGTTTGACACAATTGAGAGAATATCCAATTTTGGCCAATGGCCGAAAGGGAAATTGACAATAAGGATTGAACAGTGTAACAGGAAGAAAACCTCGCAGTTACACTATGAAACAATCGTTAGAGAGGTTGGGAAAGTAAAATAGAAGGAAGAGAATACGAAAAGTGGTACAGTAAAAGGAATGAAGGAGGTTGCAGCTAGGGGCGGGCTGAAGGGACGCTACAAAGACCCTTACGTAATGTCTACAGTGCACTTCATGAGGTGCACTGACGGCTCTACCAACGCCCCATCCTACGGGATTGATACAATTGCGTTTTGATGTAATTCAAGATTATTTACACAAATGTCGACCCTCTCTCTAAACTTATCTTCATCATTAATGACGCGGGAAACGTCGACCCCATAATGCCAGTTCACACGCGCCATAATTAATGCATTAGTCTCCATTGAGAATAATAAATGGAGTTTGGTCTTCCCTTACAATGTGGAGGAGAGTGGAGAGGCACAAGCCAACGATTAACCAAGAAAAGGCGATGAACTTAAGAAATACGATCCGCGGGAATAAAGGAGAAACGGAAGGTAACTTCATAGAAATTTGAGTGGGGACGTTATGTTTTCAATGACTGTTAGAGAGCCCTGTTTAAAATTGATTTTAATAACCTTATTACAAATGCCAAATGAAGCGTAATCCTCCATCTCAATATATATATATATATATATATATATATATATATATATATATATATATATATATATATATACGTGTGTGTGTGTGTATTATACATACATATATATATATATATATGTTATAGTATATATTACATACATACACACACACACACACACACACACACACACATATATATATATATATATTTATATATATATATATATTATATATATCTATATATATATATATATATATATATATATATACGTAATAATTAACATGAAACGCCACACAACCTATAATGATGCCTCACCTGGAGAGAACATAACATGCATTGGTATTCATTATGTTAAGCTTGAGATTTCCTACCGATACACACATTCATATCATATATATATATATATATATATATATATATATATATATATATATGTATATATAGATAGATTTCAGGAGGTTCCATGATACAATCTCAGTAACAGGCCATAATTTATTATGGCCTGTTATTGAGATTGTATCATGGAACCTCCTGAAATCTTGCTATATTGCCGTCTGGAGATACTATATATAGTATATATATATATATATATATATATATATATATATATATATATATATATATATATATACATATATACATACATACATATATATATATATATATATATATATATATATATATATATATATATATATATATATATAAAAGTTGTTGCGTGACAGCAGTGGTCTTCTTGGGGTCAAGGTTTAGGATTAGTAGTCGATTTGACTTGATCAGTGACTGGCAATATTTGGATGCGTTTGGAACAGGACAATTTAATCAGTGACTATGGAGGACCAACAGAGGTGTCAGCAAACAGAAAAATAAAAGTACTACTGTGAAAAGTATACTAAGCTACCAAACTGGTTCAAAGAGACATGATGCGTCCACTAACAAAGTACAATTTCATTATAATTACAAAGATATTACAGGGGTTTCTATAGAGCCCCGTGGCACTGTTGACGACGTTAAAGGTTACAAAGACTAACTAGTGTCACACCAGGTAAGAACTGATGTAACTAAAAATAGCTAGAATTAACTGATAAAGTTAACATGTTTACAGTAAGTAGGATTTCCCTCGACGGGTCTGACACAGAAACAGCAGGAGAAATGCACCAGTCTACACAGGGTCTATGATCACTTGGAAAATATGTGCTTTGGCAATTGTTTCTAATAACACTGTTGCTTGACACAGTATACACACAGCAATGGCCGTAAATCTATTATAGAGTTATAGTTGGTTGTAATAAACCGAAACTAAGATCCTGCGACGCATGCAAAAATATATATATATATATATATATATAGATATATATATATATATATATATATTATATATATATATATATATCCACTCAGGAAAAAAACCATGAATATAGAGGAAGAGGTGTCCAATCAGACGACAGTCATGTACACGTGTTTTATTATAAAGA
>NC_087203.1:98878574-98925413 GCF_015104395.2 Macrobrachium nipponense
GGCTTGTATCCTGGAAAAAAATTATCCTAAAACAGCAAGTCTGGCTTTTAACATTATCATCTCCAAAAAATCGAAAGATTGAACGAGTTTCATTATCAATAGTAGCCGCTTCATACTTCCAGTCAGGAAAGTGAGGGAGGGAATGTGACTTTCCTCTCAGACATAAAAATTTGAGTTTGCGTTCCAAAGAAGAAAACAGAAAACAGAATCCTCTCAGGTTTTTTAAAGATTAGTATTATCATCATCATTGTACCTTCGCTACTTACTTAACATTATCACCTTTAATTTTAGCACGCTTATGGTTATAAAAATATCGTACGAAGTTATGCTTTTCGTGATGAAGATTATCATAATAATCTTTGTTGTTTTGAGCCGGGCACTATATATAGAGCTGTGCTAGGCAGCTTTCATGAAAGTACAAAAGGATTTTAAGCGTGACATTAACACTTCAAGATGATAACTATACTTCAACAGGGATATAGCAATGATCTCGTGTTACGGCAAAATAACTTTGATTGCTTTGTTGTCAAGGACAATTTATTCATATAGTACTTCATTATTTAGGCGATAACGACTGGCAGTGTATTGTTTTCTCGTCAATTACTGTGTCAATGTCCATCTGTGGACCAATACAAAAAAAAAAAAAAAAAATCAGTACTTCAGTGGGAAGATTTATAAAGACTTCTCCTTCAAGGAATATTTAGATATTTTATTTCCTTCTTTCTGGATGCTTTTAGATTCAGTTCCCTTTGTGCCCGATGCAACAAACGCAACCTTCTTTCTTTCCACTTCGCTCTGAAAAAGGAAATTGTGCTCTCGCCTTGTTACTATGCAGGGCTAGAAGCAAAAGGGAAGCTTCAAAGCAACAGAATTAGAATACTGTGATTGCCAGGAGAAAGAGCGAGGACCTTTCCGAACGGCGAGCATATATATAAAGGGACTAACGCGAATCTCGTCGCTTTATTTACTAGGATTTATGTCTTCGACAGTGTTTAATCCTTCCTTCGTAAAGATAGGGGCGCATCGGAAAAACCTAATTACCACATATCTAAAAGTAAGATAAGAACACGAGAGTTTTTAAAAGCGATTTTCAAATAGAAGTGAAAAGTTAAAAGGTCGAGTTCTTTGATGATTCAATAAATTCTTGGTTTACCTATAATAAAGTAATCGTCTTATTCAAACACTAAGGGGAGGAAGATATGTAAACAACCGTCCTATTGCGAGCAGCGAAAAGTCATATATATAATATATATATATAATATAGATATATATATATATATATAGCTATATATATATATATATATATATATCTATATATATAGTATATATATACACACAAGATATATATATATATATATATATATATATATATTATATATATATATATATATATATATATATATCCTATATATATATATATTATATCGTGGAAGGTGGCAGAAAAAAACAGTACACAAACAAATGTATTCATATCCAACTGATACAGGTCCTTCTGGGATGAGAACACGAAAAGAATTACATAAAATGGAAGCAAATAAATCATCAAGCAATATATGACAATCAAAAGTTGTGGATTAGACCCAAGTGAATTGCATACAGATGAAACAATAGATGATAATGTATAAAAAATGTACTGGCCACTGTTTAACGTATGTAATTGTAATAACCACGTCGTGGTCCGGACGGCAACGTGACCTAGTTCTGACGCACTGTGTGCGGGTTCGAATCCTGCTACGGACATCAGAATTACCGCACATTCTTGCATTTGGATCTGAGGCTTTTTAGTGGCAAGCATAACCAAAAAGTGTGAAGAATTCAAGAAATTAAGAAGGCTCAGTGTTTATTACAATTACATGTTCAAAAAGTTCCCAAGAAAATATACCTATATATATATGATATTTGTTATTATATATATTATATATATATATATACTATAATATATAATATATATAATATATATTATATAATATTATATATGTATTAGATATGTATATATGATATTGTATATATATAATATATAATATAATATTATATTATATATATAATATATTATATATATATAAACTAACCTCATAATATATAAATGAATGATAACTTCGAAGAAATGACAAAATGAAAATTCCACCTAACAGTTTCCGAATTGAAAAAAGGCCCATTGTAGGATAAAACCGTCTAGGGGAATTCATCGTTTTAACTTTTATTCTATTTGCACTTTTAAGACACGTACATAAGCGTCCACACGCACACATAAACGTTTGAGCGGATGTGCGCGTGCACGTTAATGTCAATACACAAACGGGCCCCCACCCCCTTTCGCGCCGGCAAACTCTGAAAAAAGAAATCCATTGACTTTCATTCAACCGGGAACCCCGGCATTCCCATTCAAATTCCATGTAAATAAAATTCCAGTGACGTGCAAATGATCCGGGTATTAACGGACCGGCAGATTTCTTCTTGGCCAGAGACGAGGGACGCCTGCCTAGCTGCGCTATGCGTCTCGTTATATTCCGTTTCCCGCCAACTTTTATCAATTACTTATTTCATCAGCGAACTTATTTTCATTCTGTTTTCATTTCAGTCGAAAGGAGGTTTACAAATTTAAATGCGCCACTTCTCCTGTAAATGGTCGTCACCATTAACAAGTCTGTGAAGGAGGTTAAATTACGCAATATGTTACGCAGGGAACTGCAAGTTCCTCAAATTGTACACCGGAGTGGGAGAAGTAGTAAGAAGAAAAAATTGAAATCAAGCATATGTAGACCGATAGAAGGATAGAGGGGAGGAGAGCGAGAGGTAGACAAAGAGTAAAACACTTGGACAGCTTCGTGGGAGACTTGAATGGAGATTACACTGTAAATCAACTAATACAAGCGGCTAAAGATCGAGAGAGGTGGAGGCAAATGACCGCCAACGTCCAAGACACGGCACTTCGATAGATAGATAGATAGATAGATAGACCGAATGTTACATGTAGCTACATATCCTTTGAGCCTTCTCTGTGGTCACTGGAGATATTCCAACGGGCTTCTGTTCATCATAGTAATTACGGTTAAAATGTTGTATAATGACTAAGTATTATGAATGTAACTAATTGGGCACAGTACCAAAGTTCACTGGAAGTAGTGTAGGCAGTTTAGATATCTCGATTTTATCAGTGTAATTCTTCCTTTATATGTATTATATATAATATAATATAATATATATATTAAATGTAATATATATATATCTATATATAATTAAAGATATAATATTATATATTATATAGATATTATATTTTATTATGTCTATTAATTTATATATATATAATCTATATATGTATATTATATATATATATATATATTATATATATATCTATGTATTTTAAATATATATATATATATGTATTTCTAATAAAAGGAGCCCATAAAAATACCAAAATGTAGAGAGAAAAGTACTATATTTCAGAGACTGCTGTCTCTCTCTTCAGGTATATGAATGAGAAAAGTTTACAGAAAAGGGGTGGTATTTATACCAAGAGATCCGTCCACAAGTAAGCCAATTTAGGTCACCCCCGCTGATAATCTTCCTTTTAATCTTCTTAAGCGTTGGTGAATGAAAAACTTGGTCGACGACATCTGAAATCCACGCGCCTTTTGAGATGTTCATTACCTGCTTCTCTTTTATTAAGGCCGATTCCATCATTTGACTCTTGTACCGGCAGTTGCTGCTATAAATTACACGTGACAAAATTCCAGTTTATTCTATGGTTATATTCATTTATATGGTTGAAAATAGCCGAGTTCTGTTGTCCATACCTAACTGACCGTTTGTGTTGTATTAATCTCTGGGGAAGTGATTTACCTGTAAATCCGATGTAGAAAGGAGGAAAGGAGGCCGGCTAACCATTTAGAAATTTTGTAATTGACAGCTCCGGCGCATGAAACAATGGGTCTGAATGGAAGATTGTCTTTGTGAGTTTTGGGAAGGCCATAAAAATAGGGTAATTTAGGATTAATTACTTTAAATTTCTCTAATAGTTCAATACTCTTTTTGTCTTGGCCAATTAATTGGAAAGTAAGATTAATTGGCCAAGACAAAAAGAGTATTGAACTATTAGAGAAATTTAAAGTAATTAATCCTAAATTACCTTATTTTTATGGCCTTCCCAAAACTCACAAAGACAATCTTCCATTCAGACCCATCGTTTCATGCGTCGGAGCTTTCAATTACAAAATTTCTAAATGGTTAGCCGGCCTCCTTTCTCCTTTTTTAGGCACTTTTTCTCCACCGTCACATTAAAACATTCGGAAGATTTTGCCACAAATTCAGAGAAGCACATATACCACTTCACAACATAAAACTTTTAAACCTTGACTTAGACTCCCTATTCACAAAAGTACCAGTACAGGACGTTCTTCAGTTTTTAAGGGAAAATTATCCCCCTATTCAGATCATTTCCCATTGGCGCTTGACAAAATAATAAAGTTAGTTGAATTATGTGCATCCTAATAACGTATTTCATTCGGGGGAATCATTCTACAAGCAAAAATTCGGGGTGTAGTATGGGTAGTCCTTTAAGTCCTGTTTTAGCCAATCTGTACATGGAATACTTTGAAACTACAGTAATAAATGCAATAAAAATAAAACCCAAAAAACATGCTGTGGATGAGATACGTGGATGATATCCTAACATTTTGGGATAATAACAGTTGGGGTAATTTTAATGAATTCCTCTCAAAATTAAACGCATTAGTGCCCAGCATCAAATTTAAAGTTGAATGGGAAACAGACAACAAAATTCCTTTTCTTGATGTTTTAATAATCAGAGACATGACAGAATACAAATTTACCATATACAGAAAACCAACGTTCTCACTTTCATATATTTCAACTACTTTAGCTATCACGACATTGCTATCAAGATAGGTGTAGCTAGCAACCTATTCTTAAGAGCCTTACGAATTTGTTTCCCAGATTTCCTGGAAAAAGAATTTGAACTAATTCGCAAGCAACTTTCGTCTTTAAAGTATCCTGACCCATAAATGAATTGGTGGAAAGCAAATTAAAAAAGGCAAACGTAATTTTCTACCGACCCCCTAAAGACAAGACCAGAGACACACCCAACAATAAAATAAAAATTCCTCACCTGGAGGACGATTAAGAGAGTAACCCACACCCTTGGGAAATCCAACCCTTTTGCATTTACCTACCCAAACACCTTAGCCAAATCCCTGATTAACGTCCAACAAAAGACATCTCCCAAAGACTCTGGGGTCTATGAGATCCCATGTCAGGACTGTGACCAATCTACATCGGATTTACAGGTAAATCACTTCCCCAGAGATTAATACAACACAAACGGTCAGTTAGGCATGGACAACAGAACTCGGCTATTTTCAACCATATAAATGAACATAACCATAGAATAAACTGGAATTTGTCACGTGTAATTTATAGCAGCAACTGCCCGGTACAAGAGTCAAATGATGGAATCGGCCTTAATAAAAGAGAAGCAGGTAATGAACATCTCAAAAGGCGCGTGGATTTCAGATGTCGTTGACCAAGTTTTCATTCAACCAACGCTTAAGAAGATTAGAGGAAGATTATCAGCGGGGGTGACCTAAATTGGCTTACTTGTGGACGGATCTCTTGTATAAATACCACCTTTTCTGTAAACTTTTCTCATTCATATACCTGAAGAGAGAGACAACAGTCTCTGAAATATAGTACTTTTTCTCTCTTCATTTTGGTGGTTTTTATGGGCTCCTTTTATTAGATGGAATTCTGTTGTTACAGAACATTTTTACCAGTCATATATATATATATATATATATATATATATTATATATATATATATATATATATATATATATATTTATATATATATATATATATATATATTATATATATATATATATAATATATATATATATATATCTTATATATATATAAAGTGTGTATGCGTACACATACGGTTTCTCCACTCAGAATGCACATGCAATGGCCAAAATTTACGACTGACGTTAAAAAATATATAATTCATGATGCTTTTGTATAGAGGTTAATGAATGGAAAATGAGGAAATTATATAGCATTAACATGGTCTGTCTAGTGGAAATGGTAGATCAACTTCAGTCAAGGGGTTATTTGAATTTTGAAAGCACTTCAAGCAGTGAATGTTACTGTAAGGCCAGAGCAAGCAAGGATGCATGATAACAGATGAGAGTTTATCGTATGTGGAGGCAACAACGAAACTTATGACGCAGCTGAAACACTGAATTAAGTAGCAACTGTAGATATGCATAACTTTAATGAACAAAGGTTCACTGAATCACTGTTTACATGACAGAAATGCAAAGAATTATAAGGTATATTTTTAGGGCTGTTGCCCTTGTATAATAAGGCGCCCTATGAGGTAATGTTAGACTTGCGATAATCTTACGCTAAGTCGGTTGGTATTGCACTTCCATATTCAATGGAGTGTCTTGGGGTTTGTAGATCACTTACGAAGTCGGTATTATCTTCTTGGTTATGACGACGATGTGTTAAACTCATGATGATTCGGTGATGAGGTGAGGATCTAGTAGAAACCACGAAGTACAAAAATACTTATATTCTCTGAATTTACATGGTGAAGATCAGGTATGATTGTACAAGTATTCTAATGACGACAGCTAACTCTATTCTGCCCTTCTACCATCTCTGTTACAAGTTATGAAGGAAACAGATAGTAGCTCGAACATATGAACATACAATCAGATGACATAGTTTACATACGAACACACAATCAAATGAGACAAGCTACAGATCACGTAGGCCGTTTGAATTATAGGTCGCGGTAGTTGTCCTCAAGCAGGGAGCTTGGACTAAAGTTTATAAACAATTGAATGACTACAGGTGACGGCATGTTATCTTAGCCTACTTTTATTGTATACGTCATCTTTAGCGTCTCTAGTCTGATCACATTCCTGCAAGCAATCTGGTTGACCTCTTTAGTTTAGTCTTTTATATATATGGACTAACATTCCATATTTTTATTATGTAAACACTTACATATTTATATATATAACTTGCCTTGGTTAACATGAAATATGTCATGTCACACAGACACACTACTATATACAATCATACGTCATACGTATATAAAAATGGCCAAGCATACATACGTATATATATATATATATATATATATATATATACATATATATATATATATATATATATATATATATATATATATATATATATATATTATATTTAATATATATCTAATTTGTCTTATCGCTTGGCGATAGACCTTTTTGTTTTTCCTTACGGCTGTTCTCCGTAAGTAATGTTTGGTTCCTCTCATCTCCTTGGATATCTTAGTAGAGAGGTTCTTTCTTGTCTAGAGGAGATGATTCAAACAGGCTAGTTGCACAAAGTAACAACTTTATTCTGTAACTCCATACTAGGAGATGCAGCTCGGTCGGACGACCGATATGTTTGACTCTTGGCTTGGAACTGCCATTCTAAAGCATCGCGTCGATAGCGGAACATTAGCTATCTAAGCAATTCATATAAAAACACATACGTAGTCTGCCGGCTCGGAAGTTACAAGTTTCCGGCGTAGGTTATTCAGGTCAACCGCTTCCCATGGAAGTTGTTGTGCAAAGTTATCATAACATAAAAATGTTGACAAAGCTTAGAGCTAGATCAGGCTACTGCAGACAGTGCATAGCGTAATCTAAGGTCTGCTTTGGTCACGTAGAACCCCCTAATGCCATGACCCCAGGTCACTGGTTTATATATATAATGTAATTCTTACATTAGGCTCGGTCTGCTACCTATTCAAGCCTTGAATAACAAAAAAAAAAATTACTTTAAACATTGTTCATAGGAGCGTGCTCGTAACATACTAAGTGATTAAATGCACAAAAGGTTCTGTTACATACCCTTGTTTGACATATTCATAAACAAAGATAAATGCATGGAAAAATATAGATCCATGTTTGGTAATAATAATGATTATGTACCCAAAAATAATAAAATGGTAAAAATCAAAACATGTATACATGATTAATATGATAACAGGTAACCTGATTAAGAATAATGGTTACTAAATAATGATTATAGCATGATCATGGATAATAGTTAAAGAGTACTTGTCACTCTTTATAATAGATAAATATAA
Organism: Macrobrachium nipponense; assembly: GCF_015104395.2. Taxonomy (NCBI): domain Eukaryota; kingdom Metazoa; phylum Arthropoda; class Malacostraca; order Decapoda; family Palaemonidae; genus Macrobrachium; species Macrobrachium nipponense. The sequence goes on from NC_087203.1 coordinate 98,886,727, forward strand.
TGGTATAATAGTATAACAATGTAATTCTGCAGAAATTCAATATATAGGGCTGATATGTTTATTAGGTGCCCGAAAAATACCTTTAGGCATATATTAATGTATAATATTGGGCTATAATGATTTATTAGGTGCCCTGGAGATACTTTAACTGTTCAAATGCAAAGGCGTGAGTCTTTCTTGTGTTACATTGTTGCCAGCACACGGACCGCTTTTCACACACAACACAATTCCAGACAATTCCCTAGGCACGAACTGAAATGGCCAGTTCAGGCGGCCCTAAACGCAAAAGACTTGAGTTTAACGGGTACGTCATCCAGACGGGCAGTACGTTCCCTTGGAGATCCTTCTGTTTACGCCTCAGCCTACGCCAAGCAAAGATGTTGACGGCGATAACCAATATGGCCGTCACGATGAACACGGCTAGCAGAATGTAGTAGCGAAGATTTTCTCCACTGCATAAGTCGATGACGCGTGGGTCATCTCAACCAGTTGCGTCAGACGATGAGCTACTCGCGCGTTGTATGGGAGAGTAGTGACGGGATGATCGTTGTTGCCCACGTGTAGTTCGCGAAATACGCCTTCTCACGTATTATCGTGTTGACCCTCTGACGGTATAATTTGTAGATGTCCCCGTAACAACCTCGGCTGCTACGAAGATAGGGGCATGGGCGGTGGATGTGTCCGGACACACGATGTCGAATCCGCCTTATCATAACGGATCCAGGAACCATTATTCATCCTGTAATTGAATTTATTACCGAAAAAAGGATAAAGTTTCCCCAGACAACCTTCGCTTGTATGAGAGAGAGAGCCGTTCAGCACTATGTCTAACTCACATGAATCCGTTGATATAGGATAGAATTCAAAGAGTCAGCTGTACAAATTTTATTATTCATGGCTTCTGAACAGTGAGTGAGTTTATCTAAGTCTTTAATGACTGTAAATGATTTCTTATCAGAAGAAATCAGTACATGCCCGGTTAAATTGGATATTACTGGATTTGAGTTATTCGTCATAAAAGTAGGAACGGTGCTATTTTGTATGATTGCCAAGCATCGGAAGAATCAAAAGGAAGTCGTGATCATAATTCTATAATTTTCTACGCTGACTGATATTAGGCTATAATAGAATTCTACTCTATGGGCATCCAATAAAGGAATATAACCTAGCTTCTCCCGTCCGTTTTCCAAAGTTAACGTCAAATCTTTAATAGGCATGAGGTGAGGAGATAACCACACCCCTTGTTGCTAACGTAATTGCTTCTACGTAATCTTTTGACTTTTCAATAAAATGTGATATTTTCACACGGATATGATCTATTTCGAACTATAGTAAGCTAAAGTAGCCAGCAAATGTTGAACTTCCATGACCTGATCGATATTATTTGAATGTTCATTAACGATATTCATTATTTGATTGATCGAAGATAACTGGCTGCGAAGTTTCTGATAAGGCCAGTTCCGTTTTGTGTTGCAAAAACTCAATTCTTTTATTTTGATTATTTATCTTGAGGCGATTTGAGATTCCTAAGCCTAGATTCGCAACTGATCCTAAAATGTTTAGTCCAGCTAGAATAAGCGGGTTGCGACGCTCAACAGTATTGTGCCGCACAGACCACATCAGCAGGTCACGAGCGAGTTCTTCTGCCTCGGCGGTTTTATTTTGTATGTCATAGACAACATTTCCGCGACGCTTAGCGTTTGAGCTAGTGAAATCTCTGAGTTAGCATGAAAATTACGTTCATGCATTTCCTTAAGGGAATACCAAACCTCATCAGGTCATTCTTTAAGTTAAGGACGTCATCTTCAGGTAAGAAAATGGCGTGCCATATCTACCTCGATAACAATATTACTTGACACGATAAATACATCATCGATTCTCTCGATAATCGAGCCATGATTAAATTCTATGTCTTTAGTCCTAGCACTCTTTCCATACAACAAAGATGTCTGAATACACAATATCACTCCTAACAATAACAGATTCATTTTTGAAAACCTGCAATGAGTAAACAGATGTAATAACTCGCGTAAAAGAATAGGTTTTACAAATACAATATGATTAATAGATATATATATAAATTATTATACAAGTTTCATAAATACAAACCATTTTTTCCCTCACTCCATCTACCTTTTTTTTAGATTCTGATATGTGCCAATGGGACTATTCTCACATCAGTGGGTTTGGATACATTTTGAACCCTAACTCTATTGGCCGTTAAATTTTTTTTCTAAAATGTTAAACGGTCCTTCAAACTTAGGTGTCAGTTTATAGTTCAAACCTTTACGTACGTATACTTGTATGTATACCTGATCGCCCACGGCATATGTTCTAGTTGGCTTAGCTATTTTATCATGATTTTTTTCATTATTATCTGAGCTTCTTCTAAATTCTTACGATTATATTATATCGACTTATGCTTGCATCCATAACATCCTTTAGAGGATTTGATAAATTAGTTGTAGGCTTTAAGATGTGGAAAGGCGTTCGGGCCGGGATACCGTACAGTGCCTCGTGCGGTGTCATTTTAATAGATCGTGATACGCGTGATTAAGTGTGCTTAATACCGCAGGTATGGCAATGTCCCAGTGGGATCTGCCCCCCCTAAGGTGACCCTTAAATGTTTAAAACCTTACGATTTGCCCTTTCCACTAGCCCATTAGACTCTGGGTGATAGATCATGGTATTGACTTTCTTTATACTAAGGAATTCGCACAAGGAGTTAAGGAAATGATTATTGAACTCCCCGCCCTCCCGAGTCTGAGATAATGATGTGTGGAATTCCATGTTTACAAATGTAGCACTCGTAAAACAATTCCTAGCGCACTCGACCGCGGTTTTGTTTTAAGCGCTATAAGTTCTGTATATCGAGTCAAAGCGTCTATAATTACTAGGAGGTGCTTATTTCCTCTGTCTGACTCGTAAAATCCTGTTAATAAATCTAAATGTACTCTTTCAAAGGGTTGATTTGGCACGGGGTAAGCCCTAGGCTGACAGGTGTCTTCTGTGCCCTTTGTATTCTTGACAAGTGCGACAATTTGCTATGCTGCTTTTTTATATCTCTAAAGCATCGTATGCCAATAAAATAAGGATTTGGCTTTCTGTGACATTAGGGTATAACCCGGGTGTCCGTGCAGTGGATTTTCATGCAACCACTTTAAGACAGTGGGTATGAGTGAGATAGGCACCACCACCTGGTTGTTATTCAACTGCGGTGTGTTGCGGGTTTTCCTCGTCACAGATCTACACAGGAGATTTTCCTGTAGGATATAATTCTGTTGCTTATACTTTAGGTATTCTTTTCCCTTCGGATTTCCGTTTAACGCAATGATGATTTTTTCTATTTGCGGATCTTTTCTTTGTTCTGTCTGTAATAGTTCAGCACTCCAGCCCAGATCTTCCTGTTCGGATATAGTTTTAACAACGGGCATGGAGGTTGAGATATCTATTAATTCAGCTAATGGCTCGGTACAAGATGAAGAGGGTTGCGTGATAATGCGTCAGCAATGATAATTTTGCTTTCCCAGGTAAATACCCGATCCTCGCGCCAAAGTCCTGAATGATCATGTGCCACCGAGTTCGCTTGGGGCTGTGACTAAAGCCTTTAAAGAAGTCGTTAGGGCTTATGATCAGTGAGAACCTTGACGGGATAACCGTAGATTATGAATTTAAAGTGCACGAGTGAATTAACAATAGCGAGCCTTATTCCTTGTCTATTACTGCATATTTACTTTCGGAAGGTCTCAGTTTACGTGAATAAAAAGCTATAGGGAAAAACTGTCTATCATATTGTTGAAGCAATACCCCACCTACTCCTAGGTCTGAGGCGTCTGTTGCTATGAAAAACAAAATTCTTATGGAAGTCAGGAAATTTCAAGATAGGAGAACTACACAGTTCATCTTTCAATTTATCGAACGCCTGTTGATGAATTTCAGACCATACGAAATCTACGCCCTTTTTTTATAAGATCGGTTAGGGGAGCGGCTATGATGGAGTAGTTCCTAATGAACCTCCTATAATATCCGCTACACCCTAAAAATTGCTGTATTCCCTTGACGTTAGTAGGTATCGGAAAGTTACGGATAGCCGACACCTTATCGTGGACGACTTTAAGACCTTCACTAGAAACCGTGAAACCTAGATAGACTAGTTCTGTTTTAAAAAATTCACACTTACTTATCTTTACCCTTAAATTATGCTGCCTTAACCTTTGTAACACTAACTCCAATTTACGTAAATGCTCCTCTAATGTGTTGGAAAAGATTACTAAGTCATCCATGTAGGCATGTAGGATATCTCCCAACAAGTCTCCAAACACGACGTTTATCATACGAGTAAAAGTTATAGGAGCACAACGTAAACCAAAAGGCATACGCAAAAATTCATAATGTCCATGGCTGTGCTGAAGGCAGTGTATGGGATACTTTCTTGTTCCACATCGGAATCTGATGAAATCCTTTTAGTAAGTCTAGGCTTGTGAAATATTTATTCTGGCCTAGTAAAGATAGGATATCATCGGTACATGGTACTGGGAATCTGTCAGGGATTGTTTCTTCGTTTAAACGACGAAAATCTACGCATATCCGCCAAGTTCGATCTTTTTCGGTACTACTATTAACGGAAAATTATAAGGGCTGTTTGATTTCCTAATGACTCCTTCCTTTAACATTTTACCTACTTCCTCTGTTATCTCATTCTGAAATTTCATAGGAAGTCGGTACGAAGGTACATAGATTACTTTCTGTTTGTCCTTGAGCCTGATTTTGATGCTCTATGACATCCGTTTTTCCTAAAGTTCCATTCGTAGTGGAAAAACATCATGATATTAGTTAACAGATTCAAAAATTTCTGCTGAATTTCTTCTTCTGAATATCTTTATTGATTTTGTTCTTTATAGATTGCAAAAGGGTTTCATCCGCGACTGATTGAGCGTGATTTATCTCAGCTACGGTAAGAATGCGATGTTATAAACTTCGCATCCAAGATATGTTGATTTTTGTGGATTACTAAAGTGGTATTCAAATGATTACAGACTTCGATATTACATTGCTGTTGTGAGCCGACTGTATAAACGGCTTGTGTGACGGATAATCCGTGTGTTTTCAGAGTTTCGGAAAGGATTAATGTTTCAGATCCTGGCAAGGTTCTTTTTACACGCACTAATATATTTGAAGTTACGTTAGGTTCGAGGGTTTGCGTGCAAGCTGATATTACGGGGGGTGAGCGAGAGTTTCTGTTGGGTTGCCTGTATTATTTCTTGGTTCATGAGACAGGTGATTGGTTCCGTAATGTAAGTGACAACTCTGTCTGTCTCTTTATTATCCAAAACAGATTTTAGGGTATTAGAAGACCTATAGAATTTCCCTTTGATATACACGCCGTGTTTTGCAGGTGCTAAGATAATATTTTGAGTGCCCATAGACGGGTATCCGATAATTACTGCGGGATACATATTAAATGTTTTGTACAACGACAAAGGTATCGGCTAACGTGCGCTTACCGACCTTGTACTGTACATGAGTTACGCCCACAACATTTAATTCATTATTCCCAATGCTGAGAGCCTATTCCGGACTTTTCTATAGGGAAATTTGAAAAGAGTAAATGATGAGTCCTTAAATCCATATATTTACGTGGACTACCAGAATCAAAGAACAAAGTGAATGACTTATGGTCCAAATTTACTGCATGTAAGGTTGGTCGCAACTCGTTTTGACTAATAATTGCATGAATTTGTTGCAAATCTACGGGAACCTGCACAGATTTTTTTGATTCGGCCGTGTGTTTCATAGGAAAATCAATTGTCTCACAATGATCTGATAAATGATTAAACTGATTATTTGATACAAAAGATGTTGATATTGATGACCCAACATCGCCCTCTCCCCCTTGGAGTGAACTACGTGGTATTTGTTTTGTTTATCACACCCTGAAAATTCGCTTGCCCTTGCGAGTTCTGGCTAGACGGCCCAGGAACAGAGGTACCTGAAGCACGATTTGTTTGTTTCTGCTGTTGTGCAGAATTTCCATTTGGTTGTTTCTTCTTATAGTACTGAGGACCCTTCTTTTATTTGCACTAGCAACTGGTTGCGCGTTTGTAGCGTTTGCTGTTGATTCCTCGAGTAGCAACGGTTATATGAATGAGTTGAACTATTGTGTATTGAACAAAAACGCGTCCGACAGTCTGAAATCATGTGACCTGGTCGTTTACAGTTATAACAACCATCCACCATCCCTCAACTTGATTATTATTATGTACCACATTTACTTTGTTGTGGTTTGTTCTCATTTTTGCAAAACTTGAATGAGCGAAGGATCTAGGTCGGTACATTTAGACATGTGTTTTTTTGATTTGTTTATACACATCTAATTCCGTACTGTCGGGCTGCAATTTTTTATCAAAACACCGTACTAACGCTTCAGGCAACATTACAGTGATAGACGTAAGGTAGATCAAACGGATAAAATCTTTCACTTTGATTTTAAGCACCCGCAACCACCCGGAGTTACATAAACTATCATGATATTCATTAGCGGTCGGCAATTAGCGCGCCCGCTCGACAACATTGAGCTGAGTCATTGGAGGCTTGGTTTAAGGATATTTCTCAATGCCAATACTACATCTAAAGCCTCTTCACCCCATACACGGCGTACGTAACCTATTTTTGAACTCGTCCCATGTAAGCGCTTCTTGGAAAGAAACCCCCCTTAGATACGCACTTGCGTCGCCTTTAGCGAAGTCCACGAAGCTCTTGGCTTCCTGTAATTGTACTGCTGGGTCTGTGATGCTTTTTGCATTTAAATGAGCGTCTACAGATGAGATCCATGCCTCAACATTTTGAGGCAGGAACCATTGACCCGACCTTGAAAAGGCACTATCGCTGACCTCGCGCTAACGAGAGTCACCACGTTGGGTTGCCAGCCGGAGTGGTTGCCATTTCGGCTTTCACTTTTTTCTTATCACTTCTATTCCTTGCAATCCTATCAAAATATCTATAAAGTACACTCGACCACTACGTAAACGCATAAGCGATGTACTTTATAAGTGTGTTTATAATAATAGGAAATCCCCCAAAAGATACAAAAATACAGATAATATGATAAAATATTATACGGAGAATTCCTGCAAGAAATGGTTAATGACAACGAGAAAAGAAAAAAATTAATCTGCGGGCGAAAACGTTCGTAGTTGAAGATAAGTTCTGTAATGAAAGAAGATTAATATGGCGAACAACTCACCCCCAGAATACTGGGACGATCGACTCTTGATGAACAACACTTCACTGAGGAAAAGACCTGAATAGATAAAAATGGTACTTAGTAAGCTCCAGATTATATTGCGAAGGATTGTTGACATGGGATGACGTCACAGTTCCTGTCCACGTCTCGCGTCGGAAGTCGTGATGACGTCACGGTCGTCTCTCGGTGCCACGATGCTCTGAGAAGTCCAAGATTGATGACGTCACAGCCTCCGTCCTTGCACTACTGCGTATAGCTGTCCACTCTGCGTCCTTGCTCGCGAACGGGTGATGTTCCCTGTGTTTGTTTTCTTCTTTCCGTTGATGTTCGATGCCGCCCTCGTCCGGTGTAGATTCTCGAAGATAAGTGATAACTGTTGCTCAAACGTCAGTGTTAAATGCTTGTATTCCTCTCGATGAAGGACATAGTTGCGTCTTCATAAACTGTTGCGTTGATTGAAGATCCCGTTTCCTCTGTTTCGTTTGATGTTGAAGTGGAAGTTAGTTCTTGTAGACCTTCGGTCGGCTGATTATGGGTCTTGTTAATTATGTTCTTCGTTTATTAGCTTGCCACCACTTCTCATGTTCTTCGTTTTTCCGCTTGCCACCACTTTCTAATGTTCTTCGTTTTTCCGCTTGCCACCACTTTCTAATGTCTTATCGCTTGGCGATAGACTTTTTGTTTTTTCCTTACGGCTGTTCTCCGTAAGTAATGTTTTGGTTCCTCTCATCTCCCTTGGATATCTTAGTAGAGAGGTTCTTTCTTGTCTAGAGGAGATGATTCAAACAGGCTAGTTGCACAAAGTAACAACTTTATTCTGTAACTCCATACTAGGAGATGCAGCTCGGTCGGACGACCGATATGTTTGACTCTTGCTTGGAACTGCCCTTCTAAAGCATCGCGTCGATAGCGGAACATTAGCTATCTAAGCAATTCATATAAAAAAAACACTACGTAGTCTGCCGGCTCGGAAGTTACAAGTTTCCGGCGTAGGTTAACAGGTCAACCGCTTCCCATGGAAGTTGTTGTGCAAAGTTATCATAACATAAAAATGTTGACAAAGCTTAGAGCTAGATCAGGCTACTGCAGACAGTGCATAGCGTAATCTAAGGTCTGCTTTGGTCACGTAGAACCCCCTAATGCCATGACCCCAGGTCACTGGTTTATATATATAATGTAATTCTTACATATATATATATATATATATATATTTTTATATATATATACATACATATATATATATTTATATTATATATATATATATATATATATATATATATATATATATATATATATATATATATATAATATATATATATATATATATATATATAATATATATATATATATATATATATAAAATATATATAAAATATAATATGATATAATATATATATATATATATATATATATAAAATATAATATATAATATATATATATATATATATTATATATATATATATATATATATATATATATATATATATATATATATATATATATATATATATATATATATATATATATATATATATATATATATATATATATATATATATATATATATATAGATATATATATATATATATATAAAATGTGCACGTGTGGGTGTGTGCTTGTATTCCTTTCCAGAAACTCACACAGGCCCGAGGAAAATGCACACCGTATAAATCAAAGCCAACCATAATTTGCAACATAATGCGGTAATGTATCTTGCATTAACATTCCGCGAGAGATGCACCTGAAACTCATTACCGCTTTCAATATATATCTGAAGCAAATATACTTCGGGAACTCGTCTTCATTAGCCATTCCCCCTGATGGATGTGAAGAAGGCCTTACAGGAAAACTTTTAATATTCTGGAGAGAGAGAGAGAGAGAGAGAGAGAGAGAGAGAGAGAGAGAGAGAGAGAGAGATTTTTCTATTTTGTTCTCGATTGAGAGGTTTTATGAAATGTATCCTAATGCATCTTGGAACTTGATGACAATCGGTTCATAGTCTTTCAGTGTCTTATGTATCATTTACGGAAGTCCAGATGACATATTTTACATCAATACATAAATGTTTTCCATGACTTAACGTATAAAACTGACGAGAATCAAAGTAAAGCATGTATCTCATCTCAAAATACTTTTACTGCCTCAATTTAGAACTTCCGTAACGCATTTTTCATCTTTCATCTTTTTCTACAGAAAAACTAAAACACACAAAATTTAATACTCGAGTCCAAGTGACAAAGGCAGTTCTTTGCTGGAAAAAAGCTATTCCGTCATGAAAAACGTTATAAAAATATATATGATCTATCGGCAGATTATAACAGATTTCCCAAAGGAGTTTCTTGTATGGCTTTAAGCTAGAAACCTGATACACCCCTTCTCGCCTTCCCCCTTCCCCCTCCTGAATTTTTTTTTTCTTTTTTTTTTTGACTGACTATAGATTTACTTTGTATGGTTTCAGGGTACAAACTCAATATGTGTAATAAGACCTCTTTATTTATCGATTTTCCTTCGCAGTTGATTTATATATCATCAGCAGCTTCTGACAGAGAGAGAGGAAGAAACACGTCGGGTTTGAGTAGAAATCCATTTATATGAAAGTGCAGTTGTCATTAATTATTGATATGGAAAAATCGCCCATCAAAAAAAATCTTAGTACCCCAAGATAGTCCAGGAATAACAAATAACCGGAAAGACTGAAAAACTAATAGGATCTGGTCAGCGTCAAAAACAATGATGAACTCCAGTTAATTGGAATGAGCGATATATTTACACGTTCTACTGATGTCATAAAAATGAGCGAATATATCCGTATATAAAAGAAATATCGAGTAAAATCACTGTAAAAGTGTTATTCTTCTTTTGAAAAATCTGAGATCACACAATAACTTCCTGAATAACTACGTGAGCGAACTGTTAAAAAAAAATATCTATATAATATATATATATATATATATATATATATATATATATATATATATATATATATATATATATATATATATATATATATATGTATATGTATATATATATATATATATATATATATATATATATATATATATATATATATATATATATATATATATACATATATATATACATATATACATATATATATACATATATATATATATATATATATATATATATATATATATATATATATATATATATATATAAAGACCAGTCTTCAAAAAGCAGATCAGTTTGTTCCACTAATGTCACAGATTCTTACGAGGTTTTTCTTTTTAGAAGCCTCAAAAAGTATCTTTGATAGATACGGGTGAAAGATACGGGCTATTGTTATCCGTACGCTGAGAGTAAATGTCTTCTCAGTTCACCTAACTAAATTATTAATTATTAACATGAAAATGCGAAGAGCATCTGGGATTGTTCATCCATCGTGCAGCCAATGTAAGCTGCTATCGAGCCCTGTTTCCTTAGCAACCAATGATCCTGTATGCAAAAGAAAAGCAATCCGGTAACCCCAAATCAATGCTATTATGAATTACATTCTAGCTGTCATTTACTTAATATGTTTAAAAAAGTATATGAAGTCCATGGAAGGAAAGGTAGTATATGTTTTGTAATACATGAAATTTAAGATCGTCAGCATGCTTTCCCTTTAGCTGTCTGCAAATTAGCATCGTATTTTCACATTTCAGTGGAAACAACCACTCAGAAATATCTCTTTCCAGTTATGTTACTGCTTTTTAGTTTTCGGTAAAAGAAAACTATTGAGATGGCTTTTGTCTTTCCGTCCGCACTTTGTCTGTCTGTCATCAGATCTTAAAACCTACTGAAGCTAGAGGGCTGCAAATCGGTATGTTGATCATCCCCCACCCTTCATCATCATAGATATACAATTGTAGCCATCTAGCCTCAGTAGTATTTATTTTATCTACGGTTAAAATTAGCCGTGGTCGTGCGTCTGACAACGCTATAGGACAGACAAACTAGTTAGAAAATGTCTGCATTCGCTGATTGACTGTGGAAATTCATTTCAAGCCAACGCTCGTATCAAAGATGGTTGATTGATTGGCTGATTTATGAATGTTTGCACTAATGACCTGACACTGGAACCGTTAGGTTGTTCAGTATAGCAAAACAAATAAAGGAATTACAACTCGTATTAAAAGTAAATAAATATAATAAGCAAAAAAAATCACCATTTAAAAATCGATGAATCAACTTGCTACAACCAAATATCATAAAACATTCTAATATCTTTAACGTATTGACGACAATCGAGGCTTCAAATGAACACAAGTATGTTTAGGGAGGGAAAATTGCTTATAATGAAAGTACTTTGTCAGGAAAACAACTTATAGACAGAGCAAAACAAACAAACAAACAAACGGAAAAGAAAAACTAAGATGTTCAATTCAGGGGATAAATTGAAATAAAAGGAGATAAACCTCAAGCATTTCACTCACTAATCAACTTGCAAGTAAACCTGAAAGCGAGATTTACTGAAATCAATTTTGAAGAAACCAAGAACCGAAATAAGGACTGGTTTGTTTTCAGAATCGATTAAAACATCCTTGAAATAAATCGCCAGTGTTTAAATACCTACGTGAAATGTGACAGCAAACCGAGAAGCCGTTAAACAAACAAAAATCTCGGCTGGAAATGCGCTGATCCAATGGAGTGGAACAGAATATCGCGCTTAAAGCAACAGAAGCCTTATAGGGCGTGAGGTTGAAGTCATGAGAATGTGGGGTTTAATGACATATTCGGTGGGAATACATCTGACTCAATCTTTCTACAGGCAGAAAGCACAAGAAGACAGTAAAACTATAGATACCAAAACATGATAAAATCATTTATATACAAAATACAAATTTTAATATTTCTGATGTCGTTCTGCATTCAATCACGAAATTTCTGTGAGGGCAAGAATATGTCAAACAACAGAATGCAGTTCTTGACGAAATAACGAACAATGAGATATCGATATTAGTTGGAGGTACATAGGCTTTTATAGGGTATCCTGTATTCTGCACTCCAAAACGAAATAGGATAGCTTAGTCTGTACTAAATATCTAAATGCATACATCCACGCATATATATATATATTATATATATATATATATATATATAATATATTATATAATATATATATATATATATATATATACTATATAGTGGTGTGCGTATACATGTATATTATATATGAATAAAAATTACGGGAGGTTACATAGCATTTTGATAAGCCGAGTTAGACCGAATCAACAGAAAAAATGATTTTTCCCCAAACACAGACAGACACACGCAAATATATATTTTATATATATATATATATATATATATATATATATATATATATATAAATATAATATAATATATATTATATATATATATATATATATATATATATACTATATATATTAATATATATATATATGGACACTATAATTAAAGAACACGCTCAGCCACCAACGACAATATTGGGAAATAAAACTCGCACAGGCGATAGAAATGAATCTGCAAAGGAAAGGAGAACTAACAGCAGCAGAAATTATGGGAAGCAGAGTCTGAAGTGAGATTTTCCTTAATGTTAAATATGTTAAAAATATTCACATGAAAGTGTGAGCGTGAAGTCGCTAGGGATGAAGAAGAAAAAAAAAAAGGAATTTGAACATTCTCTCGCTAACACGCAGGATCAAGGCAAAAAAAAAACCTGATTTGAAAATCTTTTGCTAGCACGTACGCACAAACAAATATATATATATGAGCAACAGAAAGGAATAAATTGACTAAGGACAAAATAAGAACCACGACGGTGTGCAATAATCGTACATTTCCACAGGCAGAAAACAGGAAAGAAGAATTTTTAAAATAAACCAAAGTATTCTGACGATGCCAGAACTTAAGAGCTAATCTGTGAACTGAGTTGTTTTTTCGACAGAGGACAAATATTGATAGAAAAAATGGGCCTTCGTCAATATCTGCCTACGCTTGTGATGTAGAAAAATTGAAGTAGAAAAATTAAGCCCCAAAGATATTCCAGTTTGTTCCTTGCTGGTTTCGTAAGGGGAAAACATAATGGATATATCTGAATACTCGTTTACAAAGAACACACGCTTACAAAGATACAAAGATGAAATAGAAAGCCGCTTTGGTCGGACTTACTCACGAGAGACTTGAGAGAAGCAAACAAACGCTTGAGAATGGCATCTTGCCTGGTCTCCCTGGTAACTGATATGCAGGCAGCAGACAGACAAGTAAACACACAAGAATTTTTCATTCATGTCCACTATGATTATGGAACAGCGCAAAGACAGTAACAGCGAGGAATGTGTTATGTCTATCAAACAAATACAAACGCACGGATCGGCTGGCAAACAAATGCACATGTCATTTCGCACGCACACAAATCAAACAAATAGGCAACCGGGGACTATTTTATCAAAGACGTGAATAAGGCTTGGCAAAAGTTGCTTTCATTCTGCTTTCATATGAGATCAGCTGAAAGCAAATTGAAAGAAAAAAGTCACCAAAGGTTAAAAGGAGGAAACCTCACGCAATTGCGCTATGAAACAACTGTTAGAAGAGAGTGGAAAGTAGATGGAAGAAAAGAAAGAGTATGAATGGAGGTATAGTAAAAAGCATTAAAAGTGTTGGCAGCTAGGGCCGAAAAGACGCTGGAAAGAACCTTTAAGTAATATGCCTGCAGGTGCACCCCACGGGAGGTGCACTGACGTCACTACCCCCGCACGGCGCAAGAAAAGAAACAAATAAAATAAAGATACACTGAAATTAAAATGTAAACTCCAAAGTAAGTATACCCAATCCATATATTGTTCTTAGTAAAAAGGACAAGGTGAATAAATAAATAAATAAAATAATCTACATTCGAATGTACTTAGTACTACGCTATAGAAGACGATATAAGCCAAATTCTTCGCAATGCTAAAACAATTCTTAAAACATGTCCTCCGCCCAGTGTATGCAATTTCATGATAAATATGATTGTTTTTTCTATCAGACAAATTAACTTCGACTGATAAATTTTCACGCAAGAGGTCAGCACAAGCTCTCTGACTTCGCGTGACAAACAATCTTAGTGTAGAGCGCCGGAACAAATTTCCTGCAAATGTAAACACTTAAACCTGCGTGATGGTATTCATGGACTCGATTGCTGCATGTACACAGAACCATATCCAACCTATGTAGGACTCATACAACGAAGATCGATCAATCATCCACTTAGGGCAGGAATGTCTTGACTTCTCCGTTTGATTTGTTTACGTAGCTTGCCTATTGAAGCCAATAATACAGCACCAACGCTTACGTCAAGAACCATATGTAGTTGCTTGTATTGTTTATTTATATTTTTGTTCTCGTGACTTTTATGTATTTTTAGGAAAAAATACATGTTACTGCTATATTACATTCGATGCTTACAGTATTTTAGGGCGTCATCGTAAAACCAACCTTATGAAGTTGCTTGTTTATTTTAATTTTATTTTTTTATTCGTGGGAAATAACTTTTATGTATTTTGATGAAAAAAATACATGTTACTGCTTTATCACATTCAATGGTTGCAGTATTTTAGGGCGTCATCGCAAAACCAACCTTATGTAGTTGCTTGTTTATTTTTAGTTTTTTTTTATTTTGTATTCGTGGGAAATAACTGTTATGTATTTTGATGAAAAAATATATGTTACTACTATATTACATTCAATAGTTGACTATATTAGGGCGTCATCGTAAAGTCAAACCTGAGAGAGAGAGAGAGAGAGAGAGAGAGAGAGAGAGAGTAATAATGAAGATACCATACAAATGAACAATACGGAGGAAACTGACGCTTAAAGAGAGTCACCCGAAAAGGCGCTTGACAACAACGACCAATAAACTAAAGAAAAAGTAAAAATGCAGTTAACATTAGTAACTCGGAACTGAAGCGAAGCAACAGCAGCAGAGCAAGACAGAGTCGGCCCACCCAGCAGCTGGACTAAACAGGTGGGATCTGACAGCTGATCGATCGTCAGTTGTGTTTAACACACACCCACAAGGGAGATGAACACCCCAGGAACTCTTGCATTAATCATTAGCAGCTGTGACAACTCTGTTGTGCCCTAGGGGTCGCTAACACAAGAGAGAGAGAGAGAGAGAGAGAGAGAGAGAGAGAGAGAGAGAGAGAGAGAGAGAGAGAAAGGTCGGTGTGCAGAGGAAATAAAGGAATTGAAAACCATGTAAATTGAATGGAATGGAATGGAACATAATTTAGGCCAGAGGCTAACCACTGGGACCTATGAGGCCATTCCGCGCTGAAAGGAAAAATGAGAGTAGAAAGGTTTGAAAGGTGTAACAGGAGGAAAACCTCGCAGTTGCACTATGAATCAATTCTTAGAAGAATGTCGAAAGTAAGAAGGAAGAAAGGGAACACGAACGGAGGTACAGTAAAAGGAACGAAAGGGGGTGCAGCTGGTGGCCGAAGGGACGCTGCAAAGATCCTTAAAACCTACAGTGCACCGCATGACGGTGCTAACCCCATACGGGATGTAAATTGAATAACATTACCGAAAGGCAAAATTTAACCTGCACGTCTCGATGACCTGGTTCTTTCATTACTAGAATAATAATCTCCTTTCTAGGTGACAGCAGCACACATTAAATATTATCTGCTACGGAAAAAAAAAAAACTGCTAGAAGCGACGATTCCCCTTTACCAGACAAAGATAATCATGATTCAGACCGAAATCCGCAGATATCTTGCCCAGTCTCAACCAATCCCAAACGTAGCATGCCAGTGTACTGCATGTTCATGTGACGTCATTACATCAGCTACACAAACTGGTCGACAGGAAACCACCGAAATACTCATTTCATAAAAAAAAGCAAATGAAACAATAATTTTTTTAAAGCAGTTCTAAAGGTTTGGGCCTTTAGCTCGCAAAAATGTTGCTCGTTAGTACCAACAATCTCCAGGGTGGCCAAGATGTCACAATGCTTAGTACTAGACGTCCTCATTCCATTCCTTGCACAAATTTAAAAGTTTAGAGAGGCCGAGATGCTCCTATAAACCCAGTGCCACTTGTTCTCATTATTTTTTTTAACTGCGTGTACCTAGGCATGAATTAATTTCTTGTTGATTTATTTATCTGAAACAATTTGTTTTATAATTTTTGTTTAGATTCGTTTATACTTCTTCTCAATTCCCGTTTCTCCTTACATGTTCATTGGAGGTTTGTTCTGACATTGATTAAGTTATGGTACTATGGTTTTAGCAAAATACGCATTTTGAGAGTGCTTATTATGGAGGTAAATTTTTATGGTGAAAAATAAAAACAAACACTTGGGAAAAATGCACTCTAATTATCTTTTTAGATTTTTAAAAATAATGAGGTTATCAATAATGAAAACAGCAAATACATAAGTAAATGGGTAACAAAAACAAATAAAACAAGTTTCTTTACCTGCATTAACTTTCAATATATCCTCAGGAAGGTCTTTTACTTCAAAAATATATATAACGAGAGAATTTTTAATTGCCACGATTTTATGGTCAACTATTCCAAGGAACCTCCTAGAACTATTCCCACTCATCAACAAATACAATATGCACAGAAATTTCTTCGGCACAATTGAGTTTTCTTTACAGTGTACAATGGTGTATGAGCCGCGTCCCATGAAACTTTCAGCCACGGCCCGCTGGTGGCCTGTCCTATAGCGTTGCCAGACGCACGGTCATGGCTAACTTTAACTCTAAATAAAATAAAAGGTACTGGAGCTAGAGGGCTACAATTGGATATATTTGATCGTTGGAAGGTGCAAGCTCAACATACCAATTTGCAGCCCTCTAGCCTCAGTAGTGTGGAAGATCCAAGGCGGACAGAAAAAGTGCGGACGGACAGACAAAGCCTTCGCAATAGCTTTCTTTTCAGGAAACTAAAAATAGTTATTTGCGAGATGCATCACTTCCTGCTTCATCCATCAGGGGTTGACCCGTCAAAGAAACTTTCAACAGCAAAGACAATCACAATAATAATGCAAAAGGAAGTCATTAAAACGTCATTTCTTTACAAACCGCAAAGCAACTCATAAGTCTCGGCTCCAGGTTTAACCTGTTTGTCGTGTTAATGAGTTTACCTTAGATGGCTTCTTCTATTCTGACTTGGTTCTATTCCGGGGTAAGTTTCTCAACTTTTCAGTCACTTTTTAATATTTTTTTTATTCAATTCTACTACTCTCTCCTCGTCCCCTCCAAACGTCAAACTATTCTTGCAATGAAAGTTATGTGGAAGCACTAATCACAAATTATGCCTTTAAGTGGGCCTTTTGGAGAGAGAATTACACTCAGACTGGCAGTAATGAAGACACTATTCAGGAGTAACAACTATATCCTATTCTTAAAACAGAAAAATCCTCTTTAGTTTTGACTTCATGAACTTCTTGATATTTCCCATAAGAGAAAAATATACTTTACTTTCAAACTCGTGACCTTCCTTAATACTCCCTTCTTTTTCTTGCTTAAAAGATTATACTTGTTGTCTCTACCAAAATCCCCCTTCAAAATTTCATCACCAGATTAACACTTAACAAGCCCTCATAACAGTTGAAACAATATTCTTTCTTGTGCCGGTTCTATGTGCAGATCTCTTTCAAATATAGCGAAATACTGTGAAGTTTAAGCAAGCGAACAGTGTTTACATTTCTTCCCAATTTGTTTTGTTTTACATATCCTAAACTTTCTATTCTATATATTCAAATAAATCAACAGTATCGATTTCGGTAAAAGACTGACAACTTTAGTCGATTTTCACGCAATTAAAATATCTCTGCTACTGCAAAACATGCCTTAGTTATTTTTCGAAACGGTTTAGAATCTTCCTGCAGTCCCTGACCTTACATCAAAACAAACCTTCATAATAAGTTTCCCTCTCTCTGTTACCCAAGGACTCTTGAGAACAACAAGGTAATGGGAATAAATCATTGGCCCGCAACGGTGTGAGTGATGCAGAATGAATGAGAAGCCATACTGCGCTCTACATCTATCAATAAAACCAGGCACTGTAACCGCAGTGTCGGTGGACAGCCAGAACGTTCAATATGATAAACAACGACGAGAACAATTAATCAAAGATAACAATAATAATAATGATAGTTTGTTTGTTTATTTGTATGGTGTTTTTACGTTGCATGGAACCAGTGGTTATTCAGCAACGGGACCAACGGCTTTACGTGACTTCCGAACCACGTCGAGAGTAAACTTCTATCATCAGAAATACACATCTCTGACCCCTCAGTGGAATGCCCGAGAATCGAACTCGCGGCCACAGAGGTGGCAGTCCAAGATAATGATAGTGCAACTATTTATGCTTTCGTTTATGATGGAAATAAACTGGTGAAGAACGAGTGAAGCTGTTTTTACCCTCATATTATAACAACAATCTAAATTGACAACCAAGACAAAACGTCTTTAGAAATGACGTGACAAGTGGACCAGCAATTTATTATAAAGCTGTCTCCTCTGATTCCTATAACTTACATCAATTCTATAGTCTGAGTTTATGAAAGCAGTTAATTCAATAAAAAAAATGACGTAATTTATGAGTCGCTAAAGCTCTCTCTCTCTCTCTCTCTCTCTCTCTCTCTCTCTCTCTCTCTCTCTCAGAGCACGGGAGGTACAAGGAATGGTAAAATTGTTACTAAATCATGAGAAATGAAGCAAACGAATTCCTTATAGTTTCTTAAAAAACGCTCCTAATTAAATTTTTTTGAAGCTGTCTGTCACAACAGCTCGATCTCCTGCGTCACAGCTGATTCTCTCGTTACAGCAAAGCTGATCTCACGAAAACAACAATAAAAACACGTTAAAGCAAAGCTGATCTCATGAAAGCAACAATAAAAAGAGACATTCCCATGGGACATGGAGACGACAAATGCACTGACAAAACGTCACAGACGGGACAGCAGAACTTATAGTATATATGAGAAGAGGAATGTTTGTTTGTATGGTGTTTTTATATTGCATGGAAACCAGTGGTTATTCAGCAACGGTACCGACGGCTTTACGTGACTCCGAACCACGTCGAGAGTGAACTTCTATCACCAGAAATACACATCTCTCAGAGAAGAGGAGATGGAAAAAGACATTCCTGCGAGAAACAAGTCTATTCACTCCTTCGTGTATATGAGTACAAATCACTAATTTTACGGAAGGGGGAATACTTTAGACAACAGAGCGCCTTGACATTAACAAGAGAGAGAACATTTCCTAGACGCTAACTACGGCAAGAAAAAGACAAAACCTTCCATTCGAACTTCAAATCAGGTTGAAGTTTTCTAATATGTAAATGGAATTCATTCTTTCATACTATACTAATATTCTGCATTCAGCAAGGGGCCTCGCGTGTCCGGGGAAGAGAGAGAGAGAGAGAGAGAGAGCGAGAGAGGGGGGGGGGGGGGGGGAGAGACGTTTGTCTCATATAACAGTGCCATTAACTCTCCTCACACGGGTTAGCGATGCGTTTCTTTGTTCAGTCCCGTAGTTCTTTTGCATATATATATATATATATATATATATATATATATATATATATATATATATATATATATATATATATATATATATATATATAGAGAGAGAGAGAGAGAGAGAGAGCGAGAGCGAGAGAGAGAGAGAGAGAGAGAGAGGACTTGCTCCTCCATCTCCTTTTCTTCTTTCTCTTATTTTCTTTTCTTTCGTTTTCCTCCCTCCTCCTTCCTCAACCACCACACTCTCACTGACGTCTTTACAGGAGCTATTTAGATAACGAATGGACTGAATACATCTATAAAACACGTACAGAAAAATATGTGGCATATCAACAGACTCAGCATCCATAACAGATAAAACATCTCTTCCGTATTAAACTCCTTCTGTTTCTTCAGTCTCATCAGACAATCCATTCAAACACATGATTGTCATCTCAACTGTCATTCGGCTCATACAAGAAGCACCTGGGCTATCACGTGACCTGTTTATTAAAATCTTCTAATATCTTTCTCTCTCTCTCTCTCTCTCTCTCTCTCTCCTCTCTCTCTCTCTCTCTCTCTCTACACAGTAACCTCGTAAAATAGTACACTCACACACACGCACACACACACACACACACATATATATATATGTATATATATATATATATATATATATATATATATATATATATATATATATATATATATATATATATATAATACTCATTTGTATACAGGATGAGTATCTAACAGATTTTTAAATAGTCTTGAATAAATATCTCCGTTGATACCATCCTGTTTTAGGTACGGTCTTGTTATTAATTGTATTAATCGCAAAGAACAATTGGGAAGTGATCATTTTCTATAGCTATCTCTCTATCTGTCTATCCATAATAATAAATACATACACGCATACATATATATGCTTAAAAATTACAGTAGAATACCACAGGAAAATGATAGTCAGAAATCCTAGCGCTTTCGTCTTTACTAAGACATTGTTAAGGAACGAATGAAATACAGTTGGAGAGAAAGTTATCAGGTAAACAACAAGACAGACACCATATGGTTAATTTTCAATTAGGTAAAAATTAAGGAGATAATCAAGGATTATCGGATATCACACGGTCACAAACTTAAACATAGATTTAACCCTAACAGAAACTACAGTTTCCGTATAGTTCAAAAACATGTAAAAACTGAATATATTAATATTGTTGCTTATATTTATCTATAACTTTTTTCCATTATGAAGGCATAAATTTTAAATAAACCAAGACTTAAATTTAGAAAATTTCCATTATTTGACTTGATGAAACAAGATTCAATGATATTTCTTTTAACTGTGTCATTACATGGGATAAGGCTCTTGCTTGACTCCAGTTAATAGGATGATCTAAATCTCTAATATGTACGAATAATGCATTCGGTATTTGCCCAGTTCTCACAGAATATCGGTGCTGTTTTGAGACATGTGAAAGAGATTTTCCGTTAGTCCGAATCGACTATCACACTTTTTTGCAAGTATTTCATATATGCAGCCTGGAAGATCTTTAGGAGAATTTTTGATTATTAAACTCTTGACATTAATATTTCTGAAATCAACATTTATGTTAAAAACCTTTCATCATAGGGTAATTTTAGAATATTATGCTTACTAAATTCAAGTTTGTCATTAGTTAAATAAAATGTTTTTTTTAGCTCTTTTTCCATGCCACATCTACAAACGTCTTGGGGTATTTAAGTTTCAAGGCAATATCATAAATAGTTTTTAATCTCAGCGTCAATAAAACTGCGGGCTACAGACACGTAAAGCTTTTTTAGAAAACATCCCAGAAAAAAAACAGAGAATTTTACATTTTGATGGCGATTGGAGTAGTAATGAACAAAAGAGGCAATGTTAGTTGATTCCGAAAGACTGAAAAGGTGAAATTTCTATAATTTCTATGGACAGTTACATCAAGAAATTGTAATTTGAATTTTGAAGTTTGTGACCGTGTGATATCCGATAATCCTTGATTATCTTAATTTTTACCTTTTGGACAATTAACCATCTGGTATTCTTGATCTTGTTTACCTGATAACTTTCTCTCCAACGGTATTTCCTTCGTTCCTTGACAATGTCTTAGTAAGACGAAAGCGCTTGGATTTCTGACTATCATTTTCGTGTGTTCTTTCGCTTATACACACACACACATATATAATATATATATATATATATATATAATATATATATATATATATATATATATATATATATATATAGTAGTGTGTGTGTGTGTGTGTGTGTGTGTGTGTATATATTTATTAGGTTTTTATACATGGCTGCAATAATCTAAGTATTTAAATAACACAAGTATTAATAGAAAACATGGGTAGATCAGTTTCTATTACTATATTACTGTATGCAATCTAACGAGTCCAGGGTTAATCCTATAAGCTCCCTTGAGGCCACAGACACAAAACCCGTCAAAAGAAATCGTATAAAATGCAGTTACCTCCATAAGCTTTAATTTCTTTACATGCGTTTTCTCTGTCTTATTGTAAATAGGACACTCATATGTGAGACTAAAATGGTGAAGCGTTGGAAAATCAAAAGGATTATCTATCTTGCCACATCAGAAATAAATGACACAATATGACATAATTGACTGATATCACGAACAAGAATGGAAAACAAGAATCTATAAAAACAATATAACGATTGGGAATCATTAGAAAAATGCGTGTATATAGAAATAAAAAAATGACAATAATTATTGACAATTTACGGACATCATGAACAAAAAAAAAACAAAAACAAAAAAAAATCTATCAAAAGAATATAACGATTTCGAATAATTACAAACATGTGAGTGTACAAAGAAATAAAGAATGGCATAACAATTATAACAATTTACTCATGTCCCGAGTAGAAATAAAAGACAATAAAAAAACTATATAACAATTTCAAAACATTACAAATACGTGGATATAAAGAAAGAAAGAAAGACATATAGAGGCAAAAATGAACTTATTTTACAAAAAATATGGCACTTAAATCAACCATTCCACCATCAAACAGAAAAAGAAGGTTTTAACCACCGATTAGGAAAAGTAAAGCAAACAAGCAAATGCATGAAAGCACCTCATGTGACTTTTCCTGTCCGTGAAATATGCAAAACGAGTTTCCAACCGCTCCTGGACAACTCGACTCGGGAGAGTAACAAGTTACATATGCAAGGACCAAGGGTCACTGATGACTGGCAATTCCAATACTTCTGGAATAATCTAACGTGCACAAGCAAGCACAGTTGTGCTTGACAGTTACAGCCCTGCAGATATGAGATGGCTGGTTGGGCTAATATAGGACCAGTTCCATTTCTTCGACAAACGTTTACGTGTTCTGCGATGGACGTTATTCTTTACCAGACATTCTTCCATTAAATCTTCTTTCAAAATCTTGCAGGCACCCATGTTTCTTTGTCTGCTAGTTGTAATGAAAGAATCAATGATACTCTTTTTCTCTCTTCCTCTCTTTTCAATTTCTGACAGCCAACGAAGACGAATACCTAAATATTTCTTTTCATGATCGTCAAGAAAACATTCCGAATTATCGCAATTTTTCACAGGCCCATCCTTATAAGGGGACACATATGTATGGTCTTCCTGAACATCTCGTCCCTATGATTATTATTATCATTATTATTATTGTTATTCAGAACATGAACCCAGTTCATAGTACCAAGATCACAGACGACACTGACTTGAAATTCATTGCTCTAATATGGTATTCCATTTGAAAGAAGTAACCTGAAATACAGAATGAAGAGATCCTTTATTGGAAAAGAAAAAGCAATTTAACAAATTCATATGAGTAAAAATATTCATCACTGTGTCAGGGGAGAGAGAGAGAGAGAGAGAGAGAGAGAGAGAGAGAGAGAGAGAGAGAGAGAGAGATGAATATCTGACATTTTACTAGGCTGCTTTCTCCTCCTTATACTATGAAAAAGGAGGAAGAACAAACCGAATTGGTAGCAAAATGAATAAGTGGAGAAAAGGAATGAATAATGCATAAAAAAACGGGAAATAGAAACAGAGAAAACAAAAGCAGCGTCAATAATCATATCCAGTAAGATCTCTTCTTTTGAAGAAACATTCTTTTACAAAAAAATCATCTGTGGCAACAGAAGTAAAAAAAAAAAAAAATTGGTCTGCGGCAACTGCTCTCAATCTGGGCATATTATCTAGACAGCCGACCCCTACATCACAGCTACAGTAAGCCCAAGTGCCCCATCATCTCCCTTGCTCAAGAGGTACTGGCACTCAAGACCCATTATGGTGTTGACAAAATATCTCACCAGAAAGGAAAGGGAGCAGAGAGGCGGAAGGAAGAACTCTCTCTCGTCAGTAAGGGACTTCCTTCACGGAGCATAAATTCGGCCGTCTAAAATTATGTCAACACGAGACATCTCGTATTAGTCCTATATTAGCTTTTAACTTTTTTACGAAATATCTCGTGGTAAGTCCGAAATTTTTAGAACACTGATCGTAAGATATCTCGGGTTAGTCTTGTAAGGGTTTGTCAAGCATACTTTTGTGGGTATGATTCAAGTATAACCATACACTTGTTTGAATTCACATTAAGTATTAAGTACAGAAATTAATAATAACGCACACACGCTCACAAGAAAAAATCTAAAGCTATATATGGAAGGAATAGATGTATGGGCATATATAGGTGGAAAAAATTAATAAGATTTACATGGAATAACAATGCACTTTCGACTAAGTTACAGAAAGGAATCATGCCATTAATCGGAAAGGCGCTAAATATCTGGTTTATAAAAAAAAAAAAGAATACACCTTTGACGAGAATACGAATATCAGCCACAACTGGTGAAAAGCGTCACTGTACGTCGTATCTTCCTCAACAAAGTGGTAGTTCGAATCCCAGTGGTGGAAAGCGCTTATAATTCCCCCTTGGGTGTAGGTTATTCCAGAGGTTGAGTGGATATTAATGACATTAGTAACACACACACGCACACAAATATAACGATGCAGGGGAAGGAAGAGAAGACGATGAATTGGCAAGCTAAGAAAATTTGTGGGTATAGATTGGCATAGAAAGACGATAAACAGACAAGAGGGGAACGACATGTCTGAGGCCTTTGTCTTGCAGTGGACTAGCAACGGCTGATGATGAGATGATGATGATGATGACGATTATATATATATATATATATATATATATATATATATATATATATATATATATATATATATATATATATATATATATATATATATTATATACATACTATATGTGTTGTGTATATATGTGTATATATATATATATATAATATATATATATATATATATATATATATATATATATATTTTACATATATATATATATATATATATATATATTATATATATATATATATATATATATATATATAAGTAAGTTAATATATACAGAGTTACAAATAAATGTTCAAAAAATCATGTACTAGCTAATTTTGAACAAGCGCACTGGGTGACTGCGACCTAGAGAAAAATCATTTGGAAACCAATTTATTTACATCACGTCCTTTTAATTCACACCTTAATTTTTCTCCCTAAACTTCAGTCACGTTAATCAAGTGTTTTGCACCGGAAGAGAAAAACAATCACTTCAACAGCGGGAAGCAGAATTTCTCGCTCGGAAAAGTGAGCTCGAGTTTGCAAGGTGGGAAACGGTGTCCGAATACTTGATTACAGACAAGTCTTTCTTTTGATTTATTCTTTTTTTTTTTTTTTTTGCAGGGAGAGAATATATATATTATATATATATATATATATATATATATATATATATATATATATATATATATATATATATATTATATAGTATATATATACTCTTCTTTCCTTTAAAATTATTAATTGAAAATTCATTATGTTAGAGATCCATTCTTAGAGCAGCCAGTTACCCATTCATCTTATGTAAAAAAAAAAAAAAAAAAAAAAAAAAAAAAAAAAAAAAAAAAAAAAAAAAAAAAAAGTGAAAAATGCGCCAAAGTTTCTTCGTCGCAATCAAGTCTTCTGTACAGCGTATTAATTAAGGCCACTGAAAATAGATCTATCTTTCAATGGTCTCGGTCTAATGATGTATGAGCCCACAGCCCATGAAAACTTTAACCACGGGCCAGTGGAGGCCTATCCTACATCTTTGCCAGAAGCACGATTAAGGCTAACTTCAACCTTAAAGAAAGTCAAAACTACTGAGGACTGAGGCTAGAGGGCTGGAATTTGGTATGTATAATGATGGAAGGGTGGATGATCAACATACTAATTTGCAGCCCTCTAGCCTCAGTAGTTTTTAAGATCTGAGGGCGGACAGAAAAAAAGTGCTGACGGACTGACAAAACCGGCACAGTAGTTTTCTTTTACAGAAAACTATCCAGGAAGCGAAGCAAAGCAAAATGTGAGAAAATGAAAATGATAATAAATGCCTTTGGGCAAAATAAACTTTAGATCTTGAGGAAAATGCTATTGAGAGTATTGCTTACAGAGTGAAGAGTGAAAGTTTGCACGTGATGAGTCTATGTTTGAGAATAAGAGATGTAATTTACTAATTTATATATTCGCAAATAGTCCTAAAAGGCTACTGGAATTAGTTATCTGTGCTGTGAGAATGTTGATGGTTTGATATGTGAGGTAAATACTAAAAAAAAAAGTAATATAAAAAAAGCCGGTCCAAATGATAAGAGGGATAAAAGCGTGCTTATGAGGAAAGAGAATAAATGGGAGAACACATATTAGGAGCAGTATATGCTCGGGAAAACGACAGGGTAAGACCAAGTAAGTACAACTGAACGAGTGATATGACAAACGTTGTTGATCCAGTATTGACGAGGTCTGTGTTTATGAATGAGTTTATATATATATATATATATATATATATATATATATATATATATATATTATACGAAATGACGTAAATGTATAGGTCACACCAGAGTCAAAGTATATAGGGTCTGCTCAACTCGGCAGTGGGGGCGGAGCTAACACTGTGACGTCACAAGAGTAACACTGCCCGTGCTTCTCCATTGAATTACTTAAAGAAGCTTTTGTTTTTATACATTTAATCCATATCGCATGGTTTTTTTGATAAAATCTTGATAAAATCTGTAAAGAGGTCACATGCTTGATGCTTTTTAATACCCATTCAAAGTATATAGGGTCTGCTCAACTCGGCAGTGGGGGCGGAGCTAATACTGTGACGTCACAAAAGTAACACTTTCCGTGCTCCTCCATGAATTACTTAAAGAACCCATAGTTTTTATACATTTAATCCATATCACATGGTGTTTTTCATAAAATCTTGATGATAAAATCTGTAGAGAGGTCACATATTTGATTTTTTAAATACACTCTCATTTAGTCACCAAGCCTTGTTTATTGCACAAAATATACCAGTTTGAACACACATAGCTACTCCAGCTTTCTTCATGTGTTTATTCTTTACTTATTTGTTTACTTACCTATATACTGGTTTGCTGTATTCTCTTCAAGTCCATTTTTTATAACATGAACACCCCCCCCCCCCCCTCCGTCTCTCTCTCTCTCTCTCTCTCTCTCTCTGTTTCAGGTAGTAATATTATCAAGATTTTAAATAATTCTTAAGAAATGTACTTAGTTCTGTCACTGTGTTCATACCTCACTTTGATAAGCAACTTTTTTTATGCTAAAGGTTAGAATGATAGATTAATAATATTTTCCAAATCTTATTATGAATACTTATTGTTATGCAATAAATACAAAGAAAATGTGGATATAGGCAGTGTAAAAAATCGCAGTTACATTTGCAAGACTTGACCACAAAAAAGAAAAAAAATATCAAAAGTATAAGAATTACATCATATACGATATAAGGTATCAAAGAAATAAATGATGAAACAAAATGATACAGGGAACACATTTCCAGCAAATTTCTCATTAGCACTTCATATCACATAAATATACTTCCGAACACATAAGTTTACATATAACACAAACTGTATACATAAAGGTATTAATTATGCATGCCTCAAACGATTATAATATTTTCGAAAAAAGTACAAAAAGGTATTCGTCAGTCTGGCTGGATGTATCTGATGACGTTTCAGATCTCCCACGAACGCATAAGTTTTTATAATTTTTGTGTGCGAAGATAATTTTTTCTGTGCGCGATCATGGGTTTGAAAATAATTGTAATTGTAATGTGTCATATACCAATTGAAAGGGTATTCTTTTTACTTTTACATGGTATATGGAAAAATGTAATAAGATGAAAAATTATGTAAGAAAAATGTGGTAAATATTTACATAAAATTTAAAAATTTTGGTCCGTCTTTCACCTAGAATTTCTCGAAAATTTCTAAGAACACCTATCAATTTTATTTATACATTATATAGTAAATTTTATCAGCTTTCTAATTCCTTTTTAAGTTTCTGTCTATCATCATCCCTTAGTCAGATACGCTACGAAACGTGAATGTATGTAGGTTGACGGATGAAGTAATTGCACATTTTTGTGTGCGTAGATAATTTTTTCTGTGCGCGCTTGTGGGTTTGAAAGTAATCGTAATTGTAATGTGCCATATACCATTTGAAAAGGCATTCTTTGTACTTTAACGTAGTATACGGTGACATGCAATAAGAGGAAAACTTATATAAAAAAACGCCATCGCAAAAATAGTTATATGAAAATGTTATCGTAAATATAGTTTCATAAGGATATGGTCCTTTTGTAACTGATGACGTTTCACAAGGGGCGGGGATAGGTTTTAGTACCGCCTCGTGAGCAGACCCTGCATACTTTGACTCTGGGTCACACAATAATATGTCCTTGTGCATATTCACGCAGGTTTAACGTCAGAGAAAACCGTCACTGAAAAGTTCAATTTCCAAATGAAAAGAATTTAATGCTTGGTACAGTCAACAGACCATCAATCAAAGTGCAAAGGCGACCTATCGCTGCTGCTACAGGCACCATTGACTACCTTAATAACGGCATAAACTCGGCCTGTTCAGATATGACAAATATCTGTATGCCATTTACGAGTTTGTTGCATCAATTAAAAGTTAAATCTTAATTTCAATACTTCCGTTCACTTTTAAGATATCGACCTCCCTCAGATATATGTATAAGTATATATATATATATATGTATATGCATTATACATATTCCATTTATATATAATTCATCTGCCGAATCACGTGCAGAAAACTGTTAAAAAATTAAGCACTTCAGACTGCCACACGAACCCCAATAAGCCTCGAATGTATCCTTCCTGATCCACCTTAACCTTTTTATCACTTCTTTTATCTCCACAATACTTCAACCTTTCTTTTTTCAAAAGCATTCATCATTCTCACTTCACTTCCATTCACCCTGATTTATCTCACAATGCCTTTACTTTGGTGTGTGTCCGTTTGAGTGTGTGTGTGTGTGTGTTCCAACACAGCTCAAATCGTGTTTGGCATCTGCCTCAGTCTGAGGTCTGATAACAACAGAAACTATCCATTCATTGCTGGGGTCCCTTTCACCTCAATGGAGTCACCTGGTAGATATATGGAGATGATAACGCACCAACTGAAGGAGTCCAACACACCAATGGAAGACGCTTAAGCGTTTCTCAAGTCCTCACGGGTGAATCTTCGAGGACCGATGGCACAATTCTCATTCACTTGAAAGAACCCGAAATGAAGAAAGCATTGACTTGGGCCATGTAACTGATGTCTTTTCAAGATTAAATCAACGATAAAAAAAATTGATGCGCAGTCAGTAGAAAATACAGCTTTATCAAGATGAATACAACAAAATACAAAATAACTGCTATCCGCGGATAACATAGAAAGCATAAGAGCGAAATTATTATAGAATTCTAGAGTAAAATAAGCGTTTAATTATGGTGTATATATATATTATATATATATTATATATATATATATATATATATATATATATTATACTATATATAAATAGTTATACATATAGCATACATACTAAATTTAACCAAATCGGTTTTGTTAAGCAGACTAAATGCTGCACTGCTATCCGCGGCATAACATAGAAACAAGCATAAGAGCGAAATTATTATAGAATTCTAGAGTAAAATAAGCGTTTAATTATGGTGTATATATATATATATATATAATATATATATATTTATATATATATATATATATATTATATACTATATATATAAATAGTTATACATATAGGCATACATACTAAATTTAACCAAATCGGTTTTGTTAAGCAGACTAAATGCTGCAAAAATAAACGTGCATTAGTCACTGCTCATCAACATTAACAAATAGTAATACTAGAAACTTAACACAATGAAAATAAAGAATAAATATCTTAAAAAACTATATTAGCAGAGTAAACGAAAAACTGAGAGAGGGGAAAACGATAAAAAACGAAATTTGAACGAAGTGCATTCCATATCTGTCTCCGAAGAGGTATTTTCTCCACCTCTGGACGTAAGGGTGAACACCACATGGCCCAAAAAGGAGCCTGGGAGAGGCAGATATGCAGACGATGGCCCTGGCCATGGCTGTTCATCGAATTGGTATCGAAAATGAAATTTGCCTTCCTCTTGCATTGCTCAGTTGAAGTCCACTGCAAAACCCAAAAGATGAGACATCAAGATCTTCCCGCACGACAGGATCACTAGGTGTATTTTAGTGCGTGTATATATATATACCATATATATATATATATATATATATATATATATATATATATATATATATATATATATATATATATACATACATAATTATATTTATATATATACTATATATATATATATATTATATATATATATATATATATATATATATATATATATATTATACATATATATAGAATGAGATATATATATATATATATATATATATATATATATATATATATATATATATATATATATATATATATATATAGGATGAGAGAGAGAGAGAGAGAGAGAGAGAAGGGAGAGAACGGAGAGAGAGAGAGCGAGAGAGAGAGAGAGAGAGAGAAGAGAGCAATCAAAACAATGATTGTAAAACATGAGAAAACAGAGCAGCATAAAAAGATTCTCCAGGGGCTTAATCCCACAAGGGTAAGATGCAAGATGCTAATTCTCGAAGTGTAAAGCCGCAGCAACTCCAGGAGCAAATATCCTCCCATTCCCTGAACCTTAAATCAAAGTCTGAAGAAATTTCAAGAGTCCGAGCTATATTTATTCACTTCTGAATTTTTAAACTTCTCCTACGACCACCTTTCACATTATACCAGCCTTTTTTATAGGTTACGTTGCCATCTTCTTTGAGGGCTTAGATTATCTCCAATCTTTGTTATTCTTGTGAACTCGATTACAACTGAATATGCATTAATATTAACAAACGGATAATTCCCCAAGCTAGTTAGTTAAGCAGTAGTTGTGAATGAATCTAAACATTTCTGAATATACGCAACAAAGCAAATGTTCATATACACACAAACAAACAAACATACACACACATACTATACACCAGTAGTATAATTATATAATTATTTATATTTTTAGATACTACATATATGTGTATATATATACACATATAGCATATATATGTACGTATATATTATCTATATATATATATATATATATATAATATATATATATATATATATATATATACGTATATATATTATATATATGCAACAAAACCTCTCAAGAAACGTGATGAAAATGAACCACAATGATCACACTAAGAGTGTAATAAAACAATGCCTCAAATTCTTTTTTCTTGTTTTACCTGCGTCCACATCTTGAAAGGAATGATGAACAACACACGATAAATACTCGAAAGTGGTCGGAACTTAAGCTTCAGGGCAAACATTCTCCTGAACTTTACTTCTTGTTGAAAAATGCAGACTGAAAGCACGAAAAATCCACTGTATTTCAGAAGACATCTACGCATCTAGAACCATTTGAAAAGGAAATATATTAATAAAACAGCAGCACTGCCAAAAACATAACATGATTGTTTAACAAGCTATTTTCTTAACATTACCTCTCAACTCTTACGAAAGATCAGTCTGAATTCAAGAACATCAGAGTCGAAGAAACTCTTACTAAAGATCAGTCTGAATTCAAGAATACCAGAGTCGAAAAATCCCTAACAATAAATCCGTCTGTATTCAAGAATATCAAGAGTGGAAAAAAAAATATTACAGAAGATCAGTCTGAATTCAAAGAATATCAGGGTTGAAAAAACTCTTACAAAAGATCAGTTAGACTTCAAGGAATACCAGATTGAAAAAGTTCTTAAAAAAGATAAGTTCGAATTCAAGAATATCAGGGTTAAAAAGAACTATTACAAAAGATCAGTTTTGAATTCAAGAATACCACGGTTAAAAAAAACTTTCACAAACGTCAGTTCGAATTCAAGAATATCAGAGTCGAAGAAACTCGTGAAAGGTTAGTCTGAATTCAAGAATATCGGTGTCGGAAACGCTAAAAAAACGATTAGTCTGAATTCAAGAATATCAGTGTTGAAAACACAAAACAAACCTTTAGTGTGAATTTAAGAATCGGTGTCGAAAACGCATTAACAAACCATCAATGCCGAAAAAAAACTCCTGCAAGAGATCAGTCTGAATTAAAAAATATCAGGGTTGAAAAGACTCTTTACAAAAGATCATTCTGAATTCAAGAATACTGGAGTCGAAAGACTTTGTCAGTAAGAATAAATTTAGCTTTCTTCTTTTTATACTCTCAAACTAAATTCTGTCAATGACGCCAATACATCGACAACGACACTAACTGCCCAGTTACGATCTTCATTACGCAGCTGGATGGTGTCCAAAAGGCATTATTATCCTTGGGACCAGTAAAACAGCTCTTGCCTCCATGCAATTCTGCGCAAGCGCGACATCGTCAAGGCACATACACGTCTCGATATATCACATCAGTTATGGTTTCCAGACCAAAGAAATATCAGTGGACAAACACAAAACGGCAATTTTAAATTTCTAATGACAGCTAGTTGAAAATGAAAGCAAGGGAATGTGAGTTAGACTGCAATTTAGATGCCCCTATTACTAATATTATTCTCAAACACGTTTATACATTGAGCTTCAAATAACATTAAACAGTAAGTTTAAAAGGAAAATAAAATACACCTTCAGCATAATATATATATATACACATACATATGTATGTATGTATGTAGTATGTATGTATGTATACTATATATATATATATATATATATATATATATATATATATATATATATATATATATATATATATATATATATAATATATATATATATATATATAGTAGTAGTTTGAATCTAGCGACCAAACATACAATTATAATCTTGCCTTTGAAATTTTCTGTCCTCTCGCTTTGCCGTAAAGTAACTGAGCTGTTTTTCAATTTGGCACGTTCTCGTGAAAGAAAAATGAGCGCCATCTATTCACATGCAACAGACAGCCAAAATGCACCTATTGTGCAAAGCGAGAGAGAGAGAGAGTAGAGAGAGAGAGAGAGAGAGAGAGAGAGGGAATGTACTTATTTCCTGTCGAGACGAATTCTAATGAGATACTTCCATTTATATGGTTATAAGAAAATATACAAGGCGAAAGACTAGATTTTTCTTATGCTATAGTAAAAACAAATCCTCTTGTAGACGTTTATGCCTTCGTTTGTAATATCAGTTCGCACACACACACACACACACATACACACACACACACACACATTATACACACACATACATATATATATATATATATAGATATATATATATATATATATATATATATATATATATATATATATATATATATACACACACACACAACACACACATATATATATATATATATATATATATATATATATATATATATATATATATATATATATATATATATATATATATATATATATATATGTTCAAAATAATAATATTCGTGGTTTTCTATTGACATTTTTTTCTATGAAGACGAATTACTGGACGATCTTATTTTGACAGATATATACAAATCGTTGAAACTTGTTCAGCCTTGTTTGTGTTTAATACTTTTGTCTATCTATATATCTATCTAGCTACTTACCTCTCCATCTATCTATGTATACTACTATATGCTCTGAAATTTGCGTAATGCGTCTTGTCATAGCTAAACGGTTTACGAACAGAATCAAAATAGTTACATTGGTGGACTTTCGTCAGTAAACAGCTGAACTCGATCGCCTCTACACATTAGTGCCCAATCAGTCCCAATTATACGCGAAACGGGGGAGGATGAGAGAGATAAGAGAGAGAGAGAGAGAGAGAAGAGAGGGAGTAGAGAGAGGGGAGAGAGGGAGAGGGAGAGAGGTTAGGGAGAGGAAAGAGGAGGGAGAAGAGAGAGACTCTGTTCTTTGTATAATTTTGATTTGATTTTTTCTTTGTGTAATCCACATAATTCCTCTACCAGAATTACACAATTCCTCTACAAGAATTATACATATAAGACAAAATTATAGAAATAATTTAATTACACATTATTATCCCTTAATTAACAAAATTAACAAAGTTAAAAAAAGGTTTCTACGCTTTCAGTAAGTAACAAGATATAAAAAAACAATTTTTTTTATTTTTATAATGAAAAGAAACTTTGCTGATGAGTTCCTATCAAAATAACAATGTTAATTCTTAAATTTCTTTTTCTGAAATAACAAGACACAATGTAGGTCATACAAGGTGTGTATATATGCCAAGTATGTATGCCAAGTCACAGATTAAATGAAAAAAAATGTGGGAATGTATGAAGAGATTCATGAGTCGACCTTCCTTTATGAAAAGTGACATGTGGATGATAAGACATGAATGTGAGGTAAAAGTCTGAGGCTATGAACAGGAAAGTTTGCGTAGTATACGCGGCGTAAACACAACTACAATGGCGAGAAGATAATGTGCAAGTGGTGGTAGAAAAGGTTAGCTTAAGTGTAAAGACGTACCAGAGTGCTGTGAGATGGTTTGGTGAAATGGAGAAATGGAAGACTTTAAAGGGTGGACAGACGGAGTGAGAATTATACTGGAAAAGAAGAGCCTTAATATCCAGGAACTGCGAGAGTGCTTGCAACCTGAAGGTGCAAAGCTCAGTGTTCAAGGAAGGCTCAATATGCTGAGTTTCCTATATGGGCGAAAGAACCAGCGAATGATGTGGAAGTTTTCTGCACATCTATGGTTCAGCAGCAGTTACAGCGTGAATGGTCCTTTGAATGACAATAGCCGAAGAAAAAAAGTTAACGGTAATCTTTAGTTAAACCAGGGACCACTGAGTTGATTAACAGCTCTTCTCCTAGGGCTGGCCCGAAATATTAGCTATTTCACGTGGCTAGAAAACAAACTGATTACCTAGCAACGGGACCTACACCTTATTGTGGGATCCGAAACACATTATTTCGATAAATTAATTTCTAATCACCAGAAACAAATTCCTCTGATTCCACACTGGCAGAAGGGGAATCGAACGCCGGACTACCGACTCGGTAGGGGAGCACGTAAACCACTCGTCCAACGAGGAACTATCACTATCCGAGAGCTTATTGTCTTCCGCATAGCGTGTGTATGTATGTATCTATGTGTGATAGTGTGAACGAGGATAGTTAATCAAACTATTAATTAACTCGGTTTCAAACCGACGAGATTTCCAGTCAAGCCAGTTAAAGGGAAGACGGTGAAATACACCACCCTAGTAGAAAAAAAACATCCAACAAGCTTTATTCGTCATTTTCCTTGACCCTATTATAAAATCTGGACTATATAGCTAATTATGACGGGAAGACCTGGCTGAAACCACGCAATATCGTGGGGAGGGGGGGGGAGATCGCCCAAGTAGTCATAACGCAGGCTGGAACGAGCCCACGGAATGGAATATTAAAGGGGGTGAGGATCTGAGACTTGAGAGGGATCTCCACCTAAGAGGATTAACCACTAAAACATTTATATTTCCCAGTACGACGATCCTTCTTCGACTTTACAAGTAACCTATAACGAGAATCATGGCAAAATTTTAAAAGTAAAAGAGGAAACGTATTTTAAGCCTGCAAAAAGATAAAAAACGTCACGCAGTTGTATCAACACGATAACGTCTTTTAAGCCTGCAAAAAGAAAGAAAAAAAAACCGTTAATTAGGTGTGTATCAATTCAATAACGTCTTTTAACGCTGCAAAAAAAAAAGAGCAAAAAAAAAAAAACCGTTATGCAGGTGTATATTAATTTGATAATCATAAAAAAAAACGTCCTGGACAAAGTTTCTTACTTTATGGTCAAGCGAATGAACGACACTATACAACAGATGCTGCAGTTTCACAAGAATGAAGGATAGTACTCAGAGAGAGAGAGAGAGAGAGAGAGAGAGAGAGAGAGAGAGAGAGAGAGAGAGAGAGAGAGAGAGTTATTAATAGGTCAATTGCCTGAAATTTCTTTACAACATATTCCGTCAACCCCGTCAAAAGAGAGCTTTGAAAAGATGGTCCAGCAATTGCTGGCGCAGTGGAAGACCACGTGGATAATATCTTCATTTCTTGAATGCAGCATAATACATATTCTGGACTATAATAAAATAATCATTTCACAAATGGACACTGGCAATAGTTTCTTCACAAGAAATGGCACGTCTTTTTGTATGGATCATGACAATATTTTATTAGAATTATTTGCAACGTTTGAGGAATGAATAATTTCTTAAATTTGGTTGGTATTTACATGTCTTTCTTTAAAGGCCAAAGTAAGAATGCATAAAAAAACCGCTATTCTGGTTGATGTCATAAACGTTGAGGAAAACCATTGTATTCTACTTTTATATCTCATAAAATATTATTCTTTATCCGACTGAAAAAATCCATCTCTTCCATATGCGGCTCCAAATGATATATATATATATATTATATATTATATATATATATATATATATATATATATATATATATATATATATATATATATATATATATATATATATATATATACATATAGATATATATATATATATATATATGACTGTAAAAGTGTTCTGTAAACAACAGAATTCCATCTAATAAAAGGAGCCCATAAAAACACCAAAATGTAGAGAGAAAAGTACTATATTTCAGAGATGCTGTCTCTCTCTTCAGGTATAGAATGATGAAAAGTTTACAGAAAGGTGGTATTTATACAGAGATTCGTCCCACAAGTAAGCCAATTTAGGTCAACCACCCCCGCTGATAATCTTCCTTTAATCTTCTTAAGCGTTGGTTGAATGAACACTGCGTCGACGATGTCCGATGTCCAATTCCCTTTTGAGATGTTTCATTACCTGCTTCTCTTTATTAAGGCCGATTCCATCATTTGACTCTTGTACCGGCAGTTGCTGCTATAAATTACACGTGACATATTCCAGTTTATTCTATGGTTATGTTCATTTATATGATTGAAAATAGCCGAGTTCTGTGTCCATACCTAACTGACCGTTTTGTGTTGTATTAACTCTCTGGGGAAGTGATTTACCTGTAAATCCGATGTAAGATTGGTCACAGTCCTGGCATGGGATCTCATATACCCCAGAGTCTTTGGGCGATGTCTTTTGTTGGACGTTAATCAGGGATTTGGCTAAGGTATTTTGGGTAGGTAAATGCAAAAGGGTTGGATTTCCCAAGGGTGTGAGTTACTCTCTTAATCGTCTCCAGGTGGGGAATTTTAATTTTATTGTTGGGTGTGTCTCTGGTCTTGTCTTTAGGGGGTCGGTAGAAAATTACGTTTGCTTTTTGAATTGCTTTCTCAATTATATGGTCAGGATACTTTAAAGATGAAAGTTGCTTGCGAATTAGTTCAAATTCTTTTTCCAGGAAATCTGGGGAACAAATTCGTAAGGCTCTTAAGAATAGTTTGCTAGCTAGACCTATCTTGATAGTATTGTCATGATAGCTAAAGTAGTGAATATATGAAAGTGAGAACGTTGGTTTTCTGTATATGGTAAATTTGTATTCTGTCGTGTCTCTGATTATTAAAACATCAAGAAAAGGAATTTTGTTGTCTGTTTCCCATTCAACTTTAAATTTGATGCTGGGCACTAATGCGTTTAATTTTGAGAGGAATTCATTAAAATTACCCCACTTATTATCCCAAAATGTTAGTATGTCATCCACGTATCTCATCCACAGCATGTTTTTGGGTTTTATTGCATTTATTACTGTAGTTTCAAAGTATTCATGTACAGATTGGCTAAAATAGGACTTAAAGGCTACCCATACTACACCCGAATTTTTGCTTGTAGAATGATTCCCCGAATGAAAATACGTTATTAGATGCACATAATTCAACTAACTTTATTATTTTGTCAAGTGCCAAAGGGAAATGATCTGAATAGGGGGATAATTTTTTTCCCTTAAAAACTGAAGAACGTCCTGTACTGGTACTTTGTGAATAGGGAGTCTACGTCAAGGCTTAAAAGTTTTATGTTGTGAAGTGGTATATGCTTCTCTGAATTTGTGACAAAAGTGTTCCGAATGTTTGATGTGACTGGGAGAAAAAGTGCCTAAAAAGGAGAAAGGAGGCCAGCTAACCATTAGAAATTTTGTAATTGAAAGCTCCGGCGCATGAAACGATGGGTCTGAATGGAAGATTGTCTTTGTGAGTTTTGGGAAGACCATAAAAGTAGGGTAATTTAGGATTAATTACTTTAAATTTCTCTAATAGTTCAATACTCTTTTTGTCTTGGCCAATTAATCTTACTTTCGAAAAAAAAATTCTGTGGAACGTTCTGGAGGGGATTTTTCGTCAGTTTTTCGTAAGTATTTGTGTCGCTAAGGAGCTGGTTGATTTTTGTCGAGGTAGAAGTCTTTGTCCATTATTACAATTTTGCCGTCTTTGTCGGATTCTACTTATTATAACATCTAACTTTTTAGCGAGTGGATGGCTATCATGAATCTGCGGGGAACAGGATATTCTTA
>NC_087203.1:98925913-98948413 GCF_015104395.2 Macrobrachium nipponense
AATTTTTCAGATTCAAATCTACCGCTATTAGTTCACATTCTGAGTTACTATATTTCTCATATATTTTCCTTGTTTTTTGTCTTTCCATATATTGCGGTTCCCCCTTGATTCCTATTTTTTCTATCTGATCTATAAGTTTGGAACCCTTTTATTTGATCATCATTCCCAGTCTCTTGGGAATACCAGGTTTCACTTATATTCATTATATCTATTTTCTTTTCATTTGGGTTAGTTCTTCTAAGTACTCTATTTTTCTTTTTGAGTTACTCGTAACTAAACCCTGCGCATTCATCACTATGATGGTTTGCGTGTTTTCTCTTCATTTAATACTGATAGTAATAAGGATTTTCCCATGTCTCTTTCCTGTTCTGGTATGTTGTTCTTTTTTTCATTTCCAGAAATTCTGACATTAAAAAATCCAACTTTTCCATAATATTTGATCTTCCTTCATCATAATTATTAATTTTGTGTCTGAATCTGCAATTTCTCCGTTTTCTGCAATATCCTCTTGCATAATAAATACAGTTATTATCTCTTGAGTAGAATTTCGGAGCTGATGCTTTGAAATTTTTTGCTGACACCTCTGCATATCTCATTGGTGGTTTGCTTTTCTCTTTTACCTGATATTCTTGATTTCTCTCTTTATTTGTTTCTTTCTTATTTTGGATTTTATTACTTGGTTGGTTATTTATTTGATTATGATTCATGGCTACAGGGTGCATATATTTGCATTTTTTGTCGAACTTACATCCTTTTCCTTCTTTTAGGTTTTTACATATTTTTGGATGCAGATCTCTGCAATCATCCCCATATCCATCTAAGTATGCACATTTACCATATATTTCATAGTTTTGACATATCTTAGGATGTTTGTAGTAACATCTTTCTCCAAATCTGCAATTCCCTCTTTTCAAAAGTTGCAGATTTTTTGTCTTTCTTGTCTATTTTTTTTCCTCTTTCCCGTCATTGTATAGATCGGGTGGGTAGAGCCTCTTCGGGATTTGCTTTTCTGTTGTCATATCGTAATTTATTTCTTCGTAGTATGCTGCTTTATTGCCTCATATGTAGTATCAATGAGTATCTCTGCATCCATACTTTTATCTTGTTCTTTGTTTTCCTTATTTTTTCTGCATTTCATTTTTGTTTTACTTCTTCTTCCGTTTTCCTCTCTTCTTTTTCTTCTTCTTCTTCCTCTTCCTCTTCTTCTTCATCCTCAACTATTTGTACATTCAATCTTGATTTAATAACATTGTCTATCCATGATAGACATGTTGAACAAAAAATTCTTGTATCTTTTCTCAAATCTTGTATTACCTCAGCACACTGTGGATGGGTCGGAATGTTGCATGCAGCACATTTTCTGATTAGGTTTTGTGGAGAGAGAGAGAGAGAGAGAGAGAGAGGAAAGTAAAAACAGTATGTGATTGCATGACAGAGAGAGAGAGAGAGAGAGAGAGAGAGTTAAAAATGGTGTGTGATTGCAGGAGAGAGAGAGAGAGAAGAGGAAAGTTAAAATTAGTATGTTATTGCAGGACACACACACACACACACAGAATGAAACCAAGGATGTGGTCCTGGCCAGTTTCTCATCAATTAAGACATTCCTCTGTTTCATTTCTTATTTCATTTTTACACACACTCACTGTATATATATGTATAGTATACGTGTTTTTGTATGCATGAAGGTATGTGTATATGTATAAAAGTTAAGCATTAGTTATTTGATGTTCAATTGTTATGCTCTTCTGCCTTCAATCCTACTAGATCTTTCTAGACAGTGTTACCTACATCCATCCAGTCCATTGTTGGCATTAAAAGCACAAAGCCAAAAGGATCCTCATTGTGACTTTTAAGAAAAAAAACATACATTCCTAATTTACCGGTACCTAACGTCATCTATATACGAAGACATAAAGACGACAGAACCGAAAAAGTATCCTTTAGGCCTGTAGGACTCCACAATGCAAACCTTGAAATAGAGCAGCTTACAGAAGGAACCAAAATAGTCCAAAGCAAAGAGAAATTTAATTTTCTCATTATATGTCAGGTTTTTTTATTTCAGTTTCCCCATAGACTTGAGTAATCAGTATGCAAAAAACTTCTCCTCGGATATGTATTACCGCCAGCAGTAAAAGAGAGAGAGAGAGAGAGAGAGAGAATAAATTAGTACGAGCGTCCTTTGCCACTGTCGAGTGGCGTTGTTGAATGGATAATCTCTACTAATTGCTCTTGTTATTAAGTTTGTATTTAATCACTACCTTCTTTTTGCGTCTCCTTCATCAGAGTGCGTAAGGGTTGAGAGGAGGGGGAGGTGTTTTGGGGTCATTTAGGGGGGATGGGAAGTGTGACGACTCCTGCCGCTAGTTGTGCAATAACTTCGTTTCCACGTAGTTATTCTATAGTTAAACATACTCGTATTATCAGTTCAAACAGTTTTTTTTTTTTTTTTTTTTGTTTCTTTCAATCTGTTTCTGTAAATGTAATAATTGCGAAGTATTGAGTTCAAGAAAATAATTTTGGGAATATATCTTCGATTAATGAGGAGGGTAGTGTGAAAGGTCTTTTGTGATCATGGTCGTGTAAAACTTTATTTTGAAAGAAAAAAAGATGGAAATAGGCCTCCCCACCCCCCACCCCCCAAAAAATAACAACTTTCATTGTATTCTTGCTGCTCATCTCATGACACAATCCAGTTCATGCTTAGATCAAGTTAAAGATGGAAATCAATGGTAATGAGAAATGGACGTAAAACTCCCTTCTGGCTTTTGAGGTCTCGAATTAGCTAGGTCTTTAATTGTGGCAGATTTCAGACTAAACTTATGAAGCGGTAATTGCGCAACTTTGCTGTTATCATTCTGCTCTAGTGGTCGTATAACTGGTATTTAGTCTCGGCCTAGTTCTCAGCACTCGCCAAAAAATATTCCATTCCATCTATTTTGATTCATCTCTGTCAAATGATTATTTTCCTTCTGATTTTCTTAATACATTTCATTGAAAGAGAGAGATATTCAGAGTAGTTTGCAATTGCCCTCACTGCATTTTGCAAGTTTGTTAGAAAACTATTTTCTTAAAATCTTGTCTCATAATCGGCAATCGTACACGAAAAAATGGAAATTATATTTTAATGCATTTAAGATCGAGTAAATGAAATAACGCTCTCTCTCTCTCTCTCTCTCTCTCTCTCTCTCTCTCTCTCTCTGTCATTAAATAACTTTAAATAGCTTTCTAGATGCTTTGACTTTGCGAGTTTCGTCCTTAAC
This sequence comes from Macrobrachium nipponense, assembly GCF_015104395.2. NCBI lineage: Eukaryota > Metazoa > Arthropoda > Malacostraca > Decapoda > Palaemonidae > Macrobrachium > Macrobrachium nipponense. The sequence goes on from NC_087203.1 coordinate 98,929,174, forward strand.
ACGACGCCATTAGATAGGAAGGAAAAGGAAGATGGATCCTGGAGTTGCTGAATGATTAATGAAGGCTTGAACTTTCCTCGCTTCTTTCTTTACATTCCATGATTAGAATAACAGTAGGTAAAAATAGTGTATTATCGTTTTTCACTTACTCGGGGAGTAAGCCTGTTGTTGGTGGTGGGGAGGGGGTGGTAGGAAAGGTCTATGAAAGAGCCTAAAAAGGTCCTAAAAAGGTGTTTTGCGTTGAGTTTAAGAAACAGGAGTTTTAGTATAGGATATTTATGATTTACTTATTAGAATGAAAATAAAAAAAATAAAAAAATGATTTGCATATTAACCAGTACAGAAAAATTGTTTCTAATATAGGGCATTTGTTTTAATTTTCGTTAGTGAAACAAGGCTCTGTTTGACCGTAGATTTTAATGTCAGCACGTTTTAATGTACGATAAGTTAGAAATATAATGTTTACAACTTAGGCGTGAGGGGAAAATCTTGCACGCATCCCAAGTAAGCTTGAGGTCGGATATCACCTTGTTTTTTATTTTACTTTTATCCTGTTCCATTATATGATTCGATGTCAATCCTCACTAATAGTGTAACGTGCCCATGTCTATGTTATTTTTAAATGATTAACTCTCTTAGGCAGCATATATATTCTCATTCTCTTCAATATTTTTCGAGTCTTGAGATTAAAAAACAATATTTTTAGATAATTTCTGTAAAAATGAATTTGTCTTTTTATGAGTCATGAAATAGAAGTGTATCCCGGTGTTAATAGTAGGCTTATATTATTTTTACTTTCAATTAACGATGGCTTACCAATGGAAATAATAATCCAAGTATTAAGCAAATTTGATTTTGCGTTAAAGTTGTGTATTTAATGAACAGTCAATTACTATAGTCCACATTTGGTTGTAATTTAAAAATGTAAAAAAAAAAAAAAAAAAAAAAAATCTTATTACCTTATCAACGAGTAACCTCTCCCCCCCCCCTCTCTCTCTCTCTCTCTCTCTCTCTCTCTCTCTCTCTCAGCTGTTGCTGTATTTGTTGACATTGGGACGACAGATGGCACTCTCTCCGTCTCGTTCTTTCACTCTGTGTCGGCAGTGAATGACTCCCTCAGATATCCATGTCGACAGGTTCACTTTCCAGAATCCACGCATGCATTCTCTCTCTCTCTCTCTCTCTCTCTCTCTCTCTCTCTCTCTCTCTCCTCTCGTCTATGGCTGTGCTGCCTGTAGTTTTATTTTCTTTTTGCACGGGAGTTAGACTCAAAATAACCCGGGACGGGGTGGGGGGGAAGGTGTTTACTGTGTCAGTGCATAGAAGCATAGTGAAGAAGATTAAGAAAACACCACTCGGTTTTTTTTTTTTTTTTTTTTTTTTTTTGTTTTTTAGTTTTAACCTTTCCATATTTTGTTCGTGTGTGTGTTTTATATATATTTTTTGCGTCTTTCTTTTTTTTTGTGTGGGGGTTGGGGGGTGGGGGGGGGGGAGGTGTTTACTTAGGAATAAATATATCGCCCAGTATTCGTAGAACAATCGTAGAACAATCCTGTATGTAATCTGTAAGTCCAGTAGGTATAATCTAGCTTTCAACTGATTGGCTCGACTTGTTACGTTAGGCTTGCGATTGTGTGCGGCCAGAACAGAGCAAGAACAAATATTTCATCCGAGACTCTTTGGAATATCCGTGGATCGTAAACCTAAAGAAATATTAGTCTGCCAGCGGATTATCAAGTGATGCACGAAATTGGAAGGTACGTCTATCCAGGCGTACCAGAATTGTTACTTGGCCTTAACTTAAATGTTTTGTGGTAAAAGTCATCGGTAATGGAAATGAAATTTTACCAATGTGTCCCATTGATTATAAGAATGAAAACAGAAATAGACAGTATTTTTAATGAATTTTTTTGTTTCTTTCGTTACTTGGAATTTTTGTTACAAGACTGCTTGACTGTTTCGTCTAGGCAAGCAAGATTCACAGTTATGTAACTCTGAGGTCTTAATGTACAATGTAATTATTATTAGTGGTTCCTAACTATTCTATTCTCATTACTTTTGCGATACCCCAAATAGGTACATTAACCATATATCAAATATGCAGACGCAAGGGGAAAGAAAACTTTTAGGTAATAGTAGTCATGTATTTTTGTTTCTGCTGGTGAAAAAGTTCCAATAATCACTGGACATAAAGTGTCTGCATCAGGTATTATCGGGTGAATGTTAATTCTGCAGTGTTACAAGTCGACCAATTATATTTTCAAAGAAATTAGGTTTTTTTTCAGATTTATCTAAAAGTTATAAAATAAATTTCTGATGATATTTAACACAGGATTTGAATTCGCACTGGATTTCCGTAGCAGTTTTTGTTTGAGAAAAATTTAAATCATACATTTTAGTTTCCCAAGAAAACAATATTATTTAGGATGTCAAGCTAAATATAACAGGATGATGATTAATTGGTATATGATTGTATAATACCGTTGTCTAGCAATACCTTATTCAGTATAATGGTCGCTCTTCATTAAAACAAAATTTTTTATCGGAGTATGTTTAATAGGGATAGAGTAGTGGTATAATATAGCGATTCATTTACAATTCGACGATAAAATCTTATATATTAATTTGCAGCATCACATTGTGGGATTGTCCCACGCATAGGAAGTTAGGTAGTTTAGTAGTTTTTTTCGTGGAATATTACGTGATATGGCTATCTGAGTGAATTTCTTCGTCGTTTCGCTTTTGCGAAAGACTGTTTGTATTTTCTTACGACTGTCATTCGTAAGTATTCTGGTTCCTCCTTCTTTCTCCTATGTGATATCTAGTAGAGTGGTTCTTCTTAAAGTAAAGGAGATGATTCAAACGGATAAGTGAATAATAGTAGAACAACTTTATTACTGAACTCCATAACAAGAGAAACAGTTCGGTCGTGAGACCGTTCCGTTTTATCGCTAGAAATGAACTGACTTCTTAGAGCATCACGTTGATAGCGAAACATTCTCTATCTCAGGCGATTCCAACATAAAAAGCAATACGTAGTCCGCCGGCTCGGAAGTTTACAAGTTTCCGGCGCAGGTTAACAGGTCAACCGCTTCCCATGGAAGTTGTTATGAAAAGTTATCCATAATGCACAAAACGATGACATTTCCAAACAAACTAAACCAGGCTACTGCAGACATCGCATAGCGTGATCTAGATTTGCCTTGGTCACGTAGGACCCTCCTAATTCGCCAATGACCTCAGGTCATGGGTTTTTATTTACAGATATGTAATTCTAAAATGTATTTATTACATTAGGCTCGGACAGCTACCATTCAAGCCTTGAATAACAAAAGTTACTTTAAACGTGATTAAATGCATAAAAAGGTTCTGTTACATACCCTTTTTGGACATATTCATAAACAAAGATAAATGCATGGAAAATGTAGATCCATGTTTGATATAATAATTATTAGGTACCAAAACAAAAATCAAAAGGTAAAAATCAAAAGGTTAACATGTATACATGAAGATTATGGTAATAGGTAACCTGATTAAGAATAGCGGTTACTGGTAGATTATGGTAAAAGGTAACCTGATTAAGAATAGCGGTTACTGATAGATTACAAACATGATCATGGATAATTGTTAAAGAGTACTTGTCACTCTTTGTAATAGATAAATATAAATGTACAATGGTATAACCGTATAAGTGTGCACAGATTAATATATAGGGCTGGTATATTTTATTAGTGCCCGAAAATACTTTTCTTTCTTGTCCTACATTTTGCCAGCATACAGACCGCTTTTCACACACAACACAATTCCAGACAATTTTCCTAGGCACCAAATGAAATGGCCAGTTTCAGGCGGCCCTGAACGTATACGCCTTTAGCGCAATGGGTGCGTCATCTGGACGTGAACACACGTTTCCTTGGAGATCCTTCTGTGTACGCTCAGCCTACGCCAAGCAAAGATGTTGATGGCGATAACCAATATGGCCGTCACGCTGAACACGGCCAGCAGCACGTAGTAACGAAGATTTTCTCACCTGCATAAGTCGGTGAAGTCGTGGTTCATCTCCGCCAGTTGTGTCAAACTGATTGAGCCACCCGCGCGTTGTATGGGAGAGGTAGTGATGGGATAACTGTAGTCGCCCAGGTATAGTTCGCAAAATACGTCTTCTCACGTATTATCGTGTTGACCCCTCAGACGGTGTAGTTTGTAGATGTCCCCGTACAACCATCAAGCTGCTACAAAGATTGGGGAATGGGCGGTGGTCCCGTCCGGGCATACGACTTGAAAACCGTCTTTGTCGTATCGGATCGGAGCCATTATTCATTCAGTAAATTGAACTTATTACTGTAAAAGGGATAAAGTTTCTTCAGACAACCTTCGCGTGTATGAGAGAGAGAGCCGTTTAGCACTATGCCTAACTCACATGAATCCATTGATATAGGATAGAATTCAAAAGAGTCAGCTGTACAAACTTTATTATTCATGGCTTCTGAACAGTGAGTGAGTTTTATCTAAGTCTTTATGACTGTAAATGATTTCCTATCAGAAGAAATCAGAACATGTCCCGTCAAATTGGATATTACTGGACTTGAGTTATTCGTCAAGAAAGTAGGAACCGGTGCTATTTTGTATGATTGCAAAGCATCGGAAGAATCAAAAGGTTATATGATCATAATCCTATAATTTTTCAAGGCTGACTGATATTAGGCTATAATAGAACTCTACTTTATGGGCGTCTAAGGAAAGGAATATACCTAGTTTCTCCCGTCCGTTCTCCAAAGTTAACGTCAGATCTTTAATAGGCATAAGGTGTGGAGATAACACACCCTTTTCGCTAACGTAATAGCTTCCACATAGTCCTTTGATTTCTCAATAAAGTGTGATATTTTGACACGGATATGATCTATTTTCGAACTATAATAAGCTAACGTAGCCAGCAAATGTTGGACTTCCATAATCTGATCGTATTACTAGAATGTTCGTTCACCAAACTCATTATTTGATTGATTGAAGATAACTGGCTGCGAAGTTCAGACAAAGCTAATTCGGTTTTGTGTTGCAAATACTCAATTCTTTTATTTTGATTATTTATCTTAAGGCTATTTGAAATTCCTAAGCCTAGATCCCAACAGATACCCCAAGATGTTTAGTCCAGCAAGAATAAGCGGTTGCGGCGTTCGAGATCATTGTGCCGCACAGACCCACATCAGCAAGTCACGAGCAAGTTCCTCTGCCTCAGCGGTTTTATTTTGTATGTCATAAGATAACATTTCCGCGACGCTTAGGGTTTGAGCTAGCGAAATCTCTGAGTTAGCATGAAAATGACGTTGGTGCATTTCCTTAAGCGAAATGGCAAACCTCATCAGGTCATTCTTTAAGTTAAGGACGTCATCTTCAGGCAAAAAAGTATTACTCGACACAATAAAAATGTCTTCTGTTCTTTCGATAATCGAGCCATGATTAAATTCTATTTCTTTCGTCTTAGTGCTCTTTCCATACAACAAAGATGTCTGAACACACAATATCACTCCTAACAATAACAGATTCATTTTTGGAAACCTGCAATGAGTAAAATATATGTAATAAACTCATATTAAAGGATATGTTTACATATAAATATGACTGATATTATATATATATATATATATATTATATATACTATATATATATATATATATATATATATATATATATATATATATATATATATATATATATATATATATATATATATATATATATATATATATATATATATATATATATATATATATTATATATATAAATATTATACAAGTTTCATAAATACAACCATTTTTTTTTTTCACTCCATCTACCTTTCTTTAGATTCTGATATGTGCCAATGGAACTATTCTCATATCAGTGGGTTTGGATACATTTTGAACCCTAAATCTATTGGCCGTTAATGTTTCTAAAATGTTAAACGGGCCTTCAAACTTAGGTGTCAGTTTGTAATTTAGACCTTTACGTACGTATACTTGTATGTATACCTGATCGCCCACGGCATATGTTCTAGTTGGCTTAGCTATTTTATCATGATTTCTTTTCATTATAATTTGTGCTTCTTCTAGATTCTTACGAAGTATATTATATCGACTTATGCTTGCATCCATAACATCCTTTAGAGGATTTGATAAATTAATTGTAGGCGTTAATACATGGAAAGGTGTTCTAGCTGGGATACCGTACAGTGCCTCGTGCGGTGTCATTTTAATAGACACTTGATATGAGTGATTAAGTGTGCTTAGTACCGCAGGTATGGCAATGTCCCAGTTGGGGTCTGCCCCCCCTAAGGTGACCCTTAAAATGTTTAAAACCTTACGATTTGCCCTTTCCACTAGCCCATTAGACTCTGGGTGATAGATCATGGTATTGATTTTCTTTATGCAAAGGAATTCACACAAGGAGTTAAGGAAATGATTATTGAACTCCCTGCCCGAGTCTGATATAATGGTGTGTGGAATTCCATGTTTACAAATGTAGCGCTCGTAAAACTTTCTAGCGCACTCGACTGCGGTTTTTGTTTTAAGCGCTATCAGTTCTGTATATCGAGTCAAGGCATCTATGATTACTAGGAGGTGCATATTTCCTCTGTCTGTCTCGTAAAATCCTGTTAATAAATCTAAGTGTACTCTTTCAAAGGGTTGATTTGGCACGGGGTTAAGCCCCTAGGCTGACAGGTGTCTTCGTGTGCCCTTTGTATTCTTGACAAGTGCGACAATTTGCTATGTGCTTTTTTATATCTGTAAGCATTGTATGCCAATAAAATAAAGATTGGCTTTTCTGTGACATTAGGGAATAACCCGGGTGTCCATGCAGTGGATTTTCATGCAACCATTTTAAGACAGTGGGTATGAGTGAGATAGGTACCACCACCTGGTTGTTATTCAGCTGTGGTGTGTTGCGGGTTTTCCTCGTCACGGATCTACACAGGATATATCTTTGATTATATTAATTCTGCTGCTTATACTTTATATATTCCTTTTCCTTCGGATTTCCGTTTAACGCAATTATGATTTTTTCTATTTGTTGATCTTTTCTTTGTTCTGTCTGTAATAGTTCAGCACTCCAGCCCAGATCTTCCTGTTCAGATATAGTTTTAACAATGGGCGTGGAGGTTGAGATATCTATTAATTCAGCTAATGGCTCGGTACAAGATGAAGAGGGGTTGCATGATAATGCGTCAGCAATGATATTTGCTTTCCCAGGTAAATACCCGATCCTCGCACCAAAGTCTTGGATGATCATGTGCCACCGAGTTCGCTTAGGGCTGTGACTAAAGCCTTTAAAGAAGTCGGTTAGGGCTTATGATCAGTGAGAACCTTGACGGGATAACCGTATATTATAAATTTAAAATGCACGAGTGAATTAACAATAGCGAGCCCTTCCTTGTCTATTACTGCATATTTACTTTCGGAAGGTCTCAGTTTACGTGAATAAAAAGCTATAGGGAAAAACTGTTTATCATATTGTTGAAGCATACCCCACCTACTCCTAGGTCTGAGGCGTCTGTTGCTATACAGAATTCCTTACCGAAGTAAGGAAATTTCAAGATAGGAGAACTACACAGTTCATCTTTCAATTTATTGAACGCCTGTTGATGATTTTCAGACCATATGAAATCCTAACCGCCCTTTTTTATAAGATCGGTTAAGGGAGCGGCTATGATGGAGTAGTTCCTAATGAACCTCCGGTAATACCCGCTACAGCCTAAAAATTGCTGTATTCCCTTGACGTTTGTAGGAATCGGGAAGTTACGGATAGCCGATACCTTATCATGGACTACTTTAAGACCTTGACTAGACACCATGAAACCTAAATAAACTAGTTCTGTTTTAAAAAATTCACACTTACTTATCTTTACCCTTAGGTTATGCTGCCTTAGTCTTTGTAGCACTAACTCTAATTTACGTAGATGTTCTTCTAAGGTATTAGAAAAGATTACTAGGTCGTCCATGTAGGCATGTAGGATATCTCCTAACAAGTCTCCAAACACAATGTTTATCATTCTAGTAAAAGTTATGGAGCACAACGTAAACCAAAAGGCATACGCAAAAATTCATAATGTCCCCTGGCTGTGCTGAATGGAAGGCAGTGTATGGGATACTCTCTTCTTCCAACGGAATTTGATGGAAGCCCTTTAGTAGGTCCAAGCTGGTAAAATATTTGTTCTGACCTAGTAGAGATAGAATATCGTCAGTACATGGTACTGGGAATCGGTCAGGGATTGTTTCCTCATTTAAGCGACGAAAATCGACGCATATCCGCCAAGTTCGATCTTTTTTCGGTACTACTATTAACGGAAAATAAAGGGCTGTTTGATTTCCTAATGACTCCTTCTTTTAGCATTTTACCTACTTCCTCAGTTATCTCATTCTGAAATTTCATAGGAAGTTGGTACGAAGGTACATAGATTGCTTTCTCTTTGTCCTTTAGCCTTATTTGATGCTCGATGACATCCGTTTTTCCTAAGGTTTCATCCGTAGTGGAAAAAATATCATGATATTCAGTTAAAAGATTCAAAAATTTTTCTGCTGAATTTCTTCTTCTTGAATGTCCTTATTGATTTTGTTCTTTATAGATTGCAAAAGGGATTCATCCGCAACTGATTGAGCGTGATTGATCTTAGCTACGGTAAGAATGCGATGTTTATAAACTTCGGCATCCAAGATATGTTGATTTTTGTGGATTACTAAAGTGGTATTCAAATGATTACAGACTTCAATGTTACATTGTTGTTGTGAGCCGACTGTATAAATGGCTTGTGTGACGGATAATCCGTGTGTTTTCAGAGTGTCGGAAAGGATTAACATTTCAGATCCCGGCAAGGTTTTCTTTACACGCACTAATATGTTCGAAGTTACGTTCGGCTCGAGAGTTTGCGTGCAAGCTGATATTACGGGCAAGCGAGAATTCTGTTGGGTCGCATGGATTATTTCTTGGTTTATGAGACAAGTGATTGGTTCTTCAATATATGTTACTACTCTGTCTGTCTCCTTATTATCTAAAACTGATTTTAGGGTATTAGAAGACTTATAGAATTTTCCTTTGATATATACGCCGTGTTTTGCAGGGGCTAAGGTAATATTTTGAGTGCCCATAGACGGGTAATCTGATAATTACTGCGGGATACATATTATGTTTTGTACAACGATAAATTGTATCGGAAAATGTGCGCTTACCGACCTTGTACTGAACATGAGTTTTACTCCTACCACATTTAATTCATTATTTCCTATACCCGAGAGTCTTATTCCGACTTCTCTATAGGGAAGTTTGAAAAGAGTAAATGATGAGTCCTTAAATCCATGATATTACGTGGACTACCAGAATCAAAGAACAAGTAAATGACTTATGGTCCAAATTTACTGCATGTAAGGTTGGTCGTAAACTCGTCCTGACTTTGATAATTGGGTGAATTTTGAATTTTTTGCAAATCTACGGGAACCTGCACAGATTTTTTGGATTCGGCCGTGTGTTTCATAGGAAAAATCGATTGCCTCACAATGATCTGATAAATGATTAAACTGATTATTTGATACAAAAGATGTTGATATGGATGACCCAACATCGTCCTCTCCCCCCTTGGAGCTAACTACGTGGTATTTGCTTTGTTTAGCACTCCTTGAAATTCGCTTGACCTTGCAAGTTCTGGCTAGACGGCCTAGGAACAGAGGTACCTGAAGCACGATTTGTTTGTTTTTGCTGTTGAGCAGCATTTCCGTTTGCTTGTTTCTTTTTATAGTACTGAGGACCCTTCTTTTTGTTTGCATTGGCAACTGTTTGCGTGTTTGTAGGATTCTGCTGTTGATTCCGCGAGAAGCAACGATTATATGAATGAGTGGACTTATGTATTGAACAAAAACGCGTCCGACAGTCTGAAATCATGTGACCTGCCGTTTACAGTTATAACAAACCATCCCTGCAGCGAGATTATTATTATGGACCACGTTTTACTTGCTGTGGTTTATTCTCATTTTTTGCAAAAACTTGAGTAAGCGAGGGATCAAGGTCGGTACATTTAGACATGTGTTTTTTTTATTTGTTTATACACATATAATTCCATACTGTTGGGCTGCAAATTTTTTGTCAAAACACCGCACTAAAGCTTCCGGCAACATGGCTGTAATGGTCGTGAGGTATATTAGACGGATAAAATCTTTTACGGCGATTCTGGCACTCGTAACCCACCCGGGGTTACTTAAAACTATCTTGATATTCATTTAGCCGGTCGGCAATTAGCGCCACCCGCTCGACACATTAAGCTGTGTCATAGAGGCTTGGTTAAGGATATTTCTTAACGCCAATACTACATCTAAAGCTCTTCACCCCAATACACGGCACGTAACCTAATTTTGAACACGTCCCATGTAGCCGCCTCTTGGAAAGAACACCTCTTAGATATGCACTTGCGTCTCCTTAGCAAAGTCTATGAAGCTTTGGCTTCCTGTAATTGTACAGCTGGGTCTGTGATGCTTTTTGCATTTAAGTGAGCGTCTACAGATGAGATCCATGCCTCAACATTTTGAGCAGGAACCCATTGACCCGACCTTGAAAAGGGACAATTGCTGACCTCGCGCTCACGAGCGTCACCACATTCGGGTTGCCAGCCGCAGTAGTTGCCGCAGTAGTTGCCATGTTCACTTTTACTTTTTTCTTATCACTCCTATTCCTTGCGGTCCTATCAAAATCTCTAGAATACACTCGACCACTACGTAAACACATATGCAATATACTGTATAAATGTGTTGCAAGTAATAGGAAAACCCCACACAAAAAGATAATAGAGTACAGATAATTTGATAAAGATATTATTCGGAGAATTCCTGCAAGAAAACGATTAGCAACAACGAGAAAAAAAAAATAGTCTGCGGGCGAGAACTCGTAGTTGAAGATTGATTCTGTAATGAATGAAGATTAAGATGGCGAACAACTCACCTTCTGTAATATTGGACGATCGACTCCTGATGAACAACACTTCTCTGAGAAAAACCTGAATAGATAAAATTCTACTTAGCTCTGGGTTATATGGGGAAGGATTGTTGACATGGGATGACGTCACAGTTTCCTCTCTCGCGTCGGAAGTCGTGATGACGTCACGGTCTCCTCTCTTCCTTGCGTTGCATGAAGAAGTCCAAGATTGATGACGTCACAGCCCCCTTCCTCGCGTTGCTTCCTCTTGGCCTACTCTTCGCGTCCTTGCTAGTGATCGCGCATTCTGTTCCTTTATGGTGTTTTCCTTTCTTTCTGTTGATGTTCGATGCTGCTCTCGTCCGGTGTTGATTCTCGGAGATATGTGACAACAGTCACTCAATCGTCGATGTTGATGCTTGTATTCTTCTCGATGAAGGACATATCTTTGTCTTCATAAAATGTTGCGTTGATTGAAGATCCCGTTTCCTCTGTTTTATTATTGACTTATAGCTGGAAGTTGGTGATTGCAGTTCTTCAGTCGGCTGATATGGGTCTTGTTAATGTTATTCTTCGTTAATCTCTGCCACCATTCTTAGTCGTTTCACTTTTGCGAAAGACTGTTTGTATTTTTCTTACGACTGTCATTCGTAAGTATTCTGGTTCCTTCTTTCTCCTATGTGATATCTTAGTAGAGTGGTTCTTCTTAAAGTAAAGGAGATGATTCAAACGGATAAGTTGAATAATAGTAGAACAACTTTATTACTGAACTCCATAACAAGAGAGACAGTTCGGTCGTGAGACCGTTCCGTTTTATCGCTAGAAATGAACTGACTTCTTAGAGCATCACGTTGATAGCGAAACATTAGCTATCTCAGCGATTCACATAAAACATACGTAGTCCTCCGGCTCGGAAGTTACAAGTTTCCGGCGCAGGTTAACAGGTCAACCGCTTCCCATGGAAGTTGTTATGAAAAGTTATCATGTAATGCAAAACGATGACATTTCCAAACAACACTTAAACCAGGCTACTGCAGACATCGCATAGCTGATCTATATTTGCCTTGGTCACGTAGGACCCTCCTAATTCGCCAATGACCTCAGGTCATGGGTTTTTATTTACAGATATGTAATTCTAAATGTATTTATTACAAATTTACATAAAAAAAGATGCTTATCTATATATACAAATAGAGAGGAGAATATATTGTACATTGCCTAAGGAGTAAAAAATAACAAAATACATGCATAATTTACGCATGAATGGATACTGTGTCGAATGATTTAACTTCCAAGTCCAACTTAAAAAAAAAAGAAGTTATTTTGAAAACAAATATTTCTACGTAACATTGAAAATAGGTCCGTTCGATTTTGTGGAAAGCTACAATTGTCTTAAACTTTGCAAGGCACAATTTTTAACAATTATGAAATTGCATTTTTTTAAATATATCAGCAAAGTTATTTTTTTAGAGGATTGTGAAGCTTGGGGTATTAGTGAGGGAGTGATGGGGGCGTCTTTCATTCCATTGAACCTCAAGGAGATTTTCGTGATGAAATTGTGCTTAAATGTCTGGTTGCCTTTCGATCGATTATCTCGCAAAATATGTGAATTCAAAATTGCATTCATATTATTGTGGTTGTTTGTTCTTGCGTTTGCGTAACTGGGCCTGAGCGCGTGTTTCTGATGTGTAGTAGTTAGTGTTTGTGCCTGAGCGCATGTTTGCGATATTTAGCAATTAGTGTTTGTGAAGCGTAGTAATTAGTGTTTGTGCCTGAGCGCGTGTTTGTGATGTGTAGCAAAAAGTTTGTGCGATGTTGTGCCTGAGCGCGTATTTGTGATGTGTAGCGACCAGTGTTTGTGATGAGTATTCAATTTTGTTTGTTTGTGAATTTTAGCAATTAACTGTTGTGATGTGTAAAATTGGTGTTAGTTATGTTTAGTAATTAGTGCTTGTGATGTTTAGGAATTAGTGTTTATGATGAATAGTGATTAGTGTTTGTGATTGGTAGTAATTATGTGTGATTGGTACCTAGTAATTATGTGTGATGCGTAATATTGGCGTTTGTATTATGTAGTAAATGTTGATGTGTAATAATTAGTGTTTGTGATGTGTTGGTTGGTTGGTAGGTTGGTTTTATAAAGTTTAGGTGTAACACCAAGCACTGGGGCAGCAAAGGCCATTCAGTAATTGGTGTTTGTGATGTGTAGTACTCGGGGTATTATATACCTTGCTGAAATTGACTTCATCGTGTTTGTGATATGACCAGCTGTTGGTGGAATTATTCGGGGGCAACATTTGGCAACATTTAATGACTCACCCACTGGTCGGTTTAATTAAACTTACGTCTTCCGTTTTAGCGGTCGTTTAGCGATCGCTTCATCTTGTATTTATAAAATAATTATGGCTATAAATATCCTATCGGATAATCACAAGATCCACGACTAACACATTACTGATAATGAGTTTATTCGGTCATTAGGAGCGGCTATGAAAGTTGAGATAATGTCAGCGCTGGTAATGAATTTAGGAAAAGGTCTCTAATATAATTAGGCTTCGAAGACCTTGGCTTTTTATGCTACACACTCACAACGCGCATACACGTACACACAGACACTCAAACATATGCAAATACACACACATATACATATATATATATACATATATGTATATATATTCATATATACAGTATATAATATATATATATATATATATATATATATATAATATATATATATATATATATATATATATATATATATGTATGTATATATATATTATATATGTATATAACATTCTTCAGATTTTTTGTATTTTTGCTTTATTTCCATGATCTTGTTTTTAACGCCCTTTAACTACAATTACAGTCCCAGATACACACACAGACACAGACATATGTATGTCTGTATGTGTATATTTCTGGGACTATACCTAATTGTAATTAAAATACGTTAGCAACAGACATCATGGGAAAAATGCAAAAACACACAAAAAACTGAAGAAAACACTATTGACAGCTCTGTTGATGACGGTACTGGTGATTATTATTAAAGAGTTTAATTAAATCCACGATCTCTGGTTCACTTCCTGGACGGAAACCGGAGTATTTGATTTTAGCAGCGCTCGTGTTATAGGTCTGCCATTGGGATATAATGGTTGGCGTTGATGTTCTGCCCGCGCTACATAGGGGACAGTTTTGCAATATGAGTCTGGCCAGGTATGTCGCCAGCAGGGGTGGGAGAAATTCTGCATACGTCTTCCAGCTTCTGAGAAGTCGAATGGAATTTGAACGTTAAAAGGACATGCTATATTTAAGTGGTGTGGCTGGTATGGTCTTTGCCTGCCACCTCGGTGACCGCGAGTTCGATTCTCGGGCATTCCACTGAGGGGTCACAGATGGTGTATTTCTGGTGATAGAAGTTCACTCTCGACGTGGGTTCGGAAGTCACGTGAAGGTGTTGGTCCCCTTGTTGAATAACCACTGGTTCCATGCAACGTAAAAACACCATACAAATAAACAAACATATTTAAGCACCTAATGCTCGATATATTGTTCATTCATCCGTCGTTTTTTAATTCGCATTTTTACGAAGGGATTGAAGGGGCATAGCGTTACTCTTGCTATTGACTTTCAAATTTCTATGGCTCAGTATGCTATTGGTTACTCGCGATTACTCGTTTTTTGATTTACCATCCTGGGGCCACCATCTGTTTCTGTTCCTTGTTTCGCATGCTTCAGACGGGTCTCTTTTTTTTTCCCCCCCCCACGAAGGCCAGATGGCTCACAAAACCCACGGAAATACCACAGTGCCTAAATATTCCAGCTGGCAAATGGCTGACCCATTTTCCTCAGTTCAAGCATTGTGATTTCTCAACCTCTTTCGTAGTAAGCTGTCCTCATTTAAACATGACTGTCCATGTTGATGGATTATCACAATTATTTACTTATATGTATGATTATTATTATTATTAATATGTACCTGTATTTCTAATGCACATTTAGCATACATGTTGTGTTAGGAATACGTAATGCAATTATTCATGTTTATCGGAGCATAGGGAATATTATGTAGCATTTATATCATTTTGGTGGTGCGCTATTCATTTGTCTGTATCTGGTATCACTGCAATTAGTCTACGCCATAGCCCGCCACTGTTCAAAGCTCCTCCAGTGTATAACTTTTATAATTATCATTTTCACGTATTATATGGCTTAAGGATTTACGCAAGTGTTTCAGTGAAGCCCTATATTAACTATCTATTGAAAGATAACAAAGATGGCGCAGTGAGTGACTTGCCATAAGTGAATTTCGATCAGTTATTAACTTCTCCAACCAACTTGGTCAAAGCAAGCAAGAACCAAGTGTTCGTGTTCATCGTAACCAAGTTACCAAGCAGCAGTGAACTCGAGCTTCGTTTGGATGTACGTACATATTGGCAGTGAGCTTGTGTGGTTTACAGTGACTCAATATATTGTTGGGGCTTTTTAACAGTGACTCAATATATTGTTGGGGCTTTATTACAGTGACTCAATATATCGTGATGGCTACCTAAATTAGGACTAGTGTGCGTTGGCCGTCTGCAGAGGCCGGAACAGAGCGTCACACCCATACTCGCCAGCGTTTGAGGGGCGACTACTTGCGTTCACCGTGTGTGCAACGGCGCAAGAGACCACAGCAGTTACAGTGTTGCCAGCTCCGATCTTGCTGCTCGTTACTTAGAGCTATTGTAGTCGGTGATTGGCTGTCGTTTGTGACGTCATTGTGACGTTACTACTGAGGGCGCTGAGCGATATTCTATCTTTTTTCGATTGAATTTTCTATTTATGCCGCCAATACACTGAAGGCGCTGAGCGATATTTTCTCTTATTTCGTTTGAATTGTCTATTTATGCCGCCAAAACACGATAAAGGGAAGAGACCGAAGACTTTGGGAGGTTTCTTCCCCATCTTCCTCAACCACCGCCGACATGACGTCATCTCCAACACATTCAAGATCTACGTCTCCCTCATCAACCCCTTCGGCCATGGATTTTATCAGCAAGATGTTTGAATACATGGATAGAAAAGATGAAGAAAGAAGAAAACAAGATGAAGAAAGAAGAAAAGAAGACAATGTCAGGCATCAGGAAGAATTTAAAGCATTAATTGAAGCTATGACTGGCCCCAGGCACCCCGTACCTCAAGCAAGTGATGGCATAGGGCCTCCTACCCCAGTACCTACATCTGCAAGCGTTCTCCAAGGGCCTAATTTAGCTGTGCAAGCACTAAGGTTACAGTAAATTTGCCTCCTCCATTAACTCACGATGTCACCTATAGACAATACACAGAATGGAAGCAGAGATGGAATGATTATGCTGTTATGGTAGATTTGGATAATTTACCACAACCTAAGCAATTAATACAGCTAAGGGCATGCCTAAGTGTTGAGATGAGACGCTTGTTAGAACACAATTTGGGTATTCCGCCAGACTCACCTATGCTTTTAGATGTGTTTTAACTCAAATTGAAAACTTATAAAGGGTCAGCAGAATGAGGCACTTCGCCGTTTAGGCTTTTACGCAATGTAAGCAAGCAGAAGGCGAGTCATTACGGATTTTTTCGTTCGTTTACAACAGCTCTCGAGGAGGTTGATTTGTGTAAAGGCGTTAACTGCGTGGAGTCGCAAATGAAACACGCCATTTTGGTTGGCATAAGGAATGAAGAACTCACCAAGAAGCTCATCAGCATGCCAACTAAAGCAACACTGAGGAAGTAAAGCTAACTTGCAGGGCTTTTTGAAGCTGCAAAGAAGACAACGACTGAGCTAAAGGCTCCACAGACTTCAGTACGTGCTGTGTCAAACTACAAGAAGCAAAAGAAGGTTGCTGCTAAGCAGCCGCAACTAAGAAAAGTTACTCGCAGGAGAAAAACCTTCTTTCAGTAGCAGATGCAAGAATTGTGGTCAACAGCATCATAGCGACACATGTAAGGCAGCATCTCACAAATGCAGGAACTGTGCTAAAACAAACTGGCCATTTCCCATACACTGCTGCATGTCCCGCATTGGCTAAGGAGTGCCGAGTTTGCTATAAATTTGGCCACTATGATGTTGCTGTGCACAGAAAAAGTCAAAGGGAACTAGGGAGTCGAAGGATTTAAAGGAAAATAAATTGAACACCGTCAAGACATCTTCTCCAGCTATACGTTCAGTCGCTTTACGCCCTCAAGGTTGCCCCTCACCGCCTATCAATTTACATGTTGCATATGGCGGTAAATCAGGGAAGATCAACGTTATCCCTGATACCGGTGCAGATACCACTGTGTTTGGAGTGCAGCATCTACAAGCACTGGGCATCGGTATCGAGGAATTGCGGCCTCCCCCTGAATTGCAGTTCTCCAACGCTGATGGATCACCCATGGAAGGTAAAGTATTGGGATCAATGGAGGCCATGATGACATATGGTAATATATCATAAAAGGGGTATATTGAGTCTTAGTTTTCTCAACACCCCTACTGTGTTATGATGCCCTCCGACACCTAAGGATCATTCCCTGGGACTTCCCGCGTCAAATGCAAGATGAGGAAACTGAGGGCAGGACTTCAGTAGGAACCAGTCAGGTGCCAGCCAGCCAAGTTATAGCATCTGAAACTACATCTGTTTCTCCCCCCCACCCCCTGCTACAATGTCACCGGAAGAAGCCAGGCAATATTTTCTTAAGGAATATAGCGATGTGCTAATGACAAAGGAGCAGTTTCATCAAGGAGCACAACTTAAGCCAATGACTGGGCCGCCCATGCGTATTCACCTTAAAGAGGATGCCAAGCCCTTTGCAATCTACACTCCACGGACAATACCACTAGCCTTTCAAGAGGACGTCAAGACTGAGTTAGAGGCAATGGTAGCACAAAGGTATCATGAACCTGTTGGGGATGCAGCCGTCCCCATGGTGTCACCCCTTAGTGGTTTGTGCCCAAACCTACAGGTGGTGTTCGTGTCACCACAGATTTAAGCAAGTTAAATTCACAGGTGCAAAGGCCAGCCCATCCTTCACCATCACCGTTTAGTGCAATTAGGAGCCTCAATCCTACTTCCAGGTATTTCTCCACTATGGATGCATTGTGTGGGTATTGGCAGATCCCACTAGCAGAGGAAGACCAAGCCCTTACAACATTCATCACGCCCTATGGTCGGTATCGCTATCGTCGTTCTCCTATGGGATTCAGCGCCTCAGGAGATGCCTACTGCAGGAGAGGTGATGTTGCCCTTCAAGGCATCCAAAATTGTGTTAAGGTGGTGGATGACATTCTTGTATATGAATAGGGATTATTATTCTCACTTATGCAGGGTTAACAAAGTTTTGTCACGTTGTAGGACTCATGGTATTACTTTAAATGCAGAAAAGTTTTTATCATTGCTAGGCCCTGCTGTATCGTGGATACACATTATCTGAAGATGGAATTGCAGCTGATAAGGAGAAGGTTCGAGCTATATCAGACTTCCCGAAGCCAGCAAATCTGACAGATTTAAGGTCATTCATTGGCCTTACTAACCAGTTGACAGATTTTTCACCCAATCTTGCAGCTGCAGCAGATCCACTTCGACCCACTAAGGTGAGCCCCAAGAGATCCTTTACGTGGACGGCAGATCACGATGCTGCCTTTGCCAGTGTTAAAAAAAGGCTCTCTCTCAGCCACCTGTGCTAGCTCATTTTGACCCGACGTGCCCCACTATACTGCAAAACGGATGCTTCTCGTTTATATGGTTAGGATATGCCCTTCTGCAAGACCACGGGGAAGGCCATTTCCGCTTGGTCCAGTGTTGGTTCACGATTTTTGGCTGATGCAGAAACTAGATGGGCCACCATTGAGTTGGAATGTTTAGCTTCAGTTTGGGCTATGACTAAATGTCGTCATTTCTTACTTGGATTACCCCATTTCACATTGGTGACTGACCATAGACCCCTGGTACCCATCTTGAATACATATACTTTGGATGCAGTGGAAAACACACGTCTACAACGTCTAAAAGAGAAAGTTTCACCATATATCTTCACTGCAGTGTGGCGTAAGGCAAGGAACATTGCATCCCTGATGCCCTCTCACGTTCCCCTGTGAGCCTCCCAACGTCTGAGGATGATATGCTAAATAGTGAAACCCATCTTTCCCTAAGGAGTGTAATAGCCAAGACCGTCAACGCAATTTCAGAGGTGAAGACATCAACTACACAAGATCTTACCTTGGAGAGATTCGCATTACCGCCCGCACGTGAGGACCCCTCATACAGACTCCTCCAGAACGTTGCCAATGGATTCCCCATCATCGCTACGACCT